>NC_048299.1:171937822-172244764 GCF_013100865.1 Trachemys scripta elegans
TTATTCTGGGCACGCTGAGGCCCAGTGGTATTGCACTGAAAATTCAAACATGCTGCCCTCATACCAGATACCTGAATGTGCTATCAAGAGATTTGTTCAGCAGAAAGCAACTAAAGTACTCTGAGCGATATACCGCCACTTAAACTTATTTCAACAACCTTCTCTCTATAACATCAGTCGCTATCTTCTTTTGTTCCAGCTGTGGTGTCAGAAGCAGAGTGCACTTTGTCCTCACATCTGTCCAACTCATTAGATAGGATGATTCTGATAATTTAGATCTCATGGGAAATGACTGGGCCTCCTGAAGTGAACAAGCCCTAACAACTTATCGCATGAAAGTTAAGGTGAGAAAAGAGAAAATCAGGTCATGATCAGGGCTGCCCGGGGGTGGGGTGGGGGGGGGAAGTGGGGCAATTTGCCCCAGGGCCCCGCAAGTCCTGGCCCGGCAGCAGTCCGTGTCTTTGGCAGCAGGGGCTCCCGTGAGCTCTGGCCCGACGGCGGTCCGGGTCTTCGGCGGCATTTCGGCGGCGGGGGGCCCTTCAGTCGCTCCGTTGTCTTCGGCAGCACTGAAGGGCCCCCCCGCTGCCAAAATGCCGCCGAAGACCCGGACCGCCGCCGGGCCAGAGCTCACGGGAGCCCCTGCTGCCAAAGACACGGACTGCTGCCGGGCCAGGACTTGCGGGGCCCTGGGGCAAATTGCCCCACTTCCCCCCCCCACCCCACCCCCGGGCAGCCCTGATCATGACCTGATTTTCTCTTTTCTCACCTTAACTTTCATGCGATAAGTTGTTAGGGCTTGTTCACTTCAGGAGGCCCAGTCATTTCCCATGAGATCTAAATTATCAGAATCATCCTATCTAATGAGTTGGACAGATGACAGGACAAAGTGCACTCTGCTTCTGACACCACAGCTGGAACAAAAGAAGATAGCGACTGATGTTATAGAGAGAAGGTTGTTGAAATAAGTTTAAGTGGCGGTATATCGCTCAGAGTACTTTAGTTGCTTTCTGCTGAACAAATCTCTTGATAGCACATTCAGGTATCTGGTACGAGGGCAGCATGTTTGAATTTTCAGTGCAATACCAATGGGCCTCAGCGTGCCCAGAATAATCAGACATTGCTAATGATGCTGTCCACAGTCAAAACATAGCTCTAGTTTAATTAAAAGTAAAGGAAATGTGTTGAAGGCAGTTCGGTGAGCAACTCTTAATGGACTGAAATTACCAAAGGTGCCAGTTAATAGGTTTTGAGGATCCGTTTGGAAAATGACCCCTTTTTAAGGCCTTTTGCTCACAAGAGAGGCAAGACCAGAAAGTTAATGTTTTTGAGATGAAACAATGTATGTGTTCCTTATCTTATGCTTCAGGCCAGCCAAACCAGCAGACTCATGACCTTGATTCCTCTTTCTCTGTGAGCCACAAACACTTCTGTGAGGACACTAAAGTGGCAGCTGCACTACTTGCTGCACTACTCATGGTACAGATTGGCTCTGAAGCGCTACATCTAGGCCTCTCAACTATGGCATGGACAGATGCTCTGACATGGGTCCTTGGTGCAATCTGGTGTCAATGGCTAAATGAGAATCCCTTCAAGACTTTAAAATAAATAAATAAAAATCCCCAAATACTATCTGGGGAACTCTGTTTCAAGATATCAAATATCCATTATTTTGGCCAAAATAATAATTTAACGGATCAAAGATAGTGCATATTTCAAATACCTTCGCACTAGTTCCTTAAGCACTAGCGTGACAGGACATTAAGGAAGAACTTCAGGGATCTGTGTTGCCCCTTTGCGTGGCCCTATTTAAAGAATGGAGAAAAGACAATCCCTGCCCTTACAACTGCAATCTAGTGTACTATTTAAATGTAACCAAAGTAGAATGTGAAGATACTATAACAGACACAGAAAAGGGCTAAAATATATTAAAATGTGAATCGGACAGTGAGAGAATCTTACAAACTCAATATTATAAAAGTTGACATGGAGGAAGGGAAAGTTGTGGAGGAGGAGACTGTGAAACTGTATGAAAGTAGTATTTGGGCAGGATGGTAAGGATGTTTGGCTCACAAGAAGGAGATCTGACTATCTATACCAGGGGTTCTCAAACTTCATTGCACCCAACCCCCCTTCTGACAATAAAATTACTACATGACCCCCGGGTGTGGGGAGAGGGAGCTGCAGCCTGAGCCCCATTGCCTCATTGTCGCCTTTGTAATCTTAGCATTAGATTTTCTGGGACCCAGGGCTGAAGGGGTGCCCATAGCATCCATGCAGGCAGCTGAAGCAGCCCCTGCAAAAGTTACACACCCTTATTCCCACCACCTAGACATTGGTGCAATACACAGAGAAACTGAAGCACACACAGCATTCATGCAAAACAGGAAGATTCACATAGGCTCACATACAACATAACAAGGGGAAATCCCCACTCTGTCAGAGTGAGATTTGAGATAACAAGGCTGGTGCATACAGGGCCGTCCCTAGTTATTCTGGGGCCCTATGCAGCCCCCTCTGTGGGGGTGTGTGTGGGGCCCCAAGCCTCTGCGTGGGGGGCTGGCTTGGGAGGCAAGGGGGAACCACCTCCCAGCACTCACTGGCGGCGTGGCTGGGGCCAGGCCGCTGCACTTCCTGCTGCCAGGGAGTGCAGGCCGGGCCCTGCTTCAGTCCTCAGGGGAGTGGGGGCGGAGCTGGGGCAGGAAGAGGCAGGGTGGGGCAGAGCAGGGGCAGGGGTGGAGTGGGGGCGGGGCTGGGGCGGAACAGGGGCGGGAAGAGGTGGGGCAGGGGCTGGAGCACCAGGAAAGTTCCTGGTGCCCTATGCAGCCACATACTTTGCGTATGGGTAAGGATGGCCCTGAGTGCATATATAATTTTTCTTTGATGAAATGAGCTTGAATTGTTTAGTAGTGTGCTGGACAGTACAAGATGCACATTTCTGGGGGAAAGTCTGGGACTAAGAATTTACGGGTGTCGCTCTGTATGCAATTCATGAGTGACTGGCTCATGTATTTAGCTGGGAGTGAATTTGCATCCTGAAGGTTGTGTGAACAGGCCAGGAGTGGCTGTTCTGACAGTGAAGCAGTGTTAAAGGCACCCCAGGCTAGAGAGTTAAAGGGATACCACTGTTCAACAGTCCAGATTATACCCTGGCTACTGTCACAGAGTGATGATGTTCCAGGCAAAGGAAGCAATATGGGGAACAGGCATGAAGATGAGAATAGGAGTAGGAGACAAGCTGAGGAGCAAGGTGTGAGAATTGTGCAGAATGCGTATGGGAACAGGGGTGAGATGCACAGAGAGGCAGTGCCATAACTGGTGTTGGCACTTTGTGTAGAAAGAGAGTGCACCAGTGTGGGAAACTGAGTGGTGAGAATGATGCCATCAGAGCAATAGGAAGAGCTGGTGAATGCTGGTTAGAGTGACGAGGTGAGAGTGTGAGAGAGTCTAGAGAACGGAAGGCTACAGCCCACCCAAGAGAAAACCATGACATGAAGCAGAACGTTAATATGGGGGTGTACAAGGCATTCACAAAAATATGGCCGCTCTTTCATTGCTTCTAGAGGGAAAATAAATTTTAAAACAGCCAGCAAAGATGCTAGATTGACAATGAAGTTTGGCAACAAGTTCACCTTCAGCATGGGCAGCAGAAGTCATCAAAGCAGCCTCACAAACAAGATCATGTTTAATATTGAGGGTGTGAGTCAGCCTCTTGGTCCATTTAATCCTCAATGCCTGTGCTGCAATTGCCAGCCAGCGGGTCATTCAGAGGTCCAACGATCTAAAATATTGCTAGCAATATCCTCCATTTTAAAAATAAAGAATATCCCTGGAGCTGGTGACGTCTCTAAACCGGAATGAACAGTATTGGAGTACTGTAGCTCTTTATCCCTCCAGTAGCTGAACTTAAGAGGTGAGTAATGCCAACTGTTTTTTGTGAATTAATGTTTATTCAGGGCTCTGAGGTAAAGAGCTAGATGTGTTTAAGCATTTTTGTTTTGTGATGTGGCATCTATTCATTAGAAACCAGAAACCATTTCATGTTGGCCACCAAGCTGTTGTCACATGGCAGCAGCTTAATCTGCTGCTGTCCTGGGACACAGTGACTCAGACATAAAAGGCTGTGGCTCCCCTTTCCAATTCCTTCAGTTATCCAATCCCTTTATTATTAGGTTTTTTAAATTTAGAAGCAGAATACGGTGGAGTCATCTTATAGATTGTGATCAAAACAGGCATTGCCTGCACTAATCACAGAGTTCAAATCCACCAAACCCAGAGGTTTCTAAGTCAAATGTGCATAGAAGCAACCTCTTCATTTTGCAAGGAATGGAGTAAGCTGAAGTAGGCATTAATTTGCACTCACACAAGATGGGACTTTCTTTACTGACAGCCGACTGTTGTCACACTCCAGAAAGTAGCTCTCAGAAAGGTGCAAAATTCTTTCCTAACTTTGGAAACGAAGACACTGCTTCTGCTTTCATCCTTACGATCAATGAAGCTCAATAGGTATGTAAGTGAGAGGCAAGCCCGTCAGCACCAATAGGGCATAACTTTTGGATAGGAATTTTTGATCCTTAAAGCCACATAGTCATTTGGGCTCTTGACTCCTCACCCCAGACATGCAAGGCCTGAACCACAGCTGAACTGCTATGGTTCCACCTGCTTGGGGTTGGGGGAATACAGACTATGAGGAGGGGCTCTTCAGCCTTTCATGTGGCATAGAGCGTAGATGTAATCACAGAAGTTGGATGGGAGGGCAGGGATAGAATTGGGCATGAGATGGAATGAGTCCTGCAGCTGCATTGATAGGTACGTTAACAGGATAGTATAAAGCTGAGAGGACATGTCCTCTCCCTCTGATTATACCTGTTCCATAGAACAGTGCTACACATCTGCAGTCTCTGTGGGATGATACACCAGGGCTTCATGAATGAAATAGGGAAGTGGCCAAATGGGCCCACAAATACTGTGCATCCACTGACCATAAACCCTGCAGGGAGATGAGGAGAGCAGCAGCCTGTAGCTGTTTTTATAATCTATGAGGCATGGTAGCCGCTGCAGGCCAGTTGCACAAGTGCTCCACCAACTTCCTCTGGACTAGTAGAGATTTTCATCACCCCCTCAATCTCCACACTGGTTACTCATACAAAAGCCAGTCTACTTGGGTTTTCTATGGATGATTTGAACTTCACCCTATAAAGAATGATCACTACAGACCAAATTCCCCTAAACCCTTTCTAGTTAGTTTCTTCTTTCTTGATAGCAGCTTGTTTAATTACTGTTTCATTGACTTTTCTACACAGAGTGCGGGAACATAAGCACTCTGTCTCACAACAGCTTTAGCCTGGAACATTTGCTTCCACAGTTCATAGAGAATTGCAAAGGAGGAATAAAACCAGTTAACATAATTTTTTTTTAAAAAAAAAGCCTTTGTATATTTAATGATTTTAAAAATACTCTCTACAAGGTAACAAATAAACAATAATATAAGTTTGCCATAAAAGGAATCCCCCTTTTGAAAACTCAAAAGTGATTGACATGATGGCTAAGTTTAAAACACGTTGTCACTTTCTAAAAATATTACAATGGAAAAAAATAGAAAAATCCCAAATAACACAAATACAAAACAGGTTCAAGTGGATTCTTTGGTATCTTTTGGCAATCCTATTTTGTTTACAATGGGATAATTATTCCTCTCCTCTTGTAAAACGGAGAAGAGCTTTCAATATTATATCTGATGCAAGTGCTGGGTATGATTCTGTTGCTGCTGAAGTCCCTCTGAACTCCCACTGGCTTTAATGGGAGCCCTCTGGAAACAACATTATGGTAACTCTCAGTGATGAGCAGTCATCACTCTGAGACAATGTATTAGGAAAGCATAACTTCATTTGCTGGTTAAGCAGTTCTGTTATCCAAGATAAACAAATGCACTGCAATGAGGCATGCACTGGAGAACGTGTTTAGACATAGGCTGAAACAAAAATACCAGACATCCTTTTGTGAAGAAAGACTTTACTTAAGTGCCTCCTGACTAGGTATTCTACATGGTGTGATTTTGTATTTACCACCAGGCTGGTCTCTTATGCAAACACTCAGAAATACATAAAGACTTGGGATGGTAGCCTGAATTATCACAAGGAAACTTGGGTAACAATATTTTTGTTTTAAATCAGAAGTCCACTGAGCATCACCTGGACCTCATTCCCTGGAGCCTGATTGCCACTACTCCACAGTTAGGAGTGGTCATGTAATGTGACCTGTGGTTAAGTCATTGTTGTGTCCACTACATATGGAATTACCCCTTTAAATATAGGGTGTTGCTTTGGTGATTATGTAGCCCAGGAGACCCATGGTGTGTCCGTAGGTCGGGAAGGAAAATTTGGAAAAAGTCCAAAATCTGAGTGAAGCTCAGAGCTGCAAAAGTGCAAATGATTCATAAGAATTTGTCATAGAGATAAGTGCTATTTTCTCCTCTAAAATTACAGATGTTTTAATCAGATGTTCCAAAATGGATGGCAAATTAAGCCTTTTCATGGGGAATTATGATGCCATGCATTTTCTTTAAGCCTGATCTTGGGAGATGTTGTGTACCTTCAGAATCCACTGATGTCAGCAAGATTTAGGGACATTCAGCAACTCTGAGTAAGTCCCTAGGTCTGCAAAAAAAAAAAATACATCTTTAAAGTCTGACAGATATCATTATTTGCAAATGCAAGGAAAGGTGGGATAAACATATGTGAATTTATATTGTTGGGAATTCTTCCAGGTTTTTAAAATATTTTGTGGTATTAAGACGTTATTTTTAAATATATACAATCCTTCCTGCTCCTCGTGAGGAGGTTCTGTCTATCATGCAATATGAGGATGATTTTTGCCCCGCTGGTTTGAGCCTTGGTTTATTGTCTGTTATGTAACGTATATATATACACTGCTCAAAATGACTCCTGTATGCAAAATAAAATTGAGGGTACAGTTAATGTTTTACTAAATTAATTCAAATCAAGTAGGTTCTGGGAAGGGATTGGGGTTCCATTAGAACTATTACATCTACATCATGAATTGCTACAAATAGATTTGCCAGCCTTGTCCATGTGACAGCATCCAATTAACGGATATATTGAAAACCAGGCAGTATATACAGTGATATGCACCACTTAACTGATGCATACTTTTAAGGTGCTTACATAATGGTGTCTTATGGAATGTAGCAACATATACATACATGCAGTGTATACATATATATATGTATATTAAAAACATAATAGGGAAACAGATATACCCCCAGATCCCTGAATTTTAGATTTTCTAATCCATAAAAATGTATTTAAAATATTTCATATAAAATATTTACAAAAATTGATAACATTTACATAAACTAGGACATATTTCCAGTTTTTTAAAATCATTTTTACTGTCCATTGATTGGATTCCATTTTGTTTGTTTCAGAATGATGCCATCTGTACCAGAGAGCGTTTAAACAGCTGTGCGTGATGAGACAGTTCTGTTACTCGGTCGACCATCTCCTGCAGGGCAGCTGGGTTGGGATAATACAAAGCAGCCATCTTGGTTGCCATAACAATGTTCTTTAGCAATTCACACAGCTGGTTGCTGGAGTTCATCACTTTGCTGCGGATATCCTGAGTAGTCACTTGCCTTGTGAGCGTGTCCCCGATGAACACCAGTTTATGAGCGCTTAAAATGACAAACTTGCTGTGAGCGACGAACATCCTTGGTGGCTGAGCAGCACTGACACAGTTAAAAAAGGCATCAGTGGCATTTAGGAGAGACACAAAATGAGTCTCGCACTGGTCAGAATAAAAGAAGAGCAGCTCTCGGTCTTGAGAGCCCACAGTGCTGCTTGCAGTTTGCAGACTCTGAGGCGGCTTCCATTTTGAAATGTCATTCTCCACAGGCTTTGTGATCTCTTGCTCCAGTTGCTGGAACTGATTGATCTGAACGGCAAAGAAAAGAGTCTCTTGAAAGAACTATTAACACATCACATCACCTCGTTATAATTCACAAACCTATCCTGCCTTTGATAAACGCAAATACATTTCACACTGATTTCTTAATACCCTGTACACTAGCTGCAAGCACAGTTTCTAAATACTATCCCCATAGTGTGTAAATGATTTGGTTTGGGTATGTTACTCACAAGTAACTTACATAGCTCATCTAAGTGGGAGCCAATTAATCCTTTATACCAGAGTGTACCATCATGTATATCTGTATATGTCACATATAGGAAAACTACTGTAGACATTTTTGAAGACTTCTAAAAACTTATTGGGACATCTTTGAACCCTACTTCCTGTAAAATCAGGTGCTTTAGTTACCATGAGTCCAAGTACACAGGACCAGAGAAGTCATAACAATCTAAAATAGCTTTGCTATATCTAAAAAGATAATGGTTTTAAGAACTGATATAAATTGGGACACTACAGAGTCAGAAACAGTTGCTGTCCATCCAGTTGAGAATTTCTCCTATGATAAATAGCTGACACTTCTATCTATGCATGATCGTGAGCTATCAAACCTTAATCTTTGAGCTCCTCATTGCTCTTCAAGCAAACAAAAACACAGGGAAATTTAAATAGAAAACCTTACATTAATGTTATGTTAAGATTACAGCTTTAAATGCTCACAAGTCAGGAAATGCAAAAATCAAGGTTACCACTCGCACATTGCACATATGGAGTATTTTTGGTTACTAAATTTATATTTTATATTTATGAAAATTTTACATTTTATGTCAGCATGTTGGCAAATTACTATTATTATGACAGCATTAACATTTTGTTTCCTGATCTTTTTGGTGTTTAAAAAATAATTTTAAAGTTATACTAAGATTTTTTTTTTAATGTAGTGATGTACATATTTAGACAGGGGGTGTGCATAACCTCTACTTGTATTCCATGTGGGCCAGCGGATACGGCACTGGACTAGGACTCAAGAGACCGAGGTTCAGTTTCTGGCTCTGCCACTTCCCTGCTATGTGACCTTGGAAAAGTCACTTCACAGCTCTGTGCCTCTATTTCCCCTCCTATATAAATTCTGTGGAAGAGGACTTGTCTCTTACTATGGGTATGTCTAAGCTGCATGCTTCTTTTTGGTGGTGGGTAGAGTATATATGTGTGTAGCCCCCCAGCACAGGTATAAATAGCAGCGTAGACCATGAGGCCTGGGCTTTGGCAAATAGAGTAAAGACACACCTGAAGGGTGTGGGTATGTATACAAGTGCACCCCCTATATGCTCTCTACTTGCCCAGGCCATGCCTACCTATCTACACTGCTGTTTTTAGCAGTGTAGTGTCCCGCTGCCTGCTCATGACTGGAGCCTTCCCTTCCCACTTCTGCAGGGAAAAGCTCTACCAGCTCCCCGCTGCTGGAGCCCTTCTCCACCTCAGGGAAAGACGCCTGCAGCCAGGAGGCACTGGGGAAAGGTGCTGCCATCTCTCAGCTGCTAGAGCCTTTTCCCACCACATGGAAAGACTCGGGCGGAGGGAGGCAGCAGGGAAAGATGCCAGCAGGGGGAGACAGCTGGGAAAGGTTCAGCCAGTGTGGATGGAGCCTGCTTTTCATATACCCTACATGCTATCACCAGTGGTGTGTAGTGTAGATGCAGCCTATGTGTATATACTGTGCCTAGTACAGAGGGGCTTCTAGGTGCTATAAAAAGAATTAACCTCTTGAACAGACATGTTTGAATGAGCTTTTAGGGGACAGATCTCTTCCCAGCAGAGGAGATCTCTCTCAAATACACAGGAAGAGCTGCAGTTCTGCTATCTAATGGCAACAAGGTAATGAATGAGATGATGATGCTGACTCCCAGGCTATCTCCAAGAGTCTGAAAGGGCTAAATTGTCATAGAGGTTCCTGTTTTCTTTAGTGCCTCCAGGACTGAAGAAAATCTGTAAGAGAGGATGGTGGGAAACTCTCCCGCATGTTAACCCTCCGACTCTGAGGGGAGAGTGGACACCCTTGCCTCCTTTGTTGCTAAGCCGCCATTAAGTGGCTGAGAGATGAGCTCCTTCTCTTTTATTCGGCTGACACATCTCATGGTACAAAATGG
Source organism: Trachemys scripta elegans (assembly GCF_013100865.1). Lineage (NCBI taxonomy): Eukaryota > Metazoa > Chordata > Testudines > Emydidae > Trachemys > Trachemys scripta. The sequence continues at coordinate 171,947,893 of NC_048299.1, forward strand.
CCTGCACGCTGTCTTCCAAGTCTGACAGCTGTGTCTGACTGGACATACCTGATGATGCTCCAGCTGCATCTTGTTCTGCTTGATGATATTTTCTTTTTCTAGAAGCTCTTTCTGTTGTCTTTCAAACTCCTCTTTTCCCTGTTTGGCACAAGATAAAAATAGATATTGTGTCAAACGGTAATTCTCTAAAGTTAATGATTAAATGCCCGTGGACAGTGTGGCAAATGTACCTTCTTGTATTGCCACCTTAATTTGTAGCACACCCACAAAAGAACAAAGAGGAAACGGACAATGTTATGTTGGTGATAGGCTACAGCCATTATGTAGAGTAGTCCCATTTGAATCCCATTCTTGGGAATGCCCATTCTTGGGATTCAAACTAATTTTTAAAATCTGTACCCAATGTGCAGTCTGGGCTGAATGAAGTTTCTTAGGCAACTTTTGATATTCATCCATTAAAAAAAAAGAAAAGGAATTTCAAGTGTATCTTGGTGTGACAGTCTGCTTCCTGTCTTGTCATGACGGGTTCTTACAGAAAGGAGCATGCAACAAATCTTAATCTGCATTGAGCAGAACAATGTGTCTGGCTCGCTTACCTGTAGGTGAACGTAATCATAATCATCCATCCAGCTCTTCTCAGAGCCCTCATTAGTGATACCAGGGGGATGCTGGTCTTTACTCAGAAATGGGGGCAAAGAACTGCCGTGGTCCTGAGTTTTCTCTCTGTGGTGTAACAACTGATTCTGGGGGCTGTTGTATGCATAGTCAGTTGTGTTCATAATGTTCTCTGAAACATTCTTTAAACGTGAACTGCTTGATACCTGTTTGAATAGCATCTCTGCATTGATGCTGATAGTGGTGGTCAATTGCTTGGCATCATCTGGGACTGTCCTTGCCACCATAACAAATCGGTCTAGATCATCACATTTGTTTTGGGATTTGTTGACCGCCAAGATGTTCAATGACCAGCTGTAGCTATTCAGGTCATGACTGGTCTGGGTTAAGATCTGGTGAGAATCCTCCAATCTTTGCAGCTCCCTTCTCATTTTGTTATGGAGATTGATTTCTGAGAGACAGGAAGCATTGGCTGTTGCTCCTTTTGCAAACTGAAGATACTCCACCAATGACTGCTCTACTTTCTCCACGGCAGTGTGGATTTCATTGATATTTTTCTCCATGTACCCATAAGACCGCCAGTCTGTGTTAACAAAGGCCATGAGATTAGAGACCACAGTCTCCACTGTCTGCTGAAGCCAATAAAGTCTCTCTATGGCTGTGTCTGGATCTAGTATTAATCGTTTGTCCTGAGAAGTTGAGGCTGAAAAAGAAGACTCCTTTGAAGTTGTGGAAGATGTAGACATGTTACTCCTAGTGCTGCCTGTACTGGAGAAAGACAATCTATTTATCCCATCTGTCACATCTTTCAATCCTTTAGTGTCTTGTGTAGTCTGTGGTGGCACATCATACACACCTTCCCTTCCCTCTGGATTTAGACTTTTGCTGAATCCCGACTGCTGTCCAGGAAATGGAACTCCACGAGGGGTATCGTATACATCCTTCTGAGGAGCAATCTGCTGACCAAGAAATTGATTTTGATGGCTCACTGGAATGTCATATAGGCTATGTTTGCATGATAATAAATCATTAGGTAGAGGGACGTCAGAGGTAAATTTCTTGCTAAGTTCTTTGGTAGTGGGAGGAGGGATGTCATACACTCCTTCTAGTCTTGCATTATGGTTCACTGAAGAAGGGAAATCCAGCAAATTTTCCCTCAGCCCTGTATCCTCTTTGCATGCAGATGCAGGAACATCATAGATCTGAAATGCAGAAAGCAAGCCATAAGCGCAAAGGTAAAATAGCAAAGACGTCTTCAATGGAACTAGCATTAAATTAAAATTCAGGGGAAAGGCAGAGAGGGTAGGGAATCCTGGCCACAGTGAATTCAATGGAAGATTTGCCACTGACTTCAATGGAGCCAGACTTTACCCTGGATTTCATGAAGTCACAATTTTCTTACTAATTAAACAATATTCATTTCCATCAAAATGAACATTAAATCTTTTATAAGCGGGGGAGTGGGAGGGGGAATTGGGTGACCAGATGTCCTGATTTTATAGGGACAGTCCCGATATTTGGGGCTTTGTCTTATATAGGTGCCTATTACCCTCCACCCCCTGTCCCAATTTTTCACACTTGCTTTCTGGTCACCCTAAGGGTTCTCCTAAATGTAGCTTCAGCTCTAATTTATAGTTACCCTACATGAGGTTAGTAATTATGTTACAAAGCTTTAATGAATGTGTAAAAAGCCTGAGGGAATGTTTAAAGTACTAGAATTCAATACCCTTATTCAGTGTCATATGCACTTTTATGTCTAAACACGTCTTCAGTCTGACATGAAAATTCATGTATGATCCACTGAAATTGCATCAGACTTACCCCTTTTATAGGAGGTATATCATACACCCCTTGAGCTTTTGCCTCTCCCATTGGGACTGGATGCACAGGCCCCTTAACTGATGCAGGCGGAACGTCATATATCTGAAGAGAGAGTAAAGCTGTTACAGAAAATAGAGCCATCCCATGATAGCTGTGATTTCAGATGAGTTCTCTCACATTTTATTTACTTTGAAATAGAAGGAAGAAGAGCAGGGCTTTTGCTTTTGTGTATGTGGAGGCTTGCAGGGTGGGCACTGAGGCCTGGTCTACACTGGGGGGTGTGTGTGTGATCAATCTAAGATACGCAACTTCGAAGTCAACGTATCTTAGATTGAATTAAAATTACTTATTTCGCGTCCTCGCGGCGCTGGATCGACGGCCGCGGCTCCCCCGTCGACTTTGCTTCCGCTTCTCACACTGCTGGAGTTCAGCAGTCGACGGGAGAGCGATCAGGGATCGATTTATCGCGTCTACACTACACGCGATAAATCGATCCCCGATAGATTGATCGCTACCCGCCGATCCGGCAGGTAGTGTAGACGTACCCTGAGAGACAAATATGCTTGTGATAGCTCCCTTTAGTGGGATTGTGTGGACTGTGGGCTGGCCAGATGAAGTTTCTGAATGGAAACACTTCATTTGAATTCCAGTCACAAAGTTAAATCAAGATCTGCACATAGGACCCCTTCATCCTCTCCTTATTTACAGATGCAGAGGGGACTGAATCATGACAGAGCTCTACTGGGGTGGAGACAGAAGAAGAGATTGCCACAGTGGCAGGTACGCTTCACAAGACTTGATACATGCAGTGTGGGAGGTGGTGGGGGGCACAGGGACCCAGGATCACCCTTTTTTGAGGTAGCTGTACTGGGAAATCTGTAAGGGTGCTCAGTATACACTGCCAGCTGTCCAGCTTTAGGGGCTCAGGATCATTCCTGATATCCTGGGTTTTTGTATCTCCAAGATGGCAACGGTTGTGGTGATGGTGGTGGTGGGGGGGATAACTGCTCTCTGTGGCATCATTGTCACTCGCTCCCAAAACCTTTGAGACTTAATGCTTGACCTTGTCAGATTATGTACCCATTGCCCCACTTGATGATGTGGGCCACCCTGCTGAGAAGATTGCAGGGACCAGACCTTTTAAGTGTACTACATGGTGTGGTAGGTGCTGCATTACAGAGGATTCTGCCTCCCTGTCCTGCTGCACTGCATTCTCAGGTGATGCACTGCAAGGACAGGCAGCAACAGCAAGGGGTGGAGAAAGGAAAAGGAGACTCTCCTCTGGCAGCTCTCAGGCTCCTGCTCTTCTCTGCTCCTTGTCCCTGACGAGCAGGCAAGTGGTCTCAGGGAAGAAGCGAGCCAAGGAACTAACAAGCTTTTTGGGGTGGGGAGGGATGAATAGGGAGTGAGCAGACTGCCCCCCCCCACACACACACATTATTTAAAGAAGGGCTGGGGAGCAAGAACCCTGTCCTGCTGGGTTCTTCAAGGGGGGTGGGCTCTCCTTGCTGTGAGAAGTGTGCTGGTCCAGCTCGCTCCCTCCAACTTCCCCCCTCCTCTAGTGGAAAACAATGGTCATCTCCTGGGCTTGCTTTCTCTGCTTCTTAGAGAGGAGCATGGCTCAGGGCTATCAATGCAGCAAGGACCTCTGCGGGGGCAGGGCAGGAGCAATGGAATCTTGCAGAGAGGTAGGAGTGGCCTGAATTAATCTTTTTTAGGGACAGCCGGTGTTATGTTAATTGTACTAGGGGAGGGGTAGAGCAGAGCCCTGGGCCTGAATTAATTTCTATGCGGCTTCCAGAATTAATATTATTGGGAGAACCCTAATCAGGAACCACTCCTTCCCCTCCAAATCTCCTTCCCACTTCTCACGCCAAACTCCCACGTCTTCGAGCCGCCTGGGTTATAATCTCACAAAACCTGTTTACGTAATGCATACAGTGAGGAAACATACTTAAAACAAACACTGTAATCTGTCCATTATGGCATGATGATTGTTCCACGTTTTGGTCATTTGTGACTCTGGTGCCTTGGCAGTTTTGAATGCTGAGGGGTACGTCAGGGGCGTCTGCTGAGGGGGAGCTTTAGTTTCACATTTCCTGCAGAAGCTGTGTTGTCAAGGGGCCCTGGTGAGCAGACAGGGAATGCATAGTTCCTGGGTTTCTATATCCTGGAAATTCATGGGCTTTGGGGGCCAACTTCCCTGGTTATTCTCAGGAGTAGGGGCCCAATCCAGTATCAGGAAAATAATCTAGCGGACATTTGGTAAGAACAACCTCCTCCATGGAAGTAGTCACAGGGGACAACTGTGGTCTTACTAAGTAAACTAGTGCCAACTGTGCAATAACAGAAGGAGAAAACACTTTCTTTGGCAACATATTTATTCTGTTTGGGTATTTTGTCGGACCAAAACAATGAATCGTATCCCTTGGCAAGTAAATGTGATTTTGATGTTTGTGTACTGCCAGATCTTAACATCAAATGCATTTTGTGCACAATGACATAGAAAAGGACATCTCATCGGAGTACGCACTGCTGCAGCATGCCTGGTGACGATCCTATATGCAGACAGGAGAGAGGCAGTAGCTGTGTCGGCAGGAGAGCATCTCCCACCTACATAGCGCTGTCCACGTCAGCACTTAGGTCAGTGTAACTTGAGTCATTCAGAGGGGTGGCTTTTTTACACCCCTGAAAACATGTTATTTTGACATAAGCGGTAGCGTAGACCTGCCCTAATTGAAAAATATTTTCACTTTGGAATGACATAATGTCTCCTGCACTTCAACTGCAGATAAAATGGAAAGACTTTTTGTAGCTTTTCAATGCCGCTGACCGTTTTATTGGTACGTACCCCTTGGGAAGGACGAACTGGAGGAGTATCGTAGATATCTTTCTGGTATTTGGAAGGGAACTCATAAACATAACCTTGTCCTGTCCTGACTGGAGTTACTACCTGTGGGTTAAAAGAGGAGATGAAAACAAAATTACTTGAGGCACTCAGCATGTTCTGTCTGTAATTGGATATGCTTCTCTACACAAACATTCCAGTGTTATTAACTTCTACACTTTTTATCTGGCAATTTTATTAATGAAAGTCCCTACAGACATCTGATGTTTTTTTTAAAGTGTATTCCAAAACTATACTTATTGGTTACAATGAAACCATTATTTCTTCTTTGAGCAGCTCTGCCACTGGTATAAAATGCTCCTGCAGTAGTTTTTTATTAAGGAGTTGAGTAACCTCGACTGGTGCTCAATTCCTTGCTGGATCAGGCTCTATGATCCTAATCTTTGGCCTCAGAGATACTTAGGTACCAACTGATTACAATGAGAGTTAGGTCCCTAAATACCTTTGAGGATCTGGGCCTAAAATCCTAATCTTTCAACCTTTACTAACATGAGTGGCCCAGGAACTTCAGCAGGACTACTTGTGTGAGCAAGTCCTAAACAATGGAGCATTTGTTGTGGCTTTGAAGCTCCTTTAAATGGAAGATGCTAAAGCAGGAAATTTACTCTTGGGGCTTAAGTGTAATTAGTCCACATTAGCAGCTAACAGACTGGAAAATTTAAGCTGTTCTTGAACTACTCTATGTGACAAAACATCTCTGTGATGGTGAGAATTGACATTGCTTGTGTCTATTTGAAGTAAGTAAACTGCTCACACTTACTTCAAATAAAATGTGGTTAAAAATAAATATCTTACATCTGGGACAACCATCTGCATGGCAAGAGTTCAGTATAGTTTGGTTTAAAAGAAATGTTGTTACATAACTCCCTGAAAAACAGTGTTTATAGTGGAAATAGTGATATACTCTAAATTCTGTCCGTACAATTTAGCTCCAGTAAAGAAATATACAGTGCAGAACAAAGACACACAATGACAGAATGTCATAGGATTGTACAAGAAATGGTTTCAGGTTCAGCTGAGGAGAATTGTGAACAAGGGTCACTTAATTTTCCTTGTAAATGTAGGCGAGCTATTAAACAGAATTCCTGAGCACACTGTTGGTAAAGATCAAACAATACTTTTTACAGGAGTAAGTCCCAGTGGCCTAGCCAAATCCCACTGTGAGTTTTGCCTAACTATGGATTGCAGGACTGAGTCCCTGATGTTTACACTCTGCAGATCTCTATTCTCCCTGCAAATTCAATGGAATACACTGTTCTTCTTCACTTCCTGTCCTACGTGTTTTGTGGCATTTTCCTCTGCACCGTTAAACAGCTGCTGAATTCCTCTGCAGAGGGGGCTGATGTCATTCCTGAATAGCCTGGGCCGGATTCAACCTGGCTGATGTAAGGAAGTTAAGATGGCCTGGGAGGACAGAGGAGTAGCATTCACTTCTGGGGGATGGTAAATGGTACTTTCATATTTTCATGACTTGCATCTGAAGAAGTGAGGTTCTTACCCATGAAAGCTTATGCTCCCAATACTTCTGTTAGTCTTAAAGGTGCCACAGGACCTCTGTTGCTTTCTACAGATTCCGACTAACACGGCTACCCCTCTGATACTTGGTACTTTCACAGTTACCCTACCCTTGGGTTTCTGCCAGAGGATGGGGGAAGGCTCGAACGGTTTAAATTTTCACTGGAGGCTCTTATCTCCACTAGGATGCCAGGCAGGTATTTAATAGAGGTGAAATTAGTAGATTCTATAGAAATTAATGTAAAAACTTATAGAATTTAATAGAGGAGGATCTCTTTCCTATAGAATTCTATATCAGGAATAGAATTCTCCGTTAAATTTTATCAGACGATTAAACAGAAAACCTATGAGAACGTTCTCACTTGCCATTAAATTCTACAGGACTTTTTCATAAGAGATCACCTTGGTCATTACCCATCCCTGGTCACGGTTACACACTTCTGGGGCTGTGTTGTCTGCCTGTGGACTCCCTGGGGAAGTGGGGTAGGGGGAATAGCAATCTACCCTTTCTTCATGCGGTCTTTCTGCCATCAGGGGACGCTGGAGCAGATCCTGGAGTGAATCTGGCCAATATATATAGTTTGCAATGTGCTTTGGGATCCTTTAGGGTGAAAGGCATGATATGAATGTAAGGCATTATTAGCTTACTTTTACTAGACTGGCAGATGCTGTGTTGAATTCCAAGTGTGGCACCAAACACCAGTCAAAGACAGGTATTAATGTAATGCAAACACAATGAACCTCACCTGGCCTACTAACAGGTTTCCATAGTAATGCTGAGCACCATAGTGTAAGAGAAATACCTTGGAATCAAAGGACGCGGCTTTTAACCATGTTTACTCACTGTCCCTTCCAGGGGTTTCTAAATTGCAGTGACTATTTTGCATCAATAATAAGCCCCCAGGGTTTTACAAGTGATCCTCCAGTAGAGCAGACATTGCAAATTAGAAACAAAAGGTTGTTCCCTGGGTACCCATCATCTTTAATCCTTTCTCTAATGTGAAAACTCTGACGTCAGGCTGCTTACTAGATTATGGGGGAAATGCTCAGCCGCAGGGTTGAAGAATTGTAGTGCTCTGGAACTCAGCCAAAGATACCAGTGCAGCCCTGGGGAGGGGCGGCGAGTGATTGCTAAATTGTTGAAATTCAAAGTTTCTTAATTCTTAACTGCTGTTTTACAGTAAAGGGCACTGGGAGTCAGCCATAGAGCAGCCAAACTGTATTTGAAAGTAGGCACGCTAGATTCCCAGTGCTGCTAGTCCTCCATAAATGGACTTCATTGATATCAGTGACAGTTTCAGGCACTGAGGGCTTGCAAGATCGAGCCCTAAACCGCATCATTTTGGATTTTATGTGCGGCTATTAACAAACAAAAGTCTGTTGTTGTTAACAGCATTTTATGTTCTTGAAATTATATGCCTGAATGGCAATGTATCAGTTTAAATGACATCCCAACCCTCTGTAGGATGATGTATACATAGAACAAAAGCTGTATTGTATCTCCAAACATTTATAGGAGAAGCATATCCTCAAAACCACAATCTCTGTCATGCAGTAGAATCTTGTACATCCAATTATTCTTTTACAGCACACCACAGAGTTCTCCCCACATTTCTCAGAAAAAGCTGTAATAGTTGTCTACTGTAACAAGGTCTTAAATTAACTTAAATGCCTGTTCTTTTTACCCAATGTACTGCTGTACATATCTAATACATTATGATGTATGATCCTTAGTAACTAAAACCAAACTAGACTTGTCAAAATGAAATAAGCCAAGTACATTTTGTGATGCAGTATCCTTTTTACTGTGTGTGTTTGCTCCCTTGCTGTTTCACAAATTCAGATAATCTGCAATGAGTGGGAATAAGGTCTCTCAAAAGTGATTAGTGCCTGATTTTCTGAGGGTGGTGGATGCTCAGGACTTTCAGAAAATCAGACCCTTTTACAGTGATGAATCTGGACAAAATGAAGGCACCAAACTCACAAGTCGCTTTTAAAAATCTTGGCCTAATTGTTTAATTACTTTTTAAAAGCCAAAATAGTTCTTTGTAATTTAATGTTAAAGACCTCAGAAGAAAGGCAAAATCAGTATAAGAAAACCTTTCCTCTCTTATCTCCCCCTGGTACCGCTAGTGGCCTTTTCTGGTGTTTAGGAATTTACTTCCTGACAAATGTCAATGAACTCTAGGTTGTCTTTTTTTCTCAAGAATGCCTGTGGTCATCTGGCTTTGAAAAATCTTGCCTTTCAAACCAGCAATTTTCCTTGTTTACGCATTATAAGAAACAGATGGTGAGCCCACAAACTATCTATCCCAACATTCTCAAAACATTGCAACCATTTCATCTATGCAGAGCAACTAACAGGGACCAGCTTTGGCTCTGGTAAAACATGTAGCGAGCATACAGCAAACTCACAGCATTAAAAACAAAGACAATTGAGCTGGACGTTTATTCTATTCTTGCTGAGGGCCGTGCTCCTCCGAAAGCAATTGCTTGGGCCTTTTCCATGCCAGTTGTGTGTTCTTTAACCAGAAAAAAGAGCTGAATATGCATGTACTTTGTAAAGTATCCAGTTCTGTGGTTCATTAAATCCCTTTTCCTTACACATAAGGGAAAAGCCTTTCCAGCATTAAATACTCAGCATTAAAATGGAAGGAAAAGTACCATAATGTTCCTAAATCAGATACAAACAGGCACATTTTCATGATTCCTGCAGATGGAGGTAGGTTTTAAAGTGCAGCTGATTTTTCATGGAAAATGTTATAAACCATTGGGCCAAATTTTATTCTCAATTTCACTAGTGTAAAGCTAGAATAATTCCACTAATGCCAATGGAACTACTTTGGATATACACTGCCCTGACTGAGAGCAGAACTGGGTTTATTTCCTTAGCACTCTCGCATTATTTCAGTGCTTTACAATGGTGGGTACATCTCTTTGTCCTGCTTTACCAGTGAGGAATCTGAAGCACAGGCATGTAAAGTGACTTGACCAAAGTCACACAGAGAGCAGAGCTAAAAATAAAGCATAGGTGTCCCAATTCCCACTCCCAGGCTTTTACCACAGAGCCCCACCGACTCCTGCAATTTGGGGTTAAATATGGGGGAGGGGTAACAGTCTTTATTAAAAAATATGACAAAAGGACATTTGCATTCTTATCTGAAGGGCTAACTTCACAATGCTCATTGATGCCAGTGGGAGTGCTGCCCACCCCCCTTTCGGTCAGGTTAATCTGTGCCTGCTGCTAATTCCCTCCTCCTCTTCCCTGGCCCAATCTTGTTTCTATTGAAATCAGCTGCAATTTACCACTGGCATGGCCCTACTATGGAGGAAAGACACAGGTTGAAGAGGAAGAGTCTGATAGTTGTATGAGGAACTGGGAAAGTCTAAAGCTTTGAGGCAGAAAAGATGGCTAGAAAAGGTAAGTAAATGAAAGAAAACAGGCAGCTGCCTGTGTGGTAAAGTGCTTTTGTAAATGTGTTCAGAACAAAAACTGCAGTTGCTGGTACAGCCTTTCCCAGGCCCCTGGAAGGTTACATAACAGCCACCTGGCCCACTTTTGTTTTGCAAAGAGAAGCAAACAATCAAGGAGAATACAAGGAAATTACGTGAGAAAGGGAATTTGAAATGAAACGGTTTCCCCACTGTCTTTAACTCTTTCTGGGCCTCTGAAGGAAAGAATGACATGAGTCATCGGGATAATTCACCGCACTCCATATAGACAGAGGAAAATGCATCTACTTAACAATTTTCTTCTGGGAACTGCTGGCTCATTTGAGCAGCAAGAACATGTGTTAGAAACTGGTGTCTGAAGACAATAGGAGTACAGAAAGAACCTTGCTAATTAAATTCACTTGTTTTTAAAAATGAACCTAGTGTTTACTCCCTGCAAGTTTTCATAGAAAAACAATGTAGCCAGATCTCAAATCACTAACTGACATTTATTTACCCTCTACTAAAAGCAGTATTCCCTGTCATAATAAATGAACAAAATACATATTATGAACAGTAACCTTGACTTTTTTTTAACTGTGTGTTTACTTATTAATAACCTACAATGGGTCTCCCAGCCTTAGTGGCAATCCACTGAAGTTTAGATATACTTACTTGACTATCAGGCTCCTTTCATGAGTTGCTGTAAATCCCATTGTTAAACATGCAGCCTGTTTGCAAAAGCCATTTTTAAGTGAAGTTTTAACCTAATCTAATTTTTAATCCAGGTTCACTAACTGACAGATGGTGTGGCTTGCCATAAAATGCTTACTCATAGTATCCTCAGCAGAGAGAATAGCTGCTTAATGACCATGGAAACTGAGCTACCCCTAAATTAAGTCCCTTCAAGAAACGACTGAGACATACTCATACCTGGGGTACCAGGGGGTAAGCGTGCATAACAGTTTCTTGTACTGTACCTTGTTTGTGGCTAGGATAGGGTGACCAGATAGCGAGTGTGAAAAATCGGGATGGGGGTGGGGGGTAATAGGAGCCTATATAAGACAAAGCCCCAAATATCGGGACTGTCCCTATAAAATCGGGACATCTGGTCACCCTAGGCTAGGACTAGGACATAGCACTATATCCATCAACCCAACACCTACTGTAAGGAAAGATTAAATGAACAAAAGCATTTTCCTCTTGGGTGGAGTGAGATATATGCTCCATTGTCTGATGGAAAATTGAGAAGAATGTGAGATTCTGTAGTTTATAGCTCTGATTTTTTTTTAGGCTCTCATATGAATTTTCATAAAAATAGGCTTCAGATGGTGAGATATTAGTAAAGAAGGAGATGTGACAAATGCTACTCCTACGTAGAACTGTTTCATTTCATGTTACTGCATGCATCCTAAGAAACTCCTACTTACTTTTCTCCCACCATTTGTCTATCTGCTCTGCTTAGGTTCCAATCTTACAAAGACTTATGTATGTACTTTAACTTTATGCACTGTAAGTTCTAATTATGTTAATTCACAGTGCATGAAGTCATGCAGGTGTTTAAATTTCTGTAGGATTGGGGGCTTAAACTGTAGGCTTTTTAGGGCAGGAACTGTCTTACTATGGGTCTGTCAAGTGCTTAGTACAATGGGGACAAATCTTAGTTGGGGCATCTGTGCTATCATAATAAAAATACAAGTATTTTATTTTTTAAATCAGTGTTGATTTTTGTCTTTTTTGAGCCAGCTTAACGTTTTAAGCTGTGAGCCTGTAAAATACAAAGCAGGAGTTGTGTAACTTGTTTTGAATATGCGGGAGAAGAGAGAGAGAGAAGGAAATAATGCACAGACCTTGATTCAAGCCAGAGAAGAGGGGTGATATGGGTACAGTCAACTTGGCCAGCCAAGATTTTACAACCTTCACCTAAGAAAACCACTTCTACTTAATTGTCACTCAGGGATAGGCCTGCCAGTTTATTACGTTATTTTTCAACTATGTATTAATCTTCATTTAAAGTACTGCCTGTTTTCTTACTAATTGATTTTTCGCTATGAAGTTATTTAAATGGCCTGATTCTTAGCCAGTATAAATGGACATAACTCTATTGACTTCCATGGAGTTATTCTGATTTATACCAGATGAAGCTCTAGCCTGGAATCATTCTACTCTGATTTGCTGCTGTTCTTCAGCTGCTTGTGATTCCAAACATACATAAAATACAAAGACCCTTTCTGCAGGCTTTGCAGAATGGGCACTTAAAGAGAAAAAGGATAATCATTTGTGCCACATTTTCACTTGGAAAAACATATTGCTTTTTATGACTTGATCCTTTCAGGATCTGCTCCTACTGATGTCAACATTAGCAAAACTCCCATTTACTTCAGTAGGAGCAGGATTCAGGCAGGCAGTCCTTGATTGCAGAGTAGGCTAGGAAGGGGGTGTTTCTGGGCCTCTGATAGAGTTCATTCTTTTCTATAGATACCGCTAGAGGGTCAGAACAATACTTATGAAGATAAATTTGCTGGGTTTTATTTTTTTGGATGGGAGGGGGTAAATCCACCAGATTGCACTAAATAACTAGTATTTAAGCGGGGGGGATTCTCAGAAGAGGAAACTCATCCCAACACTCTTTACATGGGCTTTATCTCCTCCCCTCTGAAAAATTAATCATTTCAGACTGAGTGACCTCATGATTTCTATATGTCAATGTACTCCCACAACCACTAAGGGTCTGATGCAGCACAACATCTGTGACATCAGAGGTCATGCACTCTGCAGTACTTGAAGTGAATGATTTGTGCATGGGTGGAAGGTTCCGGTGGATAAATCTCGTTCATAATGCTTTGGGCTCATCAGTCATTGGGAAAATATACTTTTGTGATAAAGAACAAATAGTCCCTTTAGCAGCCTGTGGCTTAAATTCTGTTTGGGGCTAAAGTTTTTAGCTAATGATGGACAAAACTCAGTACCTCAATATTATGGTGACTGGCCCACTACAAATTTTTAAGATAGGACTTTTCTAATATGGGAAGACTAAATTGTCTAATGAAAGACAAAACAAGAGAATATAGAGACAAAATTTGTTGAATGCAAAACATTTTACTGTTGATAATTATATTACTAGAAATTTTGTTGGAATATGTGGTTCTGTTGAAATCAAAATGCTTTGTGAAATTGAATCACGTTAGCCAAAATTTTGTTGTGGAAGAAATTCCACCAGTGTCAAAACATCCTATTTTGACATTTCTGGAATGAGTTTTCATTTTGAATTTTTAAATTTCGCATTATATAATTCAAAGTGTTACAAGTTTTTAAATCTAAAGGATTAGTGCAATAATAAAAATGAATCTTAAAATATCTCATACTGATTTCCTTATGCTACCCCCTATTTTTCCCAGTTTGGACTGTGAAATGAATAGAGCTGTCTGAAGAACTGGAAATTGCCTTTCACAGGGGATTTCAGTTTTTAAAAAATTGTTTTTATTCTGATTAAGAACGAAACCTGAAAATTTTGAAATTCTCCCCAAGAAAATTAACACCCCCCCCCACGAGTTTAGATCTATTTGACTTTTTTTTACATTTTATATTCTAATACATAATAAACATTGTCATTTTGAAAGGAAAACTCAAAATGTTTCATTCCACAAATATTGAAACAAGATTTTCTGACATTATTGGAACTTCCCCCCCTTTTTTCTCCAAAATGAAATTTTGTTGAAATCAGCATGATTTCAGAAAATGTTTAGATTTCAATAGAACTGAATTTTTCTAATGGAAAACTATTCCTGCAAAGTTTTTTTTTTTTTTCCAACCCCCTTTAGAAATTAGACGTGTTCCTTTTGATTAGATTCACTTTCAGTTAATAGTCAACTCCTCTTTCTGGTTCTCATGACTGCTTCCACTGCTGGGTTTCCTTCAGGGGAATGTTTAAATCCTCCCAACCAAACATTTCATTAACTTTTTATAAATGTAACAAAACTTTCTTTTTGAAACTAATGACCTGATTCAGTGGGCAGATTCTGGTGCTCACGCAGAGTCCACCAGTGCGGATCAGATTGTTGGTTCTTTTTATGTAACTGGGAGAAAAAATATGCCCTGTTTTTTCCAAATAGAACTGATTGAGATGAACTCTATGCCTTGTGAGAGGTTGTGAGTAATGTTGAGCTCATTTATTTACTCACACAGCAACGGTTGAGTAAAATGTGGGCTTTGCCTCACAATGTATCTTTACAAGTCAGATCAGTGACTAACTTCCAACTACATCGTATTTCAGCTTGTGGGTGAGGGTTTCTTCACTCAGTGGTTTTTTAAAACACCACGAAGGCTAGATTAACTGCTGATAATTTCACATGCTTTATATCTGTAAATTACTGTTCTATTACTCTTGTCATATGGGAAGTTATAGTAAAACACTCAAACGTGATAGATTGCATGTTTTCCTTGTTTTAAATATATATAAACAGTTTGCATTAAATTGGAAGGAATCACCCTTTGAGTACATTATATGAAATAGAGCACTGACTGTTGAGGCTAATGTTTCAGTTCATGCTGTACTCTGCAGTTTTGCTGTATGTTTAACACTAAAGCAACATTTTGTTAGGAAGGTTACAAATCCCCAAAGTAGAATTTGCAACATGAAAGTGAAAGAAACAGACTAATTTTATTGTTTTGAGTCATTTAAATGAATCGTATCACCGGAAACTGTGGTATTTTTGAAAGAGGATATATTTGTATGTTGTCTGAATAGAAACATTTGTTGTTTGATTGCAAAACTTAGTACAAATGTTTTTTTCCCTTTTGATATTAAAATATCCTGGCATAATAAATGCTGGTTTTTTTTACCATGCTCAAAGTGTGACTCTTTATAGAATGTGAAACAAAAAATAATGGGGAGGGAGAATATTTCTGGAACAAATGTCATCTGCTGTTTGTTTCCTCCCAAATAAGACAGTAGTTGTTTAATTGGGAGGAAAAACGTCAGAACGTGGCTGAACTGGTGAACTGGCTTGCACTGCTGAAGTCTGGGCCAAAGCTGTCAGGGTGGTGCTGCTGGTGAGGAAATGAGTCTATGAGAAAGTAGAAACAACTAGCAGCAAATTCAAGTTCCTCAGGTGAGGCAAGTTCCTGCATTCCTTGTGTGCCTAAAAAACCCACTGAAGGCAAAGAAGGTTTGGAAAGGGCAAGAAACATGGCAGAGTGGGGTAGCAGTGGTTCTGTGCCACTATGGGCTTGTCTGCTCTTGGAAATTTACCAAAATAGCTATTCTGGAATAATTATTTCGAAATAGTTATTTTGGAATTAGCCCCTGGGTGTACATTCTTCTTCTGGAACAAGAGTGCCTTTTTCTGTTTTAGCTTAGTCCACTGTAGAAATGTTGATAGATCAAAATTCTGAAAAATTTCAACTAGAAAATGCTGAAAGGTTTTGTTTTGGGATGGGTCGACATCCGCTTGTGTCACTGCAGTGCCTCATGGGAGTTGTAGTTCTGGGTCCTTCATGGCACCATTCTCTCCGATAAGTCTTGCTCCCTGGTTGGATGACATCTCCTAGGATGTATTGCAGGCTCCCTGTGACTGAGCTACTATAGGTGCATATTTAGTCCATATCAGGGGGGAGGGATAGCTCAGTGGTTTGAGCATTGGCCTGCTAAACCCAGGGTTGTGAGTTCAATCCTTGAGGGGGCCATTTAGGGATCTGGGACAAAAATCTGTCTGGGAATTGGTCCTGCTTTGAGCAGCGGGTTGGACTAGATGACCTCCTGAGGTCCCTTCCAACCCTGGTATTCTATGATTTTTGTCTTCTATTGAATTTTTTGACAGAAAATTCTGCTGACATCTCTCATTTCCTGTGAAAAACTTTTGATTTTGATGAAACTCCATTTTCCAATGGGAAAACATTTTATTAGAAATTTTCTGACTGGCCTTTCTTCCAAGACAGTGGACACTGCCATAAAACAGTGAGAATGAGTGAGGGTTTGTTTTTTTTAACTGTTGTTTTAGTGTTCAGAGCTGTTACTAACCTGGGGATGACTATACCTATTGTAAATAAAACATATACTTCTATAACACATTCCAACTGATGATATCAAAGGAATTTTCAAACAATGACTGTAGCCCTGCATATTTTACAGATGAGGTAGCTGAGATACCGAGAAGTTGCCCAAGATTACACAGAAATCTCTGGCAGGGGATAGAACCCAGGTTTCCTGACTGCCAGACTACTGTCCCTTAACAGCAAGACTCTCCTATCTTTTTGAGAGTATGAAGGGAGAGCAGGGCTAGAGGGAAACTTGTAAGAGAAGGCTTTTTATTCTTATTCCTTGGATACTCTTTACACTTACGAGCATGATAATTTTGTTATAAACCACCACTCAGCCAGAAATCCTCAATGAGGGATATTCATGAGAGATATTTTAAGCCATCCCTCATTATCTTAGGCAATTTAAGGTCATTTTTAAAAGGTGTTATTATGGGAGACGCTTACACAGCTACGTTCGAAACAACTTAACATTCCAGAATTGTTACATCACCACACTTTCCTGCCTCAGGACTTCTTTTTTGATTTGATTTGCAATTCCTGCCAGCAAGACATGTTACCTAAGCAAGGCTTATCTCTTTACATCATTTCTGCTGCTGATTTTCTATTACTTAAGGATAGACTATTCCTGCCTGATAAGAGCTTCCAAGTTGTTTGTGTAAAATGTTGTGTGGAGGCCAAACACCATTTTTATATTAGAGTGCATAATAATATCGTTCTTTGAGAGGCAAATATCTTTCAATTCAGTAGCATTGCCAAGACCCACAACACACTGACAAGCAGAGTCTCTGTTCAAAGCAGGCACAGCAGCTTGCTTAGGACAGGAGGGGCAGGTGTTGCAAATCTGAGAAAAGATATTCGTCATTTTAGAAGTCAGAGCAAGGAGCCCTGGGATCAAGTGTTCAAGCTCTCTTTAATACTTAAAGACTGTTTTACCGATCCCTTGAGAGTACGGATTTGGGGTGAGAGATTGCTTCAGTATTCAGCCAAAGGAGTCAAGAGCAGAAAAAAGTTCCCTTTTAATTAGACTTTTCTTGGACAAAGGCTCTGGAATCTTGTGGCTACTGTGCTTTTGTCTTAGTGCAACAGTAGCATAAATAAATTGCAAAACAATATAGAGATGATTAGGAAAGACACACGTTTTATTCATTCCATCTCCTGCCCCCTTCACTCCCTGATCCATCTCAGAACCTTTCATATCCAGCAGACTTACAGCTCCTTTTCATTTCAGTGTAATTATTTTGGTCTAGAACATGTCTTGCTCATTTACAGCTAGAGGAAACTTCAGGAACTGGAAATGTGTAATGCTCACTGTCTGCAGCTAATCAAGGGAGGTCACTGATATTGAGTTTGTCATCCACTGAGTCTGTCGTTAATGTGTGATGGGTGAGGAATCAGGGCTGTTGGTTCAAACCTCTATCGAGTCAGGATTAGAATAATCCTTTCCCGAGTAACTGGAGCACACGTAGTCCCACACTGGCTTCCTGTGTGGACTTGAAGAAGAGCTTCAGTTGTACTCAGTAGCAATAAACCAGCAGATGTGATTCAGGAGAGGAAGGCAGGGCTGAACTGACAGGGGAATCATTCCTTTCAGCCAGTGCTAAGCAGGCTGGTAGCATCTAGTGCTGGAGATCAAATGCTTTATAAAACATACTAAGTCTATAAATAGTGGGCGGTATAGCAATGTATCTTCATGCAGTACAGATGTTCTTTCATAACTTACAAGGGACTAAATTAATCATGTTATAAGTCAGTCTAAACAAATGGTCTTTATTTTTCTTAGAAAATGACTCAGCCAGAAAAATGCAGATCCAGGCTTTCTAAAATCTAAGTTTAGGCAGGAATTTTAGAGGAAACAGGTGTTTTAGTGCCTCTGAGTTTGCATCCTGATAAGAAGTTTGTATTTAACAGTTGAACAGACCCAGGGTTTACATACTCATGCTGCATCCAGATATTTGTACAGAATGCCCTTTTGATTTCAGTGAGTAGCTTTGCACATGGAATGATAGCATAGTGTGGCCTCAGTTTGTCTAACTGTTTTTCAGACTAAGATTAGTTGCTCATCAATTACATTCTCCAAAGAGGCAATTTATCCAGGCCTCCTTCAACTGCTTTTGAAGGAGCTTAGTTATACAGCTTCAGGCAGAGGTCACTGAATGAGGTTGGTTACTCTCTAGTCTCAGGGATGGGGGAAAAAGAAATAAGGTGCGATTTCCACTAATAAAACCAGTGTAATTGCTCCAATAAAGATCATATCTCCACCTGTGAAGCAAGCCAGTAGTTTTCAGATGTCAATTTCATCCACCTGCAGATCCTCACACACACAATGATGCTTTTCTTCCAAAAAAGAATAACTTTGAAAGTCCAAACAAACCTTTCTAGAACATGAGTTGAAATGATTTCACACCTCTTTGTTCCCTTTTTTGAAAATCTACTCATTAGCAATGAAAACAAAACTATAATAAGCCAAAAGTCTCAGAAGTTTTCCAAAGGTCCAAAATGGAAAAGTCTGAGTCTAGAAAGAAAAACACCTGACCACCTTGCCAGTATAAACTTCAAGATGAACGTTGAAACTATGGCACCTTCTGGTCCCTCACTTCCTGCTCAAGTCTCCCTCCCTCTTCTGTCTGCTCCAGGTTAATATGCATTTATTTACTGATGGCTGTGCCAGTCAGCTGTTCTACATCATGTGAAACAGAATGGGTTTTACAACACTGTTCCTCACCATGATACAGGTGCCCTGTATCATGCAGTAGGCACGTACACTGAAGACAATTGCCAAGTTTTATATTTACTTTAGGTTTTATATTAAAGTATCCCTTCTTATCACCATTATCTGGCTTCCTGTTCTTCCAGGTAGGGACATATTGTCACCACTTAATTTTTTTTAAAATGTCACATCCAATTGAGACCTCTCCATCAAGACCGTGCATCATAAAAACTGGGCATTTTATTTCATTACACAAGGTAAATATGGCTTGGCTAATGAGCAATACACCACACTGCCTTATGAGTTCTAAACTCTTATGCGCTAACAAAGGCAGTGGGTGGAGTC
Organism: Trachemys scripta elegans; assembly: GCF_013100865.1. Classification (NCBI taxonomy): domain Eukaryota; kingdom Metazoa; phylum Chordata; order Testudines; family Emydidae; genus Trachemys; species Trachemys scripta. The sequence goes on from NC_048299.1 coordinate 171,967,275, forward strand.
AGGGCCGACTCCAAGCACCAGCATAGCAAGCATGTACCTGGGGCAGCCAATGAAGAGGGGAGTGGCACGTTCGGCAGTTCGGCGGCAATTCGGTGGCAGGGCCGTCACTCCCTCTGGGAGCAAAGGAACTCCTGCCGAATTGCTGTCATAGAATGAAGCGGCGCTAGAACTGTCGCCGAATTGCCACCGATCGCGATCATGGCTTCCCCCCCCCCCCGCTTGGGGCAGCAAAAACGCTAGAGCCGGCCCTGGGTGGAGTGTTATGGAGCGGATGTGCCTTAGGGATGGGATGATGTTACCACATCTGTCACCAGCCGCTCCTCTAGGAGCAGACCCAGAATAGTCTCCCTTTGCTATGGAGTCTGGTGCCCATTATGCACCTGACCTTTCTTCTTGTCCCTGTGCAGCATGTGTTCAAGCAGGAAAGAGGGGGATTTGCAGGAATAAATAGCAGCCCACTAAGAAGCAAAGTGAGTGTAAACCCAGCACATCATTCTTACTCATACATTTTTAAGCCCTCAGGCTCAGTCTTTTTATTTATTACCCTACTGTTGCATAATGCACATAACCTGCTTTGAAACAAAGATCTGAAGGTCAAGGCACCCACCTTGCTGTTGAAAGGTGAACCATCAGTACCACCCAAGCTTCTCTGCACAGATGGTGGGACTTGGTAAACATCTTGCTCCTGTAGACCATGGCCAGTAGGTACCTGGTAGATGCCCTGATTCAGATGGGAAGGTGGCACCTGGTATACCGGGTCCCAAGTTGAAGCCTGTGAGCTTGGCATTTGGTAGACTTTCTGCTGGTTATAGGCATGATGCATTGATCTTGAATTGGATGCGTCCTGGTTAGATGGACTATCCTGTACTGGGCCTATCAAAAGTTTCACCCGGTTGCCTGGAACAATGCCTTGTCGGCCATGTAAAGAGCAGAGCCACCATCCTTCCAGCCCTTCAGTGTTCTGTTCTATCACTGTCAAAATGTCTCCTTTGCGGAAGGCCAGCTCCTCTGCGCACTCTGGGACATTATCATACAAGGCTCTTGCCATAAGATTCTATAGAGAGATGGGGATGAGGGGGGGAGAGAGAGAGAAATTGAACATGAATTAGAATTTCAACAGCACCCATTCAGAGCTTAAAGCACATTCAGTCCTGGATGCATCTAGCTTCCTGGGAGGAATAAGAAATTGATTTAAAAAAAGAAGTTAAATAACATGAAAAAGACACAACATGGAATTTCTCCCTCCAAAAAAAACAGTAAAAATGCCAAGTTTACATTACAGATAACATTGCTGGGAAATCTCTCAGCATCAATAACAGCCAGGTAGAGACTATCAGAGTATACCAATAACAAAAAGGCTTTTCATGTATGCTGTTGGCCTGAACGCAGAGGAATCCAGGCATTCCTGAGTTTTACTCCCCGCTCGGACACCTATTCCTCCTATTACTTTGAGCAAGTCAGGTCGCTCCTCTGCCTTAGTTCCCCAATTTGTATAATAAGGGTAACAACAATACTTGCCTGCCTCACAGAGGTGTGCTGATTAACTAAATTACAGTTAGAGTCCTAGTCACCTGAAAGGAATTTTTCTAAGTAATATAATTCAGAAGATCAACTGGGAGAATATAATCTGAGGGCCTGAGTTTGTCTGAATGATCAGGGTGGTTACTATTTACACTTACGAGCATGAGAATTTTGTTATAAACCACCACTCACTGGTGCTTGTTCTTATCCAAATCTCCCTTTCCTCATTCTTTCCATAATCTCCTTTGCCATGGAATGCTGTATAACACTTTCAGTCTTATAGAGATAAAATGTCAATTGATAATAATGCCCAAGAACTGCAGGGCAGGGCTTTTACAGTATATCTTTGTTTCCCTCTGTGTACAATGAATATGCCTGTTGAGGGAATGCTCTCTCATCGTTATTATTAAACATTTATATTTCCAAAATGTCCAGAGGCCCCAGTTGAGGTTATGGACACATTGCACTAAGTGTTGTACAAAACCATACTGTGCTGTCCTTTTCCCAAAGCCCTTCCATCTAGTTATATAACTTTATTACACAAACCTATCCAAACATATCTAAAAATATGCGGTCGCCTTTCACAGACCAAACACACTTTCCCTCTTGCTCTCTCTTTCTGTATGCATGTCTGTCTGTCTGTCTGGCACATTCAGTACTGAGTAGTCAGCCAATGAGGTATTCAATGGAAAGTGGGCAGGCAGTGTATGCTGACATTCCTGGAACCCTCACAAAGGCCCTCAGCATTTCATTTCTTGGCTCTGGTGATGTTTCCAAGTGCGCTGGCAACTACTACTCCACGCCTGCCTGCTTTGCAGTGAAGGCAGTCGGCAGAGACAGTTATAAACTAATTGTAAGCACTTGGGAAAAATATAAGGGGTACTGTATTTGAAGTGCTGTAGTTAAAATATTTGGATGCGGTGCACATAAATGAAACCGTGCTAATTTATTGAAAGAAGGGATGTGGCTTGCTTCAACTGGCTCATGGATTTACCTTGCCTCATTTAAAAGGATGCTGACAAAGACTTTTTAATGATGGTTTGATTTGGTGTATTTTTATCCTTCCCCTCAGACATTTCAAAGCAATATTTTTTTATCCCCACTTGTCCTCTTTTCTCCTTGATCTCCCTCCTTCCCCCATGCTTCTTAGAGAATATCCAACCTTACTTGGCTTTTCTTAGCTCAATGCTCCCCATAGCACATGAAGGACTAACTGGGGGGTGCAGAAGACGTATACATGAAGATGGGCAGGCCTGAAGTGGGTGCATGTGATTTGGTTTCATTTTCCCGAATGTGAGCTCAACTTTCAAAAGTTTGGGAACCGTTGGCTTAATTTGTCTTTTGTCAGCATTATCGCTGAGGTCAACATGAAATAAGGTTTGGACAGAACAACCATTTTAAAACCATATTGCAAATTAAAGCTACAGCACTAGTGCCAAATTCCTCCCTGGGGTAAGTCCGTTCATATAATGCGCCCTTGATGATGAGAGATTTCAGTGGGGTTACTTCAGGGAGGAATTTGGTCCATTTCTTTACAGGGCTGTAAGATTATCCTGTAGCATGGTTAGAGTTGTTCCATCTGCCCTGTTACATCACAATCCCCTGACTATAAAGATTTTTCTGTTAAGTTGGGCCCTAAGAAGTTCAGAAGGGAAGGACTCTGGTGCAGTCTATTTAATCGGATTAATCTATTATCTATCTACATGTACTTCTAATGTGCCTTTCACTGTAGTGATTAGATCTCAAGTCTCAGTCCTTTTTGGCTAGCTGTGGCTGTTTAATGGGGCCTTTGAAGGTGGAGTGGTCAAAGATGGGGAAAGAGAGGAGGAAGACTGCAGAAGGTCCACCAAAATTTCCAAAGTAAATCAAGAATAAATGACTGGCTAATCCAAAAAAACAAAACATTAAAGATTTGAGAGACCCAGACAGTTTCTATGGAACAATATGTCAGACAAAGCCTTGAGCTATGCTAGTATTACAGAAGATAAAAATTCCCATGTGAAAATCTTTCTAGTGGCTTATTATCTTTTCCCTATGACCTGCTCCCCATCCGGTTAGAAATATGTTAATGTTTTCTGGGTCTGTCTCAAGTACTGCTTCATTGCAAATACTTTCCGGGCCTCACTGTCCGTGTTAACTGAGGCACCAGCAGGTCAGTTATCCTAATTTGTTGTCAGTTATTTCACACCAATGTCCTCAAGTGCTTGCAGAGATTAGCATTTTGAAAATGGCCCTCAGCAGCACCATCAGTGCCAGGGAACAATGCAGCACGTATTGACTTGCAGGGGAATATTTTCAGCCAACGGTGAATGACCATCAGGAGTTTTTGACATTCATCTAGCGCCTGCCTGTAAGTAGGTGGGCCCAGTAAGTAGTAACTACATTGACTGCTCACTTGCCATTGCAGATATTTCCCTTGTGCCATTCCCCTCCCAGAGACAGAGCAAACCTTCCAGGTCCTGATTCTCACTCAATGGGAAGTTCTTTAGTTTCCTGGAGGGAAATAAGACATTCCCCCAGTGCTACATTCATTAGTGTATTTGGCTGTAGAAAAAATTAATCCACTCACACAAGCGAGTAGGCAATAACTTTTGAAAATCACAGCCCTTCCCCCCGCACCAGAAGATGAAAGCTGGTTATTTATAGTTATGGTGGTGTCCAAATGTTACCTTTGCTGCCCCAGGCATCAGTTACTCAGCCCAGCTCATCATCATCACCACCCCCACACATCAGACTACAAGGCTGTGCCATTTGTCAGTATACTACTTCCTGCCTGTCTCATAGTCATTTCTTCTCTGAAGAGTCGTTTCTTTCTCTTCAGAAACACAGAGGAGTAAACAAGGCACGACTGAAAATACCAACCCACAAATCCCGTTTGAAACACATTTTATTTTTATGTGCAGGGAGGGATTTCGAAGTTGCTAAACTTCCCAGGCTAAATCTTGTACTGTCTGCACATGGATGGTGCCGGGTGCAATCAATCAACGTGGATTAGTGCCGCCATTTAAATCAGAAGGAGCAGATGACACTCCCTTAGAATTTAGGAACAATTTGGAGTCCATGTTTGAATTTAGCTGTTTGAGGAGCCTTATTTCATCTAGTCTGATTCAGTGCATGTGTTAGCCCATTGGGGACCCTAAGCTGGACTATTTCCCACCCACCTCCAAAACAAACAAACCACACACACATAATTAATAAGGGGGCCCTTGAGCTGTTCAGGGCTCTGAGCAATTGCTTGGTCTGTTTATGCCTAGTGCCGGCTCTGTCTCCTGTTCTTCTTGATCTAATAATTCCAATACTGGGGAAGGTTCTGATCTCACTCACATGATCAATGCCAATCCCACTAAGGTTGGTTCCTTCCAGAATTACAGCACAAACAGACCTTTCAAGTCTTCCCTGATGGGACTCTTTGTTCTACTGTCTCTTCTCTTTGCCTCTTAGCCTACAATTCTTTACTTGCCTTTTACTTTTTAAATGAGCACATTTCAAAATACTGTAATGCTCAGTAAATTGTCCATTCAATCAGCCCAGGTGAATAATAACTTCTCCTGCCGAATCAAACTATGGGAACCATCTACATGTCAAGCTGGAGATGTAAATTCCCATCGGAGGAGACATATCGGTGCTAGTTCTGATCGAGCTAGCATGCTGAAAACTGAGCGTAGCCATGGCTGTACAAGGGGCAGGAGGGACTAGCCTCACTCAATACATACCTATCCTCTTGGATGGGTGCGCACTTGGGGCAGCTGCTGTAGCTGCCTTCTATTTTTAGCACACTACCTTAAAGGTAGCTTGGGCAGGTGTGTCTTTTTGAGCTGGAATTTTCACCTCCGGCTTGAAGTATAGATATGCCCTCTATCCTTCAACTAAACCCTTCAAGAAAAAAAAAATCAGTAATGTAGAGGAGCTTACCAATGTCCCATTAAGGTCAACAAATCTTAAATCTTTTGGACCCAACCTGTCAGTTCTAGAGTTGAGAAACCCCTTTTGAAGATATTCTACTTCAAGCTCTCTCCTTTTTAAACTAAAAAGATGTTAGCTCAAGTACCCTGTATTATTATAAAGAAAGTATTGCAGAGAAAAAAGACCTCTCTCTGGTAGCCAGGTCCCAAACTGTGTAGGGCTTTATAGACAGGGCTGGCTCCAGGCACCAGCACAGGAAGCAGGTGCTTGGGGCGGCCAATGGAGAGGGGCAGCACATCTGGGTCTTCGGTGGCAATTCGGCGGCGGGTCCCTCAGTCCCTTTCAGAGGGAAGGACCACCACCAAATTGCCACCGAAGAATGAAGCGGTGCGGTAGAGCTGCCGCTGATCACAGTTTTATCTTTTTTTTTTTTTTTTTTTTTTTTTTTTTTTTCCCCCTCTTCACCACTTTGGGTGACAAAGCTGGAGCCAGCCCTGAAATTATAGATAAAAAGCAACACCTTAAATTCTACCTGGAAACTATTTGGAAGCCAGTGCAGATTTCACTAGTGCGATATACCTTGCACATGAAGCAGCACTTAGTAAAGAAAGTGGCAGTTGGCTTGTTAAATTTCTAAATGGTGTAAACCCACATAGGATGCATTTCTAGCAGTTTAATCTGTAGGTGTCAGAGGCATGGAAAGCTGTAGCAAGGACCAAATCCAAGAGAAAAGGTTTCACCCTTCTTCTTCACAAATACAGAAAGAACCGTCTTGCCCGCAGCTGCTACATGAACACCCAGCCAAGGACATTATCTACAAACTGTGAACCTAAATGATAAATGGCAGGCATACTTAGTCCATCAGGGCATTGAACCAAGAGTGGCCATTTCTTTTGGTTGCTTTCCACAGTCGACAAGCACGAGTTTTAGCTGGGTTAAGACTCAGCTAATTATCCCTCATCCAAGCCTGATAGTGTGGCTGGGGAGGGGGGAGGCAGAGTGAGGGCAGCCAGCTTCAGCAGTGTTACTAAGCATGCTTGGTCCATGTGAGCATGCTCAGTACAAGCCAACCAGCAATTCTGGGGGAGTACGTGACCCCATGCGTCGTCTCTGGTTAAGACTCTGCTAATTTTCCCTCATCCAAACCCCTATCTCAGCCAGTGTGTAAGTCTGTTAACTGCACAAGTCAGATTAGAGGTGATGAAGACATGGAACCTGATGCAAGATTCCTTTGATATCAATGGGCTTTGTTTGACCAGGCCCACAGAGCTGAATATCATTAGGACACTGTAAGCAACTTAAGTCCATTCTCCCTTACTACCCCTGTTGTAGCTTCATAGGATGTGTCTACATAGCACTTTGGAGTGAGCCTCCCGGCCCAGGTTGGCAGACTTGGGCTAGTGTGGCTTGCACCAATGCACTAGAAACAGCTGTAAAGACAGCTTTGAAGTTGCAGCTCAGGCTGGAGCTCAGGCTCTGACGTCCACCCACCTCCCCTAGGCTTCAGAGCCTGAGCTGCAGCTTCAAAGCGCTGTCTCCACAGCTATTTTTAGAGCACTAGCACCTGAGTCTGTCAACTCCGGCTGGGAGCTCTCGCTCCAAAATGCTGTGTAGACATACCCTCATTCTCATTAGCAGGCGGGGTTATTTTGGGTTTAATGTAGATGTACTCCTTGGGGCAGGGATCCATACATTCTGGAACTAGGGGCTTGAAGTGGTTTTCATCATATACGGGGTTTACAGTTTGGTTCAATGGCTTTCAGCATCCCCGCTATACAAATTGTTCCAGGACTTTACTTGTCTGAAGTATCAAGCACTGAATAAGTATTAATGTTACTGCTTGAAGCTTGTTACACTGAAGGCAAAGGCCCAGCAGTGGCCTCTTTATATGATGAAGGGTTAAAGAGCACATTAAGGCTACTTCCTTAACAAGTGAGGAAATCAGCTGTAGGTAGCAGAGCTGATGAGAAACTTTTCTTTGCGTTTGTTTTGTCGGGGGGGGGGGGATTGTACAAAAGGCCCTTTATATTTCTAATACAATATGCAGTAATTGTTAATGAAAGGCCAGGAGCTAAAATCCCACGTTTAAGATGGGCGCTCTATCAAGCGGTAGTGGAGAAGGGAATATATAAGGTGAAAGTGAGATCCATTGCTTTAATGATACTGTAATGAAGGCACCCAAACTTGGCTCAGCTGAGGAACCCAACTGTGCTTCCAAAAATGGAGCAGATTGCAGTCGCTCTTTGGTTCAAGGAGCAGGCTGCTCAGATCAAGATGGCGCATCAGTGTTCTCGACCCCTTTAGTAAAGCTGAAGGTAGCTGTGGGCCATGATGTAAAGCGGTGTGGGCCACTTACGGCTTGTAGGCTGTGCTTTGCACCCCCTCCCCAATGCCATAATGGTACAACAGCCAGGCCTGAACAAGTGCTCCTGGGCCCTTACAACAAATCACTGGCTGTGAAAAGCAGCTCCGCCATAGGCTGTGTTCTCATCGTAACATTCCAGTAACATTGTGGTAAACCCTAGAGGCCTCAGCTGGGATCAGGGCCCTATTGTGCTAGGCACTGTACAAACGTGATGGTCTCTGCTCCAAAGAGCTTAAACTCATCCTAACCTTGCGTGTTTAAACATTGAGAGTTACCTTCCCTGAGGCTATTAAAAAAGCAGGGATGTTAGGGAAACCTTGTCCAGTCACCAGTGAGTCAAATTCTGTGCACTGGAACAGAAAGGAAGCCTGATCCTGGTGGTTGTAGCCTAGAGGTTTAGCTGGAGAATGTGCTGTAGAAGTGGCATGGAAAAGCATGTTGGTGGCAGCTGATTAGGAGTTTTATATGAGAGACCTAAAATGTACACAGATAATTTCTGGTTGAATGCAGATTAGAATCCTGTCACCCCAAATACTGTCCGTTTTTGAGATAAAAGTACAATTTAAAAGAACTAGCTGGTCAAGTATTTTGCCCATCAACAGTGTTTTCAGGATCCCTAAATTCTATATAATTCCAAATAATCTCAATTTAAAAAAAAACTAATTATAAAATATTAAAATCCTCAAACCAGCAGCTATTCTCGCTTTAAGACACTTAGTAGAATAGCATCCCAAACTGCAGACCTGGAGGAATTCCATCATTGTAAACACAAATGCATTTGCCAGCAAAGACAGACTGAGAGAAGGATTTGTTGTATGCTGGACTCAATAAAGTGTTTTCTTCCTTAAATTTCTGAAGAGAAACAAGACTAGGCAGCCAGTAGTTCACTTGCACGGCAAAGGCAGGTTGGAGCAGGTTTTAAAAAGTTATTTAGGCACCTAATAGACGCTTACCTGTATCTTTGGGATTTTCAAAAGAACTTAGGCATTAAAACTAACAGGAGTTAGGAGCTTGGGATCTAGAAGGATTCTGTATTTGAATGGTATTACTATGGGACCATGTATTTTTGAAACTCCCACTAGGCACCTATCTGTTTCTTTAAATACCAAAATACCATTAAAATCTGGCTTGCTGTCCTTTTGATTTGTTTGTTCTTCAGAGCAGGGACGTAAGATGATGCTCTGACACTTCTGATGCAACGAAAAGGGAAAACGTGACTAGAAGGGCTGTAACCGCTAAAGAGAGGAGAAGACAAGGTGAGAGGGAGAGAACTGCGGAAGGGTCCATTCCTTCTGCTAGTTTAAACAGGGAGGATGACGTAGGTAACAAGACTGTGCTGGGTGCACACGGCCATAAAGCAAACACTGAGGAAAATAGTGAGATAATAAGCAACGTATTATGGATTAAATACAATGGGTTCTTTAAAGGCAAAGTACTATGGTGCAAATGTCACAGTGCAGCATCAACATTTAACTCCTCACCAGGCTGTGCTAATGAATGAGGAAAAGGTTTAACTGACCACGCTTTTGCCAGAATCTCATGCTACTGTGGCGGAAGTGCGTGAAAATGTTCCTGAGCACGTACACTTATGTGTACACATGTATGTGGGCTGACTAACTTTTCTTTTTTTATTACTGCCACCTGCATGCACACAGGGTTTATAACTATCTCTTTTCCTAAGCAAAGAAGGGCGAGACTTCTCATTTCTGTTATCAGACAAGCTACCTCAAACTCCAAACAGCCCCTTTTCTGTGTTTAGACAGTTGCAGGAAAAGGGAAAGAAAACAGAAATAAAGGAATGACGTGAGTGTCTACGCACAACCGATGGCTTTCATTTGACCAGATAATTTTTAATCTCCGATAACATGATTTTATATTGAGTCTCCTGTTTTTTTGGTTTGTTTGGGTTTTTTTCAGTATCTTTTGTTTCTGCTTCAAGTCACTAAGTAAATTTCAGGGGTCTGATGTTAGCTTCAGGAACCCAGCATTTATGTTACACAGCCCCTTATATAGTGCTGTGAAGCATAATCACAGTGTCTTTGTCTCACTCCTTCTCCATCAGAGTGGGGGCAGAGGGGGGGAACCAAGTGGAAAATGCAATACAGAGTGTCCTAAAATAAATGACTTAGACACAAGCAGTGCCGGGGCCCACTCAGAACACACCAGTAGAGAGAGACGATCATGCTGTATTGTGCCTGTTGACAAAGACCAGCTTCAGTCTCAGAGTTATCAGGCAGTTTTGCATCAGTTCTTTTTTAACTTCTGCCTCCCTGCCCATTTCCTTCATCACTGCCCTAGGATAAAGGAGCTATTGTACTGAACTTTCAAGGAAGAAAACTATTGAAGCACTGTAGGTAACAAGTCTATCTGTAAGAAACTGGGTTTTATTGGGCTATTTCTTCTGAGACACTAAAAAGAATCATTTGGCTCCCATGGACTTTAAGGCCAGATGGGACCATTATGACCATCTAGTCTCAAACTGTGGGTCAGGACCCCAAAGTGGGTCGTGACCCCATTTTAATAGGGTCGCTAGGGCTGGCATTAGATTGCTGGGCCTGGGGCTGAAGCCGAAGCCCTAGCCTCACTGCTCAGGGCCAAAGCTGAAGCCCAAGCCGCATCACCGGGGGCTTCAGCCCAGAGCAGCGGGGCTTGGGCTTTGGCCTCCTCACCCGGGGTGTTGGGGCTCAGGCGGGCTCAGGCTTCACTCCCTCCTCCTGGGGTCGTGTAGTAATTTTTGTGGTTAGAAGGGGGTTGCGATGCAATGAAGTTTGAGAACCCCTGGTCTAGTCTGACCTCCTGCACATTGCAGGCCACAGAATCTCAACCACCCATTCCTGTACCAGACCCCTAACCTCTGACTGAGTTACTAGAGGGATTGGAGCTCAGTATGTGGTAAACTTGTTATGAAAAGAAGGTGAGGTAGTGCTGCAAGTTATGTAGGTACAGGAGACAACACTTACAGACCTGAGGTGGTTTGAGTATATTACGGTTTTCTGCCACCAGTATCTCAAAGTCAGACCTTCTGCCTCAGGGGAGGTTTTCTGCTTGCCTTCCCGAGTGAGGGACAGACAGTGAGTGCAGCAATCACAGCTTCTGGTATGTATGGGTGCATATAAACACACGGGCAGGCATATGGACACCTAGTGCGTATTCACCTAGGGAAAGAATTGTAAAATGGCCTAGAGGCCAACAAAGAAGGGTTTTGTAAATGCTTTTCCATCCCTTAGTTGGACTGGCTGCTGTCCTGAGGTGTAAGCTGCTGTGTGGAGGGAGGGCTCCCTTGGCTCAGAGAGCTGGTAACAAAAGGGAGAGACAGTGTGCATAGGCTTCACAGCACCAGCCCACTGCCCTGCTTTTCTACCTCTCTCACTTTATGCCACAAAAACAATAAATGTGATATTTAAAAAGAGACTCTTCCGCCCCTCCCCCCGGTGAAGTGGTAGCAGCCAAAATAATTAGAAGTCTTGTTAGCTGAAATTAAGGCATTTTCCTACCATAGTTTGGGAGCGTTGTTTTTTTTTTTTTATTATTATTATTATTATTTATTATTGTTTTTTTATTGCTAATGAAAGTGAGGGTCTCCTAGCACCAGCCTCAGCCAGGCCTAATAAGGGAAGGTCTTCAGTCCTAAGTACCCTGCCATTCCATTCCTGTGCATCTTTGGAGCAGTCATGCTACAGTATGCCAATTTGTCTGGAGGTTATGTGATGTGGAAAATCTTTGGTCTGCAGAGGAGAAAGGCAAGTGTATTATTTCAATGTTCCACTGAGCTGTCCCAGCCCTTTGTCTCGCGTGAAAGGTCTACGTTTCAGAGACTACTCTGGACTGTAGGAGGTGTGTGCATTTTGTGTGGTGTGTGTGTGTGTGTGTGTGACCAGTTGCTGAGATGGCAGGGATAAAAACTGGAAACAAACTCTCTTTAATGGCAATATTATGGTATATAAAAAGGTGGGTTACAGGGTTAAAGGTGGATTACAGGGTTAGGTGTTTTTAGTTTACCTCCTGCTTTTTCCTATTGGCATGTTGGGCCAAATTCACTGCAGGCACAACACCCATTGACTTCAATGGGAGTGGCAGGTGGTCAGCTCATAGGATGATCAGGCCCCCATCTCACTCTGGCACGTAAGATGTTGATGTGCTCCATGAATGGATCCCAAATGGGGATTCAAAGTTAGGGTCCAATCCTGTGAGGTAACTGAGCACCCTTAACAATGAAGGGCCTGTGTCCCAAACCTATAATAAAAGTAACTCCATGTCAAAATAATGGGAGCTATTCCTGTCCTGCAACACACACTTCATTGGGCCCTAGGTGTGGAGGGCATTTAGCACCTTGCAGGGCTGAGCTCTTTGAGCGTCTAGTAGAAAATCTGTGGCTCAGATAAGTCAGATCTTGGTGGTAGTTTCCAGAGGAGGGTGTAATGCACAATGATGAAAGCCATCCACTGGGGAAAGAGAGGGAGATACTGAAAGGAGAAATAAGGAGAGTTTCAAACCAAGGATGAGAAAGCGCTCTAGTGCTTTACCCTGTGTGAATAAAATACCTCATTGTTCCCCGCTGAGTTGGTTCAACAGCAACATATTTCTGTGTTTGATGTTTTCAGCTGGACATGTGATTTAAAAAAAAAACTCCTCCACTTTCTGGTTAAATTGTAATGCCCTATAAATGTAACTATATTCCTGGAAGAGCAATAAACCACATCTCTACATCATCTAAGTGAACTGGAGGAAGTGGGGGTTTTTGTTGTTGTTTTTGCTTCTCAGACTGTGATAAGGAAACTTGGGAAATCTGGCCTAAAATTTAAATGCCTAAATAAGGAGCCAAATCGTCCCTTTTAATTTTTGCTCTGGAAGGGGTAAAAGTAGCCGAAAGGCCACTAAAATGGCATCAAAGCCTGTCAGATGTGAAGGAAGGGGAGTTAAACTAACATGGAGACAGCTCTTCCTCTCACCACATAGCATGCCCTCTGCATGGATTCTATGCAATTGGGAATCTGCAGGTCATGGCTGGGTAAAAAAGTGACATAGTGAGGGTAATGCTGTTTTGTGTGTCATCAAGGAAATAAAAACGAGTTAATGCTGACCCCAATACCGTTAACCTCTGTGGGCTCCTGATCTGTGTTTTCAAACCTTCTTAGAGATGGGGTAGAAGCCAGGCTTAGCTGTTGATGGTATAATTCAAGATGAAACAGTGCTTTCAGGTGGAGAGAAGAGCCCACACCATCTATGTAAATGTGAATTTCTCACCACATTTTCCTATAGAGCTCTGGAAAATCAGCAACATTGGAGAAACATGTCCCTGCTCGCTCTGTGGGAAGGCAAACTGAAGCTCTTGTCCTGACTCCAACACCAAGCCATTTTTTGGGAAACTCAGTCAATGTTAATAACTCAAAGTTTTCTACATATCTTTTCCCTACCCGTTGTTTTTTCCCAAAGGGCGGTGATCTAGCACTATGATTTTAAAAGGGCTTTTCAAATCTGCCCAGTGACCGGTATGCATTCCGCAACATCAACAAAAGAACAAAAAACAAAAACAGAACCACACCAAGCAAACCATACAGCATAAGTGATCTCACTCTGACTAAACCCCACAGCCGTAAAAAATAGAAGTATGTGGAAAACGTAAACTCTTTCCCTCAGGCAGTCAATTTCTTCCTTAGTTAAAGGAGACTGGATGTTGCATGTTTATGGGTAAAATGAGTAGAGCAGAAAAACAATGTGAGAGAGAAGAAAAACCCAACCCTGAAATCTGGTTTAAGTTTTGAAACTTTCCACTTGCAGGCATTTGCAATAAGTCTTTTCCCAGATAGACTTACACTTTCTCTGTACAACTTGTTAGGGAAAACCATTACAACATGGTGGACACCAAATTGGTTATAACACTCATTTTGAAGTGAAGGCCAAACATTAACTGGGTGGTTCATTATGTCCAAGTCTTTAGTGCAGTTTGGGGACCTTTTTATATTGCAAATGTGGTGTCACAAGGGTGGGAGACAACTGTCTTAAATGGGATTCTCCAACACATTTGTACTGTAGATGAGGCCTAATATTGCTTGAACAATAAAGCACTCAGCTATTACTATGGTTGTGAGGACCATATAAATGCCTAAATAGACAGACAGACAGAAGGCATATGCACACATAATGTAATATAAACAAAAATATAAGGAGGCCCAGGCCTTCTCTCAGTTACAACAGTACAACCTCACTGAATTCAGTAGCATAGCACCAGTATAACTGAGAGTAGAGTTAAGCCAAATTAATGATACACAAATTAATACAGTGCATCAACACAAAGAAAAATCCACTAGAAGATCTCTTCTTGGCAAGTGCAATAGTACCTTAAAAATCCTAGGCAACTGATTGGTTATCACCGGCATTTTAACTCAATGTAAACTTACTAAGAAAAGTCACACAAACCCAACTATTGCAAAGTACATGTCAGACAGGCAAAGGATACATTTTGTTGTTTTAGCTTCTGGATAAAGAGTTGTGCATTGAAGGGGGTTTCTGAATTTTCATGGTCTGTTTTCCTTACTGAGCAAGATGACATTCATTGGGAAACAAGATTTATTCCCAGGCCACTTTGACATTCCCCAGGACCCATTGTCTCCACATGATTCACAGGGTTGTTCCCACTGAAATTTCAACCTCTCAGTGAATGGGGCATGTTTAAGAAAAGGCCTCTGATGGGCTGATTGCATTCCTGTAGAGTAAATCCATTATTACTGCTTTTCCTTTTCAGGGCAGGCTAATCCAGCCTGACTATGAATGAACTGGTTTTAAAATAAATACATAAATAAAAAGGCAGGCGTGGGTTCCAGTCCTAGAGAAGGGAAAAATATACAATTTTTGTCATCCTGTACAACTGTTTCTGGGACTCTGAACTGCAGCTTTAGCTGTCCCATTTCCTGACAAATACAAGGCACACCCAAAAGTGCACTAGGGAAAAACTAACTCCTTAAAAATGAGGGTAATTTCCACTACTATTAAAGTCTAGACAAAGGGGAAAAAAGCAAAGGGCCATTCTGCAAGAGCAGCCTGTGATAGGCAGCAATATTTAAGAGTCAAATTCTCTGCTAGTGTAAATTGGTCCAACTCCATTGACATTCATGGAGCTTCATCAGTTTACACCAGGAGAGAATTTAGCCTAATATCTCTAAATCCAGCTTTAATTAGCAATAGCAGAAATTGTGTTTAAGGTATATATTATTCACCACTGTTTGCTTTGCTGTACACACACTGACGCCTCCATAGTATGTCTGTGTGATAATTCCTACTGAAGACCTAATATAAAGCATCTTGTAATCACAGAAAGATACCCATCCATCAGATAAAAATTTCAAAAGTGCCTAAGTGACTTAGGGTGAAATTTTAGAAGTGACTTAGTCATCCCATGGAAAACCAATGGGATTAAAACCCCTAAGTACTTAAGTCACCTTGAAAATGTGACTTAGGCTCCTAAATTGCTTTGGAAAAAATTACCTGGCATCAGTTTTGTTAAAGGGTTGTTTTAATGGCCCTAAACCAGCTAGTAATAGTGATATTATGGTAATCATAAGATACTGTGGTTTGATTATGTCACAGAGGTCGCAGAAGTCACGGAGTCCATGACTCCGTGACATTGGGGACCATGCCAGCAGCAGCCCAGCCTCCACAGGTGGCAGGGGACCCCTCCCAGCCACTGGGCAATGGGGTTCCTGCAGCTCCCAGCCACTGCTGGACCCTCCTCCTTCCCCATTTTGTCAGGGATGTTTTTAGTAAAAGTCAGGGACCGGTCACGGCTTCCATGAATTTTTGTTTATTGCCCATGACCTGTCCCTGACTTTTACTAAAAATATCCATGACAAAATCATAGCCTTAGTCAAGCTGAAAGGTGAATTGTCAGGTTGGAGGGAGGTTACTAGTGGAGTTCCTCAGGGATCGGTCTTGGGACCAATCTTATTTAACATTTTCAATAATGACCTTGGCACAAAAAGTGGGAAAGTGCTAATAAAATTTGTGGGTGACACAAAGTTGGATGGTATTGCTAATACGGAGGAAGACTAGAATATCATGAAAGAAGATTTGGATGACCTTGAAAACTGGAGTGATAGAAAAGTGATTACATTTATTAGTGCAAACTGCAAGGTCACGTACTCTGGGACTAACAACATTTTTTTTTTTCTATAAGCTGGGGACATAGTTAAAACAACAGATGAGGAGAAAGACCTGAGTGTATTGGTCAGTCACAGGATGACCAATATGATGGGGCCTTGAAAAAGGCTAATGCAGTCCTAGGATGCATCAGGCAAGGTATTTCCAGTAGAGACAGGGAAGTGTTATTACTATTATATAAGGCACTGTGAGACCTCCTTTGGAATAGTGTGTGCAATTCTGGCCTCCCAGGTCTAAGAAATTTGAATTCAAACTGGAACAGGTGCAGAGAAGGGCTGTTAGGATGATCATAGGAATGGAAAACCTACCTTATGAGAGGAAACTTAAGAAGCGTGGCTTGTTTAGCCTAACCAAACAAAGGCTGAAGGGAAATATGATTGCTCTCTATAAATACATCAGAAGGATAAACACAAGGGAGGGAGAGAAGTTATTTAAGATAAAGGACAATGTTGGCACAAGAACAAATGGATATAAACTGGCCATCAACAAGTTTAGGCTTGAAATTAGATAAAGGTTTCTAACCATCAGAGGAGTGACATTCTGGAACAGCCTCCTAAGTCTGTTCCTAAATCTAACTAGTTTCAAGAATGAGCTTGATAAGTTTATGGAGGGGGTGGTATGATGAGGTTGCCTACAATAGCATGTGGCCCATCTGCAACTATTAGTAGCAAATATATCCAGTGGCTAGCAGTGGGACACTAGATAGGGAGGGCTCTGAGTTACAACAGTGAATTCTTTCCCAAGTGTGTGTCTGGTGGGTCTTGCCCATGTGCTCAGGGTCTAACTGATCACCATATTTGGGGCTGAGAAGGAAAGTCCTCCTCCTCCCCCGCCCCTGGTTGGATTAGCAGAACCCCTGGGGAGTTTGTGTCATCTTCTACAGCGTGAGGCATGGGTCACTTGCTGGTTTGAACTAGAATCTCGGTAACTTGAAGTCTTTAAATCATGATTTGAGGTAGGGTGACCAGACAGCAAATGTGAAAAATTGGGACAGGGGGTGGTGGGTAATAGGAACCTATATAAGAAAAAGACCCCAAAATTGAGACTGTCCCTATAAAATCGGGACATCTGGTCACCTGCGATGTGCAGGAGGTCAGACTAGATGATCACGATGGTTGCTTTTAGCCTTAAAGTCTATGGAGTCTACGAGTGTAGAGGCGACAGATTGCTGCACCCACTTACAAGTGTCTGTGACTCAGGAGAACTTTTGACTGAGTCAGAATTCTTTCTGAGGACTCCAGTCGCAGCAGGCCTCAAAGTATTGACTCCAGAGTGTGGAAGTTCACTGTAATGTAAGCCTCTCCCCAGTAAACACACAGAAAGAGTTCAATGGTCAGTGATAAAATGCTACAATCCAGGAATAGGGCACAGTGATCGACGATGATAACCAGATTTATCAGTAATGTTTTCACCAGCATCAGGTTTTGTGCAGTTAGCAGAAAAATTTCCTCCTCTGTCTGTCTGGGCTATCCTAAAGCCATCTTCAGAACATGTTTCCTAGGACAACTTCACAGGCTATTACTGCTGCTACCACCACATCAGTAATGGATCATAAAAGCCACCTCTGGCATGTAAACCCATGTTCAGGTCTTCTGAAGGTACAGCATCATCATATCAGTTGAGGTGTTATTAATAGAGGCAAACTGCCTTAGACTAACTATGAACCTGAATTTTCACTAACAATGTGATCTGAATCTTTATAGAGATCTCAAAAAGTGTGGTTAAAATCCATTTTACATACAATTTTCCCAGGACTCTACAACTCATGGACTCAAGTGACAACAGAAGTAACAAAATACCACAAGTAAGACTGTTCTCGTGGTATTTTCTTTTTTCTTTTTTTTTTTTTAATCTTAGATAATCTAGCCAAATTTCCAGATTAAATAGGTTCAGATACATTTCTCATAAACACCTGAACTTTTGCATCCTTATGCAGAGAGCCTACAAACCATTTAAACAATTGCCCATCATTAGCTAGTTCTTTGACATAACTTTATAGTAGGTTAGTGTAGGGTTGGATGACCCAGTAGGTAGGGGACTAGCTTAGTACTTGAGAGACCTGGTTACAGTTCTCTGCTCCACCACAGATTTCCTCTGTGACCTTAGATAAGTTGCTTAGCGCTTCTGTGCCTCAGTTTCCCATCTGTAAAATGGGTGTTGTGAGTGAGGTGCTTAGACACTATGGTGATGGGGACCATATAAGTACCTAAAATAGACAGTTGATAGGCAAGACCATGCTATACTGTCCTCCTCATAGGCTAACAGAAGAGAGAGAACTGAGTTTATAACTATGGTCTCTGATACATTCTGCCCTTGGTGGGGAATAGCTTTCAGCAGAAGTGACCAGCAGTCTTGTCCCAAGTCCTGCAGACTCTGAAGGTGCATGGAGGCAAGAGCCACCTGCCCAGTACCTATCTAATGGCTACTAACCCCTTTGGTCTTCTCTAAGCCATTGGCAGTATGTCAATGCCACCATTGGCTTGTTCATTGCCACTGCTCTTTATGCGTGATGTCAAGGATAACCGCTGCTTTCCAATCATAACCCACTTGTCCTACATTATGGTGCACAAACCCTTCAAAGCATGTAGCCAGAGAGGTATTTCCATGGTCGCTGAGACTGCACTCTTCTCTTTCACATTCATCCACCATATATCCATTTGTATTGCCCCTCTCCACTGACATGAGGGTCAATATGGTTCTTGTCATCCCTGAGGTAAAACTCCTATTAAATGTAATGGGAATCTTTTTTCAGTAAAGGCTGCAGGATTAGTCCCATGGCCCAATATGAATTAAAACATATATGTGTATTACTGAATTGTATTAATATGAGGAGTAATGCACTTTAAATTCTTAAAGAGATCATTTTAAAGGGAGGCAGGCTCAAAACTGTACCAGACTTGCAAAGATTGTTGTCAATGGTAATGTCTTCTAGAAGTGTGTGTCACTTGCATTTGTTCAGTTTGGTAGTGCTAAATTGGCTTCTAATAAGAAAATCTTTCCTGTCAACAGTACTGGTTTCCAGACTGCTAAAAATCAGCAAGAAAAATCTGTTACAAGTTTATCATGTTCCTTTTTTGATGATGATGATCTGCCCTTTAAGATATAAAGTGACTGAATCAGTCTAAAAGCTGTTTGTTGCCTGGTAGACTGACGGGTAGTCTTTAACTTTGTTAATTTGCTCTGTGGTTTAATTTTTGATAAGGTTTTACAAACCTTATTTACTGCACTTTCATACCTCAACTGTCACAGGGTGAAGTCAGGAATGTAAGAGTAAACAAAACAGAAGGGTTTTGGTCAGTAAAATACAGGCAGTTCTTTTTCCTTCACGTAGTCAAATAATTTGTTGTTCATTGCCTGGGTTACAAATAGCTTTTCACAAGCATTTCTGGTTGGAAATATAGTATTTCTTCCCAGTGGCACTATTTTGTTTGACCTGGCATGCAGGGCATTGTAATTAAGTCTATATATTACTGCTCTGTACAAATGGCAGGTATTTCAAACCAATTGGTTTAGGTTCCTTTCTTGCCCGACAAATTATTTAAAAATGGATACTCATACTTTACATTTTCATCATCCTTATTTGTTTAAACGAGATGAGGAATGCAGTCATAGTCCCCCCACCTACCCAACACAGATACCCTTTTGGATTCTATAACAAATACATTTTTCCCCCCTTTGCTTGTGATTGGTGAATACGTATCAAAGCCTTGTTATTACAGTACACTGTGACACAATGGAAGAGTATCTAGTCATGGTAGCACCTAATTACATTTTCATTACCATAGTGCAAAGTTTTAGTAATGGACATTTTGCTCACAGAATTGTAGGTTGGGTTTGGATTTAGAAAATGTGAATTCAGTCTTCTGAAATATGTAATACTGGGATGGCGTGCCCCCCAGTGAAAAGTCTATGGGATGTAACATGCCATAACTGGATGAAAAAGAACCTGAGGTATGCCACAATACAATCACAATGTAATGGAATTTATATTTGATAGTCTTTCATACAAAATCACAAGACATTTCGCAGTCAATATGCAAATACACATACACAACACCGCTTGCAATATATCATGTAGGTATATCTGGTAGAACACAGGTGAAAGGGATAAAGGTCTGACTAATTAAATATTGAGAAACTAGGAGATTAAAGATGTAGGACTGATGGAGAAGCATAGAAGAAAAAGCTCATCTACCCTAGTGTCAAATTCAGTACTGGTGCACAGACACAGTTCCACTGAATTTGATCTAGCGAGTAGAGTAAGGATTGGCACAGAGGAAAAAAAATTGGAGTGAAATCGTGGCCTCATTGAAGTCAATGGGAGTTTTACCCTTGGCTTCAGTGGGGGCCATAATTTCGCCCCTGTTGTTTGAGGACCAGGCGGAAGAACGAAAGAAGTTCAGGTGAGCAAATCCTTTTTCACTATCAGATCTGTTGGAGGAAGATTTTGAGCAAGACAAAAAGGTGTAGTTCAGGTTAGGTAGTGAGCCAGATCCTTCTCTCTCCAACAAGCAACACTCCACATGGCATATAACCATTTTCTGTTACTTCAGTAAACAGAGGCTCTTCTAATGTACAGGTACAAGGAAACTAAAACAAATCAGCAGCCACCACTTATTGCACTAGGAAAATTACAGGAAGCTGTTAGTGAAACAAAGTCCACTGTACACCTGGCATAAATGCAACCTGATTTTTTTTTTTTCAAATCAAAACTTAAAATATTAATACTTTACTATTATTTTCTTCTCCCTACAGTAAGCAAAGACATAGAGGAAAAATAATATAAAATAAAAAGTATATTCAAGTTAGGAAATATTGTATAAGCAGGTATTCTCTTTGTAGTTTGCCCCCGTGGCTGAGAAATAGATCTAAGGATATTTGTCCTGGATAAACAGTTTAAATAAAAACTTCAAACTTCCCAGGAAATGTAAACACACAAGTTTGGCAGGAAGGTTTATGGAGACCAAAAACCTTCTGTCTTTTTTATGGTTCTTTCTTTTTCTTTGTCTAGCCTGCTCCATCTAAAATTACGTAATCTCCTTCCAAACTGAAGCTCTTATTCTAACTAGACAGGGAAGGAACATTACAGACCAGGGAAGATTTCTGTTGTGGAAGTGGCTTATTTCATATTCTCCCAGTGCCTTGTGGCTAGTGTGAAATATGATCACCTCACTACTGTAGAGTTGTTTCTTGGCAGTGTGCAAGGGAGGAAGGGTGACGAGATTGTAGGGAGTTGTATAATCCTGCAGATCTGTCATTTTGCAGTCAAAGCACAGTATAGCTCATTTGTGAGTGAGAATGTATTTAATTAGCTAAAGATTAATGCTAAAACAAATGTCAGTTTCCACTAAGTGAAGCAGCGGTTTCAGTGCTTTCCATATTTTGTTAAATTATTAATTACCCATGTTCTCTCTGCATGTAAGTGACTCTTTCTCCAAACCAGTATCAAATAAAGATGGACCTGAACTCTAAAGTTTGGGGGCATTTGGATCAGTGGTTTTGGCTCAACCCATTACAAACACTGAGTCAGCCATAGAGTTCAGATCCAGATCTGAACTTCCCAAGTTACTGGGTGTTTGTTTGTCATTCTAGGTCATATATGACCCCTATTGCGATGGTATCTGGGTGCCATAGATGGAATCTGGGGTTCAGCTAATTAGAGAAATCGGAGCTGGCCATAAAGTCTGGATCTGGATCCAAACTTTCCTAAAGTCTGTGAGTGTTTAGTTTCTGAGGGCTTTAGGATCAAATAAAAACATACATAGTTAAAAGTGAATGTGGGTTACATGTATTATTGCTATTATTTATTTGTATTCTGGTAGCATCTGGAGGTTCCACTCTATATAGGTTCTTAAAACACACTCATCACCTCAAGATCAGGGCTCCGTGGTGCTAGATACAGTACAAATATAACAAAAAGATTGCTCCTTCCCCAAAAGAGCTTTCAATTTAAGAGTGAATGACATGTGTGACTTTTAGAATTCACCTTTTTATTGATCTTGATGAGGTTTTTTTTGGGGGGGGGGGAACTAAAATATTCTTTCCCTCCCTCTTTTTTCCAATCACACAAGATTACTGTATGTCTATACATTAGTCTAATGCAGCAATCCAGTACCCTGCCCAGTTATTTATAATTTTGTAACACTATAATTGATTGACACATCAGCACTTCATGTTTATGTCTTTAAGAACAACTGTATTAAATAGATCTGATACATTAAAGTGTTTTGGTTGGTTTGTTAAAGAGTGAAGAGAGGAATATGGTTCTAATTTCCAAATATATAATTGGTTTTACTCACAGCTAATTAAAGCAAACCATGTTAAAAAAGTTACAGCTTGTTCACATAAACCCTATGTTGTTAAAGTGTGGGAAACAGGCTGATCATTTCATAGGGGGAAAACAATTTCTATATTTATATACAGTGCTGGACAATAATGCTGGACATCACTTAGGAAGATATATTTTGATATATATAAATACATTTTATATCCACACATGTAAATGTCCTTCTTGATTAGACCAGTGAAACTCTGAAGTCACGGCAATTATGCTGGTGTAAATGAGGGGAGATTTAAGTCCCTTGTACAGATATGTATAGTACTGTACTTGCATCAAAAAAGTTACAGGAAAGCACATTCTCCTTTGAAATCAAAGGAGATTAAAAAATCACTTATTTTCCATTTAAGGATCTAATTCTCCTCTCATCTGCATCATCGTGAATCTGGAGTAACTTCCATTGACTTCAGTGCAGTCAATTCCGATTTTACACTGGAATATGGGGTAGCAGAATTTGGTCCAAGAAATTCATACAGAATCCTACCATGTCTCAGTCAGCATAAGATTTTTTTTTTCCTGGCTAGCTAGCTCGCTCGCTCCTTTTCTTGATTATACATTAACCTTTTGTCAGCAGGTACATACTGTATTAAAGTGACCATTTTCTCATAAAGTACCAGTTAATGTTTTGCCAGGGATGAACGCAAGAAGAATTTTTACAAGGGTTCAACAGAACTGTAACCTAATACATGTACTACTCAAGTTATGTGTACCAGGCTTTCTGCTAAAAAATGCCTTATATTTTCAGAAAAGAGTAACAAATCCACAAATTATCCACATTAGAGCCTCAATATTAACGATTTCAAAAAATGGGTAGAATTTTGCAGTCTCCTTGAAACACACATGGCAAAGTCATTCACAGCAGAAGAGAGAGAGACTTTAAAAACTGCCTTAGGATGAATCCAAAAATAAGTGAGTCTGAGACCTAGAAGCTCTGCTTTCCCACCTCCTTTGAGCTACTACTGTGTCTGTAGCAGTTGCAGGAAATCAGCTGCGAGCTTGCCTAGGGACAGTCTGACACAGTCTAAAAACTAGCCAGAACTTGGGGTATTTCAAGCAAAGTACTCTACATCCAGCGAATCTAGATATGGAACACACCCGCTCATCCAGTCCCTCTCCTAGCCTGCAGTGCACTGGAATGGAGCTGTCATTCAGACTCCCTTTGGAATTAAAGATGTAAATGGCTCCCGCCACACACACATTTAATAATAATAATAATAATAAAAAAAAAAAAAACCTTCAAAGAAGCCACTTCCTTACCTTATACTTCATAGTTGCAGGCTTATATGGAATAGTCTTGTGAAACTAGACAACATACATTGAGATCGCACGTATTTTTCCACCCATTTAATGTCTTACTGAACGAAAATGAAAATAGTCCCAGAATTGCAGTTGGTTTGCCAGTCTAATTTGAGAGTTCTCGGTACTGCTAAATTTTCAGTGTCTCTGAGCTCATGTTGGGATTGTTGGAGGCAGACTACTCCACTCATTTGCATAGCTTCCTACTATTGGCTAAAAGGGCAGAATTGCTGGGACAAGGTAACATGGATCCCACCCCCTCCCAAACTTTTGAAACTCCCCTTCTAACAGAGATCACTTACTATAACATGAGTTTCTACTACGAAAGGGGGGGGGGAGGCGTGAGAGAGAGATTGAGGGTGAAATCTTTTAAAGATTAGCTTCGTTTTTTAAGAAATCAACTCATACAAAACAAGTTCCGACAGTCCTGCTTCCTGTGACCTAGCAACTCCTTCATAAACCAGTTTCATTTCAAAGCCATTCACCTCACAATCTCCACATGAAATCGACCATGGGAACAAAAGCCTTTCTGTCTACAGTACTCTCTTTACTCACCACCCCTGCTGATATCTCTTTTGGTCGCTGTTGTGTTTTTGTTCTTTTCAAGGTTCAAAGTGCTCCGACTGTCAGACTGAGGCAAGCCCCTAAAATATTTTCTGACATGACAGAGATCAGGCACTAAAACTTTCTCAGATATGTACTCTGCACCTACACTATTCTAATGATGATCAAAATGTGCACCATTTTTACAGACAGAATAAAATAAATACATATGATATTCAGACAGTATACAATATACATCTGGCAGCCACCATTGGTTTAGATTAATACTGTGTTAAATTTGAGCTCTCTAATGCTGCCTATTACATTTTCCTTGTAGTCCTTCTTTCAGTGCTAATTCTCTTGGTGCGCACATTTGTACCTTTGTTTTTGAACAGCGAGGTTTTTCATTCCTGTCTTCCTGCTTAGTGAGATGGTCTGTTAACAGTCCAATCATTATCTCTTGAATCAAAATGCCAAGTGTTCACTTTGCATGGGAAAGGATTGTTATTTACATATTGATTAGACACTGGAGGGCAAGCTGGTTTTAATGCTCTCTATGCCTGGTATAAACGGTGACCCCCGTAAAATCACTATAATTTGGTAGTAATTCCTTTGTGATTACTTGGGGACAGGCAGTGCTTAATTTGTAATGAAAGAGCAGTTGGGGCTCAAGCAATTAGGTGACATGGCTCAAGCAATTATTTTTTTTTTTACTTTCATAACTGAGGTGGCAAGCCCAGGGGTGCCGGAGTGATGAACTGCCAAGCCTAGAGGGGCCGGGGCTCAGCCCTGACAAGCCCTGACACAAATTAAGCATGGGGGGCAGGAAAGAGAAGTGAAGAAAATGTGAATTGATAGTGCCATGCTTTATAACTGGGTCGCCAGGCTCCTAATCAGGCCTTGATGAATCCAGTCCAGACACTAGCAATCTTTAAGTGGGAAGAACTCCAGCTAGAATAGATAACCTGGGAAGAAGAATAATTCTTTTTCTGTCCAATTTGGATCTAAGCCAGAAGTTCTAGGTCATAGATGTACTCAGACTGCTTCTAGAGTAAGATAGTGTCTTCTATTGCCAAACTATAAAGATTTCTACAGAACCTCACTAATTCTCATGTGACTAAGCCACTTGCAAGGTCTCGTTATTAAGCTTTCATTATGTATAGAAAATATAATACTGTATATTTCTATGATCCTATACTTGCATATACAGTGAAGTATTGTTACAGATAATTAAAAGTATACTTCATTTTGTTAATGTAATTTATGTCTTTGATACAATAGCTTTGATATTTGTTTCCCAATTTGCTTACTCACGAAGGCTTGCATCCTGCAATTGACTCCATATCCGCGCAATTGCAGGAATCAGACTATAATTCACAAAATTCAGTAATCCACAATGGGGGTACCAATCATGAATGAGGACTAGTGAGTTTCTGCTGTGTGTGTTGATAAAGATACTTTAGAAGCCTACCATGTTGCATTATAATTGTGCTCACAGTCTAATACTCTGACACTTAACATTGCTATTGCTTGGACTTCTGGTTTTGTTGGTTTGTTTTTTCACTGCACATTTTCAGAGAAATCATGTGAATTAGTTTATACAGAGAACAGTTATTCCATGTCAATTTACCAAATATTGAAATGTTCAGCAGTTAACAATGTGACATTACTATGGATGGTAGATGGAATTATTCCTAATACTTAGAATAGCCTCAACGGGATAACTAAAATTGTTTTCTGTGTCCACATAAATCAAAGAAAGCAAATAGCCAAGGGCCATTTGAAAAATATTTGGATGATTAAATGTATCCCATAGACCTGTATGAATTTATTGTAATTGTAGTGAAAGTCTGAGTCTCTTTTAGGGCCTGACCTCCTCTGCTCTTTCTGCTTGACTCCCTGAGGCTTTTGTGAAAGGATATAAACAGTTCCTTCTGGGCTACTCTCCTAAAGGAGGAAGGATAATCTAGAGATCAGGGAATTAATCTGGGATTTGGGAGTCCCAGGTTCAATGTCCTGTTCCACCACAGACTCCCTGTGTAACCTTGGACAAGCCTCTTCATTACTCAGTTTTCTCATCTACAACATGGGTATAATAATCTTCCCTCTCTCATAGGGGTGTTATGAGAATAAATACATTAGATTGTGAGACAACCAGGCATTACACTAATAGTGCAAGGCAGGTACTTCAGATGCATAGAACTATGTTACTGGCTTTTCCTAAATTTAAACCCACAATGCATCTGTTTCTCTGTTGACACAGCAGTAATAATGCTTAGCAGCATGTAACTGGTGTTTTTCATGTTCAGAGTCCTCTGCAGCCAGTGAAAACTAAACACAACCATAAAAATCTGACAACCTGCCTTGAGTTTTAAGATTTTTCTTTTGATTAATTTAAAATGCCCTGTCCACTGTTAATATGCCATTTTATTGTGTTCCCTACATGCATATTAATGAAAACTTTTTGTCAAAGGCAAAAAACATTCAAGGAAGCAGTTTGTTACTCTGCATAGTGTGTATTAAGCTTGTATGGACTTTGCTGGAATTAAATTTTGGGGTGTCAAACCTCAAAGTCCAAGTGGCCAGCAATACTGAATGGGAGCTTGTAATTGTTGTATTTAAAAAAAAAAATTGGAGAAATAAATACATAAACTAATATTGTAAAGGAAAGCTAGATCAAAAACTCTCTCTGCTGCTCCCCCATTAAAGCAAATCAGTATCTTATTGCTCTGTGTTTTCAGACATGCCCTTTCTCTCTCTGGCCTACTCCATTTACCATCTCAGGTTTGCTTTGAGGTGGCTTTTAATTTCCCCAAGGGTGAAATTCTCCTTAATGCAACACTCCTAGCACAATCTGCAATAGGGGTGAGTTTCCCCAACACACCAGGAATGTCAGAAATTAGATACAACTTGAAAGGGGCATTTGTAAATGTGATCCTGTAACCCTGACACGTTGCTAAAAAATTAGTCCTAACTGTATAAAGGGCATATCTATGGTTAGTACAGCTACTTAGCTTTTCTTAATGATCTCATAGATTGCAATGTCTTTATTCCCTAATATTGTATTACAGGCATAGTTTTGGAAAATTTTGAGACTGTTGTCTTGGCAGACCAGCTACATTATACAGCGTAACCAGGACCGGCTCCAGGGTTTTTGCCGCCCCAAGCTGCGGGGGGGGGGGGAAGCCGCGATCGCAATCATGATCGGCGGCACTCCAGCGGCAGCTCCACCGCGCCGCTTTCTTCTTCCACGGGAATTCGGCGGCAGGTGCTTCCCTCCCAGAGGGACCTGCCGCCGAACAGCCCGACGTGCCGCCCCTTCCCCTTGGCCGCCCCAAGCACCTGCTTGCTGGGCTGGTGCCTGGAGCCGGCCCTGAGTGTAACATGCTTATGAGACAAAATCCTGGCTTTACCGGGGTCTGTAGTGCAGAGGCAACTTGCGCTGTGTGACCTGGATTCATATTTACAGAGCCCTATTCAAATTCTTAGGAGGGCAACTTATGGAAAGTGACTATTGAATCTTCCTCCAGAGCACAGTCAACAGGCCTGATTCTCTACTTTGTTGTTATCTCCCTACGCTGCCAATAGAGTGGAGAATGAGCCCTATGACTTCATCTGTGTCTGCATCCTCCTCATTCTCTTCTTGAATGCCAAATCTGGTAGTCAGGTATTTAGTGAAGAATGGTATCAGAGTAGCAAGAGCCCCTTCAGTGCTAGAGCTAGAACAGATGAGTGTCAGTCAGGGAGGTTAGATTGAATGGGCTATGTGGTCCACAACAAGCACCTCTGGACAACAGCTATGAAACAGGTACATCAGCCAGGAAGAGGGCAGGACCTATTGAAGCAAATCAGCAAAGAACAACCCTATGACAATTGGTGGGAGAAGAACAGCAGACAGATACCCTCCCTTCAAAGGTAACTTTAAAAAAAAAATGCTAGGGGGTCTCCAGATCCTTGTGCTCCTTTTGCCATGGGGAAGCTAGACAGAAACCAGGGCCTGCGGACGGCCCTTTGAGAGACTGTCGTCACTGTAGCTGCACTGAGCTTCCCTTCTTCTGCACAAAGCCTGACTGTCCATCGGGGTGCTGGAGCAATTTTTATAGTGCGGGGGGGGGGGGGGGGGAGTTTGCTGAGAGCTATTGAAACAAACTATAAACCCTGTATATAATGGAAACCACTTCAAACCAGGGGATGCAGCAGCAACCCTAGTTCCAGCACCTAATCTGTCCATCAGACAGCATTATGCAGCAGTAAGTAACATCTGCACCCCTTACAATCTTGTTAGTGGGTCTAAGGATTTGGCTTAAAAATGAACATGGATATAGTGCAACTGCATTTCAGTGTGGAAATTACAGTTCTGACAATAGCGAATGAATGTCCACATACAGGGCCTGATCCTGTAGCCCTTATGCAGACCACACTTCCTTTGGCATGAGAACGGCAGGAGTAGTCCTCAGTGGAGTTGTTCTCTGGGGAATGGAATTACTTAGTTCCATCCACAGCCAAATGACAGAATTTGATCCGCTGGGCAAATTTGTTACTGTTTTCATGAGGGAAATAACAAAAATATACCTCTGGCCTGGGCAGCCCCTTACATTTCCCTCTCCTCTATGGGACAGAGAGGTTGCTGAGAGGTTCCTTTTTCGTGCCTCTTTCCCCAAAGCGAAAAAGGAATTATGACAATGACTTTTAATTTTCACCCAAAAAAGCAAAACATTTGAGGGAAACTCACTAAGTAGTCTGTGTTTCAGCAAAGCACACACAAAAAGTAGTTGTTCCCCATTTTGGCCAATGGTGGGAATTTTTTCCACTCTCTTTAGTACTGGACAGACAAATAAACAATTCATGACATGAAACAGCAATGAGGACCTGTCTTGCTAGAAGGAGTTATAGGCAGTGGTTTCCTGTAGATGCCAAGTTTATATGCAAAGATCAAATAAGGAGGAATATTAAGTGGCTGGAGACATTTTTTTCCCCCTTCTATTTAGAGGCTTATTTGTTGTCATTTTACCACAATTCTAGCTTACTTTTCTTGTTTTAGAACAGTATGTTTCCTAAAATAAATGAAATAATCTCACTGACATCCCACATCCGTTCACAATAAAGCACAAAAAAGCTGCTCCCTCAAATTCTCAGCAAAGGGCTTTCTATGCAGAGGTGCTCCAGGATTCCCTCATTTAACTTCCCAAGCCACCCCTGAACACCCTTCTTGGTGACCCCCCATCTGATCAAATGGGGGTAATGCAGCTCCCTTCAGTTTGACAGTGCTGCTTCAAATGTCAATGGAAACATAAAGGTGTTCTCCCATCCAGAGGCCAGTTCTGATGCTTTCAAAATGAACCCAGCCCATGTTAGCCTGAGGAATCTTGGAAGAAGGTTGGAACTGGAGCATTCCAGCATGGTTCTACCTCTAAACCAATAGTCTGGTCTAAAGAAAGGTATCTGAATGACAGGTGAACCAATTTGGATAAAATATGAAAGGCACTTCCTTCTCCAAATCTTCATTCCCTTTTGGAACCAAATTTAGATCATGCTGTGGGGGCCTGGATGCTGTAGTCAAAGATGAAAGTGACTGTTCACATTGCTCTCTTGCTGATTCCCACCAGTGCCTCTGTCCTTTCCTCCTCCAAAAGGAGTTCCTTTCTTGCTGCACGTTACTGAGCAGAAACAGGCCTTAGGTTCCAAAATGTGTCCCAGAATCCTTGGTATTGCTTGCAGGGATGCTTCAACAGAAGTGCTATTGCAGCTGGCACACAAAGATCTGACCCATCTCTAAAAGCCAAAAACCATCACCACACCCAAATTGTGGCACCTTCTTGAAGGAGTAAATAGGTGAGCAGAATCTCCAAACCTAGAAAGAGCTGATCAGGACTGGTCTGTTACTGGGTGATCAGAACTGTCTGAATGCTGTCCAGTGGGGACTCTTTAATAGGTGGTACTGCAGACAGGCAGCTGTTTATCTAGCCTCCACTTAGGACCACCCCAGTCAAGCTCAAAGTGAATCATTTGAGAACCTGAAATGTTGTATCTGTTCAGAATTGGAATGACCAGAAATCTTGAGAGAACAGCTCTTCTCTCAAGCTTTCAAGCCCTGTTTTGCAAGCTTGTGTGTATATATCTTTCCAAGTTCTCTCCAAGTATCTTCCGGGTTTAGATCTGGTCCCAGGGACAGGCAAACAGTATGACTGCATGTAGTGCCTCTCTTCTGTGCACCTCCTTACATGCCAAAGTGCTGGGAGAAGTGTCATTTTTTTTCTTTAACCACAAAGATGGTACGGATGAGAATGGCAGGAGCCTTATACAGAGGAAGGTGAGTAGCAAGAATGTAGAGAGGAGAGGAAAGCAGTGGAGGCTTTACCAGTAGAGCACCTGGGGTACTTCCCCACTCTGAAAAATGAGAAAATAAAATCAGAATGAATTAAATTTACCTTCACCCCAATGCTGCATGTTGCTTGCAGGTTTGGAATGGGATGAAATAGCTCTTTCAGACCTATTCAGGGCAATGCCTCAGAGCGTATAGTGCACATGATCACATTTCAGTAAGGGGTTTCAAAGTAGCAGCAGCAGGAGGAAGTCATTGAAAAAAGTAGTTGTCACACTTCAGTGCAACTGCATCTGTATTACCCCTCTGCAGTCCCTCAAGGACACCCGTTCTAGCTCCCAGCTTCTTACACATCACCTCTCTGTCTCTCTGTCCCCCAGGACCAGGGTTTTTCCAGGCTGCACAGCACAGCTCCCTGCCTACCCTGTGATATCTCCAGCAAACTAGACTGCCTAAACAGGCCACTATCTATGTTTTACTTTCTCCTTGAAGGCTACAAACAGCATAATTGCCAGCAATCACAAGTCATGACACAGCTATTTATCAGCAAGCACATTTATTCTTAATGTGAAAGCATGGCAGAGAAAACCCCCAAAACAGTGAAAGAACCTACACACATGCTAAAAGCTTAACAGGAGTCACCCATCAGTCTTATGGGGCCTCAGTAGGCCAAAGTCCTTCCAATCCTTCTGAGGAGAAGGTCCTGTCTGTTTGCTGGTCAGAAAAGAGGCCCTGAGTCAGTTTTGAATCAAAAGTCCTTTCTTTGTCTGTTGGTCTCTGGAGAATCCCATTGGAACTAATAAAGGTGAGCTTCCTCTCTGGAGGTGCTACAATCTGAGTGAATTTGCGTAATCACCCCACACTGGGCTCCTGGAGTTCTTGGCTCCTGGGGAGCTGTGGTGACCCTTCCCCATAGAATTACATACAATCCCCGGCCCACAAGGATATATAAACTTAATACGGTAAGATCTCCCAAAGATATTGGAGGAAATGGTTATCTCTGTCACAATGGTAACCACAGCTGAGCAGTGAAGGGCACTGAGAAAAGGGCCTTTATTAAGAAAGCTAAGACAAATTACAGTCCCCCAACTAAAATGTTTGACATAATGCTGCTGCTGGGGGAGAGGGACTGTAGGCAATTCTTGCTCTAAGAAGCTGTGAGGCTGACTATGTTCCCAGTGTCCCTCTGCCCACAAACCAGTGTTATTGAGAGGGCAGGAAGAATCCATGGTATGTGGAGAAAACTGGAGAAGGAATGGAATGCAAGGATGCAGCCCTCCCTAGCCTGTTGCTTCCAAAGATACTTTGAAAGACTCATTCATTTCTGAAGCAAACAAAGCAGTTTACCAATCCTGCCTGTAGAATACCCTCTTTTGTTTTACTGCTGGCAGTAATAGCTTTAATACCTGGATTAAAAAAAGAGACTTGCCTCCAGAAATGTGGATTGCATGCCATTCAGCCTGCTAGTGTCAAAAGGGAAAAAAATACTCTTCAGAAGAAAAGCTGAGAAAAATAACGTGATTAATGAGAATGCAGAAAACTTGCTAACTCATGCTAGTGTGGATGAAGCACAATAAGCACAACTCTCTGATGTTGCTCAGGATCAAACACTTCCATAACACAGCAGCAGTTTTAATTAGAGGGGGCTCCAACACATGTAGTTAGGAATAAGATTCATGTTACTCTGAAATACCCCAAGATTTAGGCATGGTCAGATTCTGGAGCCCAGTTTAACTGATTACAGACATAAGTCTGAATATCAAAAAGTTCAGATCCTGATCTGAGCTGCTCCAGAATTCGGGGAGATGCAGAGTTGCAGTTTGGTCCGGTCTATATTTTTAATCAATGATATATAGGACAAGTGGTGTATGCTATTCACTTCTCCCCAAATAATACAATTATTAAAACAAGACCAAAGGTGGAGTGTGTGTGGGTTTCAGTGGAGTTCAGTCAGGATGCCATAGCAATTTTATGCTTGTTGGGGAATTTCCCAGGTTCCTTTAAATGAGCATCTAAAGCTTAAATTGGTTTGGCAAATTAGGATTGCAGGATGGAGGTTCTGCTGCCCAGAAAAGGTTATCCTGAGGCTCATCAAAGGGAAATTTCTTTCCTGCAGACCTTGGCAAGTCCATGGGAAGGTGTGTATGAGTGGAGAAGTTTTTCATGAGTAGGCTATGGGGGTAGTGGATAGGATAGTGGGTGGAAATGGAGGGGACAATTTTTCTCCATACTGAACACTTTCAGCATTTAACATTTTATGGTTTGGAAATTAAGTATTCCCCAACTATCCTAGATAAATAATTGCCATTCGTTAGTAGGCTCCATGCCCCATGTTCACCTGCCCCTCCTTCCGTGTCCTGCCAGGCTCTTCCCCCTGTCCAAGCACACCAGTCTCCAGCTCCCTACCCCATACCAAGTAACACAGCTGGCTCCATGCCACCCCAGTCCATGTCCACCATCTCAGTCCACTGGCCATAGCCACTGACTCCCTGGGTGCTCCAGGGCTCAAGCACCCAGGGGGGAAAAAATAGTGAGTGCTAAGCATCCACCAGCCACAGCTGTTCAGTGGCGCTGCTGATCAGCTGCTTGGCAGCTGTGGGAGGTGCTTGGAGGTGGGTGGAGAGCAGCGAGGGGTGGGCAGGCAGGGGTCTTGGGAGAGGGGCTGGGAAGAGGTGGGACGGACCAGGGGCAGGAAGAGGCGGGGCGAGGGCAGGGCCTCAGGGGGAGGGGGTGGAGTGGGGGTGGGGCCTTGAGGCAAAATGGGAGTGGAGCACCCCCGGGAAAAACTAAAAGTCAGTACCTATGCCACTGGCCCCGGTCCGTACTCTTTCTCAGATTTTCTCCTCTCCACATACAATCCATCCATACCTGCAGTCAGTAGGAGGTACACTTGTATATCTAAACCTTTTAAGGTTTTCTCTGCACACATTAGAAAACATCTGCATATGAAAGTGGCTTAGACTGTAGCTACAGGTAACAAGAAAGAATGGGAGGAATAAGGAAAGTGGGGGGGCGCGGGAATCAAAATACTGCATCCTGCCACTTTAAAATCCATGCTTGTCTGCAGAGAATTTCTGCACCCTGGCCAGAGCACAGGGAGTCAGGACCAGAACTGTTTACAGCGTGGTCCAAAAAGAGAGCAAAACAACAAAGGTTGGCTTGCATCAGTGGGGCAAAACCCCCACAGTCCTTAACCTAAGTCTCTTTTGAACGACATAGTCCTTTAGTTTTTCACATCCTCCTCCATTCCTGCTCCTGTGAGTGGGCTAGGCAAGGACTTCCACTTTCCCCTGGAGCCTGTCCTCCAGCCTTCTCTTTGTATCCCTGCTTTCAGGAGCCTCTAGTAACATTTTTCCCTCCGACCTTAGTGTAAACAAACTGCATTACCTTCAGAATTCCTCCCAGACAGCCCCCTCAAAGCCCTAAAAGGCATTTCTCCTCAGTGAGGCTAGCCACCGTACGCCAGCTCATTTTGTAGATGAGTCCAAGTAAAAGTTAATTTAAAAAAAAAAATAAAAATAGCCAGGAAGGGAAATTTTGAAAAATACCCTAACTATGAAAATCCCCTTTGGTTTCTCCCCAAACTTCCCATAAAATTTCTACTTTGGAATGAGATGTAGCTTGAGACTCTCAGGAGGATTGGTTTCTACTGGGGAAAGTTGGATGAAGGGCATATAATGGGAAGATAGCTACTTCCTTTTCATGGGCTGATACAAGTCCCACTGAAGTCAATGGAAAGCTTCTCATTAATTTCATTGGGAGCTAGATTAATCCCATAATAGCAGAGGATGATGCTTCAGTTTATTTGACTTTACATTTTTGATAGTTTGTTAAAAATCTCAGTTCAGTCTCAGTGTGAACCCCCTTCCCATGAAAATTGTTTAAGAATGCATATCTTTGCTGCCATCTAAATTTATTGATGATCTTGCTCCCATAATTATTCTTTAAAGGAGACTGGCTAATTTTTTTTTTTTTTTTTTTTTTTTTTGCGGGGGGGAGGAGGAGGGAGGGCTTGGCTCTCACTCTAACAAGCCTTAAGTCTAATGAATTTTAGAGAAAAGAACAATGTATTGCCCGGTTTACAGGACTCTCAGTAAACAATATAGGAAAAGAAGACACATGGGGACTTTGTTCCTTCTCTTTCTTACTGCTGCCATTCATAACTCTGGACACCTGTATTGATACGATAGCCAAAGAGGGGAAGGGGAGGCCAAATCCTCTTCTCACTGGCAAAACTCCCATTGACTTCACTGGGACCAGGACCTGGGACACATACTGCAGTGGCCTGAGCCTTGACTTTAATGTATTTGACTCTGCTTAGTAAAGCATATGTGGTGAGAAGAGAACACTGAAGATAGGTTGTCTCTTTAACAAAGAGCAGCAGGTCTATACTTTGCCCTGCCACAGGTAGGGAAGAGAAGCCTGAACTGCTGAAGCAAGCATCGTTCCATAAAGCGCATACAGGAAAAGCTACAAGACCAGCAATTCAGTGGAAGCTCCTGTCACAGAGTGTGGGGGAGTCAGGGCCCTGCACCCCCCCACTTCTTGAGATTCACTGTGACTCTCTGCCAGCCAGTAAAACAGAAGGTTTATTAGATGAGAGGATCACAGTCCAAAACAGAGCTTGTAGGTACAGAAAACAGGACCTCTCAGTCAGATCCATTTTGGGGGATAGGGAGCCCAGATCCTGGTTCTGGGCCTCCCTCCATTTTCCCAGCCAGCTCCAAACTGAAACTCCCCCTAGCCCCTCCTCTGGCCTTTGTCTCTTTCCTGGGCAAGGAGGCCACCTGATTTCTTTGTTCTCCAACACCTTTAGTTGGCACCTCTCAGGAGGGGCCCAGGCTATCAGTTGCCAGGAGACAGGGTGTCAGCCATTTTCTGTGCAGATCCCTGCACACCTCTGCCCTCTAGGGCTCTGCAACAATCACACCCCCTTATCCCACCACCTAGATACTTAAGAAATGCATAGGGGAAACTGAGGCACCAACACAGTATTCAGAGAAAACACTAAGAACATTCCCACTTTGTCACAGCTCCCTAAATACTGCCCCTCATGATGCAAAGTAATTATGTCAGTTCCTGAACTTCAGACTTTTCAGTTATGGTTTAAATGGGGATTTAAATCCGTTAGTCCTCAAACTTTTGGGCTCTGCATTGGATCATTGCTACTCAGAGCTGCCTCTCTAACTTGACTAGAATACATGAATGTGTTCTGTTCAGTTGATTATATTAGAGGATGAAATTTTGTGGGGCAAGGGGAGACACTGCCCAGACTCCCTGAGCTTCAAGCTTTAGAGAGGCAACTCTAATATCAAAATGGCTTTGAGAGACAATTTGAGCAACTTTCCCCTCTCTGGACAATGGGTAAATGCTGTAAAAATACCTGGGCAAAGATACTCCTCAAAGTTAGGGGGCTATTTAACCATTAGTACACAGGGTGCCATGGTGCTGGGCATGTGACAGATTATTCTAGAGACTCCTAGCCCAGTGAAGGATTAAGTCAGGTATGGTGTTTGCTCAAAGAGCAACCTGGGCATGTCAGATTTTGGCAGTTCTCTTTCCCAGACAGTGAGCAATTAGGGATTGACATTCACTTATATTAAATCAAATAGCAGCCCCCTGGTTTTGTATGCTCTAGACAGCTACCTGAGTCCCCACTAATGTTAAGGCCAGCCATGGGTTAGGAGAGGAGTGGGAAAACTCTTTGGCCCAAGGGCCACATTTGAATATAGAAATTGTATGGCGGGCCATGAATGCTCCTGAAGTTGGGGGTTGGGGTGTGGGGAGGGGGTGAGGGCTCCGGCTGGGGGTGCAGGCTCTGGGGTGGGGCCAGAAATTAGGAGTTCAGGGTTCAGGAGGGGGATCTGGGCTGGGACCGAGGGTTTTGGAGGGTGGGAGAGGGATCAAGGCTGGGGCAGAGAGTTGAGGCCCAGGATGGGGGGCAGGAATGCAGGCTCTGGGCAGCGCTTACCTCAAGCAGCTCCCGGAAGCAGCAGCATGTCCCTCCTTTGGCTCCTACGCAGAGGCATGGCCAGGCAGCTCTGTGCGTTGCCCTGTCCGCAGGCACAGCCCCTGCAACTCCCATTGGCCATGGTTCCTGGCCAATGGGAGCTGCGGGGGCCATGCTTGGGGCAGGGGGCAGCATGCAGAGCCCCCTGGCTGCCCCAAGTGTAGGAGCCGGAGGGAGGGACATACCACTGCTTCCAGGAGCTGTGCGGAGCCACAGCACGCAGGGAGCAGGGCCAACCCCGCTCCCCAGCTGGAGCGTTGGAGCGGGGCAAGCCCTGGACCTTGTTCCCCGGCAGGAGCTCAAAGGCCAGATTAAAACATCTGAAGGGCTGGATGTGGCCCCTGGCCATAGTTTGCCCACCCCTGGGTTAGGAGAATCTGTATACAGTATATGTATATAGTGTTGAAAGATTTGCATTAGAACGAGATGATCATGTGTGAAATGTCCCTGTCTGGCACTGATACCATTCCATTTGTCACCTTTTGTCAGAGAGGTTCCTTTTTCTATCGCTGACAGGCTTAGAATGATCACTGCAATGAGAAAAGGATGCACCTAAGGTTCCTGTGTGCTGCCATCCACCTCAAACTAACTGTCAAAAACAGACAAACAAACAAACCAGGAACTACATTTGTAGAAACTTTAATGGCTGGGGAGAGGAGGAGAAGGGGAAGGAAGAAGTGTCTTGAAATTTGTGGACAAGGAGGGAGGAGAAAAAAAATAAACAAGGAAAGAAGGACAGTATGAAAGAAATGGGGAGCTGAATTTTCCATTTTTATGCAAAACAATAAGAGGGAGATTTTCAAAGGCACAAGGAAAGTTAGGCATCTAATTCCCATTGGAAGTCAATGGGAATTGGGTGCTTCAGTCCCCTTTGTGTTTCTGAAAATATCCCCTCTTTTTGTTTTTATATTTAAAATGTTCTGTCAATTTACATGGGTATGATAAATCACAAAAATATGCTTCTAAAATACCAACTCACATCATGCTTAACAGCCAAAGTAACTTTGTGAAAACAGACAAACTTGTGTTAAAAGAAAAGAAAAAAAAAAATCACACCATAAATTTATGTAAGTTTCTATTTTAAAATCATCTGGTCCTAATTTACAAAAGTTACTGCCTCAGAGCTATTGCCAAAGTGCTACATTTGATTTATGGAAATACTTTAGCACATTTTTCCATCATGCTATTGTAGAATCTATTTACTGCTCTTTTGTTATTATTAGAAAACTGACAGACTTTAAAAAAAAACGCAACCTTTAAGGAGCTCAATGATATCTTATTATAGCACGCCATAGGATGCGTAGGTAATAAGAAACCTAGTAAACAGTCCCATGTATTTAGAATCATTCTACTTTTGCTCAATTAAAAAAATAAGTGTTCCATCTGGTAAATGGATGTTTGAGAATGTCCAGTTTGTGCCAAACCACTTTTCTTAAGCACAGACTACATTTTTTTCAGGCAAATATTTAAACAGCAGCCATACTGTGATGCATTGCTAACCATTTAAAAAAAAAAAAAAAAAAAACTCAGACAGCACAGCACAGGGGGTACTCGCAAAATATTCCATTAAAATATATCTAAAAATATCAATCTAAACAACATTTTATGCCCTGAAATGGGTTTGGAGGATTAGAATCTATTGGGTGCTTGGCTCTAGACCCCTTTTCAGCAAAGGAGTTAAACACATGATTAAAGTTAAGCACATGCATGAGTCCATCTCTATTCAGCAAAGCACCTAAGCGCGTAAAGTTAAGCATGGGCTTACATGCCTTGCTGAATCCTAGCTAGTAACAACATGAATCTGTTTTGAACCTTTGTTGGCCTCTGACGCTAAACCGAGACTGAGATGCTGAATATTTGAGTTTTTGCAGGTACTGAAAAGATTGTTAGCTTTTCCCCCTCCCCCATTATTTTTCATCTTCACTAGAAATAGGTCAAAGCTGCACCTTTTGGATATGGAGCTCCATGTTTCCAAACACAGGGTATTTGGATGTAAGGTTTTGGTTGAGGCCTTTCGCTAATTTTCATGCTCTAATTTTCTCCACGTTGTGCTTCTAGCTAAATCTGGAACCAGAAGTGCTGAAATACCACAAGATAAGGGGGTTCTTCTGATAGATAGGCACCATACAAATAATAATTAATACTATTTCTATTCTGAGCTAAAGTAGGCAGTGCTAGAGATCTTGTGAAAAAGAGGTGGTGATTTAAAACCAATTGGGATGTGATCTAGTCTACCCAAAGCGCTCCTCCTCCTCACCCAACCATGTAACGCCCCTGCTAAAGCATATGTACCACTCCTTCATAATGCGACCTCTTGTTCCTCTCTCTCTGTTCTCCCACGTTGATTTCTGGATCCAAACTTAAGGCCCACAGAAGTTATGGGAGTCTTTCAACTGACTTCACTGCTTTGGATCAGTCCCTTTATGGGCCTGTAAGCTCCCATCAGTCATGGATTCTGCTGACTGCCTTTCTCCTCACCTGACCTTATTTCCAGCCATTCTCTTCCAAACTCAAGGAATTTAAAGAGCTAGCCCCTGATGGAGAAAGCCATCAAGCCCTTACGACGAGCCTCAGACAAGTACTGAAATGTTTAGATGCCTTTCTGAAACAAACCCCAATTCCAAAGTTTTCAAGGTTCACCCATCACTACATATGACTGAACGTACTAGGTTAGGGTGACCAGATAGCAAGGGTGAAAGATCAGGACAGGGAGTGGGGGGAAATAGGCACCTATATAAGAAAAAGCCCCAAATATCGGGACTGTCCCTATAAAATCGGGATATCTGGTCACCCTATACTAAGTTCCCAGGCTTGGGGTTTGCAAAGCACCAGCTGAATATGCTGCAGTTTGAGTCATGGAGTAATGGGTGAAATCCTGGCCCTATTGAAGTCAGAGGGAGTCTTGCCACAGTCTTCAATAAGGCTAGGATTTCACCTAGAGAGAGAAAATAACTATTGGGCCATTCTATTCTTCTCTCTACCAAGGGAGGATTGTTCCATATTGTACATTTAGTAGTGGTATACCACCAGGGCTTCCTGTAATTTCCCATGTTTTGAAAGTATTTGTTTTCTTTCTGGTACACAGATGATTTTATCTTTTTTGCGAACCAAAAATGTGAGAAACAGGAAGCATTTTAAAATACACAACTAAAAGATCCTGGCTGAGAAAATTTCCCTTGCACTCATCAAATATACGCTCCACCAAAATGTCTCAAATGGTTCTGTCATGCAGATGTATGTGAGCCACTGATGAAGAAATGAATTGATGCAAAGAAAGGAAAGAGGAGGAGGGAAAGGGGGTAAAAAGGTCACAGCTAAGAAAAAAAAATGATTCAGTGCTGGTTTCTGTGGGGCTGGCATTTTTGTTTGTAGGTCAAAGTCAGTGTAAAGTTGTAAACTTCTCACTGTGTCCTGTGCTGGACAGGAGATAACCGTACAAGCCAAGCAAAACGCTAGTGTCCAAATTTAATTTGACACACTATGAAAATGAGACAATTGTGTGCTAGCTGGTTGGGGTCCAGAGATGTCACCTCCCATTACTGTCATTTGTCGGGAGGCTGCCAGCATCTGTCCATTTTCACAGCCCAATAAATGCGATGGAAGACATCGGGAGCCTGAGGGAGAGAAGAGCTTTGTTTTTCTCGGCCTAATCTCCTTGAACCACTTCCTGTTTCTATTGAAGAGATTTCTTTTTAATGCCTTTTTTTGTTTTGTTTTAATGACCAGTGTTCTTGTGGCTGTTTCCAGGTCTCACTCAAAGGTCAGGTCTGCTTTTCTCTTTGCTTTCCATTCATATGGTGAGTAGCAATCACTGCTTCCCAAGGGCCTTGAGGCTGCTCTCTTTGCTGACCTCAGTC
The DNA here is from genome assembly GCF_013100865.1 of Trachemys scripta elegans. NCBI lineage: Eukaryota > Metazoa > Chordata > Testudines > Emydidae > Trachemys > Trachemys scripta. The sequence continues at coordinate 172,007,583 of NC_048299.1, forward strand.
CGGTTCTTTGAGTTTGACAGTGGCCTTTCCATTATTGTACTCTTGGGAAAAGAGTCTCTGAAGAACTCACAGTGAATTTAGATCCACACATCCAAGTCTTGCTATTTATCATTACTTTGGTAAAGTGTTTTGGTAAATAAGTGTGTTCAAACTGCATAGTGATCTAACCAAGGACATCTGAAGTGAGGAAGCATTTTTTCCACCTGCTGCTTTTAGCAGCTTCCAAATTCTCTTATTCTTAGTCTGCATATTATTTCTCTCTCATAGCGATTGTCCCATGTTTAAAAAAGAAAAAAAAATGACATTATTATATGTTCATGGCCCATGCACTTTCATGGACATACTGTATGTATATGGGCATCCCTGTATAAGATTAAATATGTAAGGCATGCTGGTTTTAAAAAATACATATGGCAGAAAGTTATATGTAATATGTTAATAAAAAATGTAAAAAATACATTTAAATGGCTATGCACACAAGGGACAAGATTCTGTCCTCAAATAGGGCCCAATCCTGAGTGGTGCTGAGCACCCACCAATTTTATTGCAGCCAATGGGTTTGGTAGGTGAGCGTCTCTTGGGACCAGCCCAACACACTGATGAAATTTACATTGAAGTCCAGTGAGAGTTGCGCTCGGACATACAGGGGCACAATTCTGCTCAGGTATTTTAAAGCAATAAAGCTGAAAATAGAATTCTAAACTGTAAGTGTGAATGACTAGTTAGTTACAGAAAAAATTGCTGGGAGGTCATCTTAAAAATGGGTGCAGCCTTCATATTAGCAACTGAAGAACTTTGCCCATCTCTCTCAAACAAGTCCAGTTAGAGACAACTAGTTTAGTTCCAAACTTTAACCTATTTTGTTACTAGAGTTAGGTGAATAATTTGTAATAAATAATATATTCAATGAGTTTCACCTCCTTTTCTCTTCATTAATTGTCTTCAAATGAATTGCATTTTTCTCAGATTTATTTTATGATTTCAAAAGTATTTGACTTTTTCATAGCGTGGACTATATTTTAATAGAGAGATCATATCCTGCACAACTCCCCTCCCATTCACAACTGCACATTACAATTCCATTTTAATCCCAGACCACATGACATCCCTGTGGCAACTGCAATCATTGCTCACATGAAAAAGAACATTAGGAAAGTTTTCAGTGCATTTGATTTGTCTTCTAATGCAGTTTAGCAGCTGGAATTAGGGAGGAGTGAACACTGTACAACCAGCAATAATCTGTGGACCACTAGTTTGGGAATCACTGTTACAAGGAAAATGCTCCAGAGTCTAAGTACATATTATCATTGAACCACAGAAGACAGAGATGTAAAAGACCTATTAGATCAACTAGCCTTTCTCCCTCCCATGCAGAATTATTTTCTGTTTACTTTACAAAGGATTTGTCCAACCTAATCTTATGTCCAATACTCACTTCTTTGGGGAAACTTCCAAATATTTTTCCCTTTTAAAAATAGCCCCTGCTACCTCCAAGAACTATCCAACACGCCATCTTGGAGAAGTTAAAACAAAACTTGTAAAAGAACCTATAACAAAATAATGCTTTGAGCATCCCCAAAGGCTCTGTATCAGATCAATGGTGGGTTTGTATTTTATTTATTTATAAGAGTTGCACTGGTGCGCCTCACAACGGTATCTGAATTAAACCTCACAATAATCTGGTCAGGTCAGTAGTAATAGTGCCCTTTTTTTTTTTTGCAGATAGGAGAACTGAGGCAGAGAGGGCTTAAATGATTTGCCCAGGATCATACATGAAATCTGTAGCACAGCTGGGAATAAGAGGACCCAGATTTCCTGATTCTCTTATGGCTACACTGGAAACTTCAAAGCGCTGTCATGGGAATGCCCCCGCGGCAGCGCTTTGAAGTGCGAGTGTGGTCACACGTGAGCACTGGACGAGAGCTCTCCCAACACTCCTGGTAATCCACCTCCACGAGGGGATTAGCTCCAAGCGCTGGGAGTGTGGCTCCCACCACTTGGAGCCTGTTTACACTAGCACTTTAAAGCGCTCAGACTTGCTGCGCTCAGGGGGGTTATTTTTTCTCACCCCGAGCCAGCAAGTTAGAGCGCTATAAAATGTAAGTGTAGACAAGCCCATGTGCCTTGAGCACAAGACCGTCCTTGTCTCTGCTTCCAAAGCTAAATGACAAAAGTTTGGAGGTTTGGTTCACCTAGAAATGCAAAGGTTTGAGGAGGGGATTTTTTAAGGCAATGGCAAATGGAAAGTCCATAGGAGGTAAATGCCTGACGGCCCTTTGTACGTTTGAAAATTTTCCCCTGAATGTTTATGTAAAGCATAGCCATGCTATTTGAACATCTTGGGTCTGCAAAATTTGTCTGGAACTCTTGTAAGAAAAGGCTTTCTTGTGTGATTTTCAGCTCTCCTGCTCACAGATGAGTTAATGCTGAAAGAATCAGGAAAATGCAGAGGTAATCACAATCAAAACATAATTATTTTAAAAATGATTCAAAGTGTTTTCCAGTCTCAAAAGTCTGATCTGGTTTCAGTTAAAACTTTGGGGAGGTAGTGAAAATTATTATTATTCAGACCAGTTTTTTGACCCTAATATTCAGGCAAGTGGAAAACCATCCATTGTAGAATTATCATGGTCTGTTTGCTCAGATTGCCACAACCTTTACCACTTTTATCTCCTATGCATACAAGTGGCCCCCTTCCTGCTCCAAAAGAAGCAGAAAATGATTCAGTGCAAACAAGCATGTCAGCCCTAGAAGTCATTGACCTTTTCTGAGGACTTCTGAAATGCCCATTCAGTTTGAGGAGCATGTACAGAGTGCAAAGGTAAAGTAGAGGAAAACTAGTCTTTTAATTTTTGTTTTATATTCTTTGTCTTATTGATTTGTATCATACATTTAAAAAAATAGTATTGACTATGCTTAGCTGTGTAGCAATGCCATTTTCCCTGCATCAGCAAACTATTATTATAACTTCCATGCTATTAAAGTAACAGACTGAAGCTAGAGAAATGTGCCCTACCGGAACTTAAAGCAAAATCACATTTAGGCAGGGACTTCCGTGTTATATTCACACATTGCAGATTTCTAGAATTTAAAAGGATGTGGTTTTGCTTCTATCTGGGCTGCAAAGTTTACCAAAATATTTTGTACGGTAATAATTAAGAAAAGTTGTTATTTTATGCCATCTATAAGAAATGCTTCAGCAATCTTTGTCTTAAAATGCACCAAGGACTTGAAGCCACTAGTCAGGGTGGCTGAGCTGAGTCTGATCATTGGTTTAGGTCCAGTCCTGCAAGCACTCACTACTGGGCCCAGTAGATTGATGCTTCACTAGGACTAGGTCCAGTAACATTTGGAGGATCTGCCCCCTACATGAATTCTGAATCCTATTCATGACTTGGACTCTGACCATTATGTAACTTTTACCTGAATTGCCAAAAGATTAAGGTAAATAAGATTATTTAAGGGAGAAATGTTCAGTGGACATGAATAGCTTTTGAGAGTGGTTCAGGGCCTTTACTCAACCTTTACTTAGGCAAAATGTCTATTAAAATCAAAGCCCTATCTAGGCCCAATGTTGTCTCTTTTGTGCCCTGTAGCCCGTAACTGGCTAGATGTTTTGCAGCTTGGCCTGACTCTGTGGTTGTGAAGCAAGAAATCCTTGTGTAACACCCACTTGGCTGGTAAAAACCTGCCCAGGAGTTAGTCTGATATTTTGCTCTCTTAGGCCCTTAGCAATGACGTTAAGTGTCTCACTGGCTCCATCGGAAACTGATCTCTTAGCTGACTCATGGTCAGATGTGGAGGACTTATTGTAAGAAGTCTGAGGGCTGGATACAGAAGAAATCTAGATGGGGGTGAAATTGAAGGGTAAGGAGAGCTTCTCCCAGGCTGCCTCCACACTGAAAGATATCATTTTTTGTAAACCTTAGGAATTTCTCCCTTAGCAGCGTGGCTCTGGAGTAAATTCTGGGAGCACTCCATGAGAGGTTTCATTGGAGACAGAAATTATTTGCATGAAAGCATTGCCCACTGCAAACAGTTCCATGCATCCTGACCATTAACCAGCCATGCAGCCTCTCCATGCTCCATTCCATGGAGAGCCAGCATAGAGCTGACATGTGCAGGAATAAGGAGCTAATACATCCCTTCCTGCCACATAAGAGAGGATTGGGGTTTGGCTTTGAATGAAGACTTAACATATGTGCCTCTCAGGGCCTGTCTATATGGAGACTTAGTGCATGGCACATCAGGGTATAAATCTACAGCACACTATCCTGCTGTGCATTAAATCCACATATGGACCCTGCTGCTGAACGCTGAAAGTTCCATAGTGTGCTTTGACCTACTGCTGTTTGAAAATTTGGTCAATGTTTTTCTTTCCAGGTGAAGGCTTGAAAGTTCCATGCTGCTGCTGCTGCTGCTTCCTCTGGCCTGTCAGTGATGCCATTTGCACTATTGTTTTTGCTGTGTTGGCCCCAGGATATGAGAGAGACAAGGTGGGTGAGGTAATATCTTTTGTTGGACCAACTTCTCTTGGTGAAAGGGACAAGCTTTTGAGCTTCACGGAGGTCTTCCTTAGGTCTGGAAAAGGTAACCAGAGTGTCCCAGCTAAATACAAGATGGGACAGATTGCTGGCATGCAAAATTAAAAAGGTTGTTGAGTATTTTTTAAACTAAGGGCTGAGAAAAAACCAACCGCTGAGGAGGAGCACATGGTTGGAGCAGAGACACCCCTTAGGAATGAACTTATTAAAGGGGGAATTGTGTATTCTACTGAGTAGGATAGGAAAGAAGTTGGTAAACTATAGGTAGAGCTATTGAGGAACAGTTAAATGTAAGAGTCCCATTTAAATACAACACATCAAGGCAAGCAACTCAATACTGACAACATTTACAGGAGCTTATATACAAATGCTAAAGTCTACATACTGTACTAAGAGGGGTGAACTAGTAAATGAGGACACTGATACAATAGGCATCATGGAAATTTGGTGGAATAAGGATAATCAGTGGGACGCACCAGGGTACAAAATATATAGGAATTACAGAGTAAGTTGTCCTAGTGTGCGTGTGTGTGTGGGGCGGGGAGGGGGACGGGATGGACTAAATATGAAATAAAGCATAGAATCAAATAAAGTAAAAATCTTAAATGAATCACACTGTACCAAAGACTTTCTATGGATAGAAATTCCATGCTTGAACAAGAAGAGTACAGCAGCAGGAATATACTATCGACCACTTGACCAGGACGGTGATAGTGAAATGCTCAGGAAGCTTAGAGAGAATACAAAGGCAGAAAACGTAATAATAATTGGAGATGTCAACTATCCCTATGTTGACTATGACCATGTCACCTTATGATGGGTTACAGAGAGAAATGTTCTTGACACCTTTAATGACTGCTTCTTGAAGCAACTGGTCATGGACTCCACAAGAGGAGAGGCAATTCCTGACTTAGTCCTATGTGGTGAACAGGATCTGGTCAAGGAGGTCAATCTAGTTGAACCACTTGGTAATAGCAACTATAATGTAATTAAACTTGAAATACTTGCAAGGAGGAAAATATCAAAGAAACCCACCACAGTGTCATTTAATTTCAAAAGGGGGAACTACAGAAAAATGAGGAAGCTAGTTAAGCAGAAATTAAAAGGAACAATCACAAGAGTGAAATGCCTGCCAACTGCATGGAGACTATTTAAAAACACCATAATAGAGGCCAGGTCTACACTCAAAAGTTAAGTTGACCCAGCTATGTCTCTCAGGGGTATGAAAAATCTACACTCCAAGTGATGCAGCTAAGCCAACCTAACTTCTGGTGTGGACAGTGCTAGGTCGACAGAAGAATTCTTCTGTTGACCTAGCTACTGCCTCTTGGGAAGGTGGATTAACTATGCCAATGGAGAATCCCTCCCGTCAGTGTAGGTAGTGTCTATACTGAAGCACTACAGCTGTGCTGCTGCAGCTGTGCTGCTGTAGCATTTCAAGTGTAGACAAGAAAAATACTAATCACAATCCCCAGAGACTTTCCCCTGCCCCAGCTAACAGGGGAAAGGTGCTCTCTAGGTGCGTCTACCTTAGTGATGTATCCAACTTTGAATTTTATTTTTTTGGTCACATAGTGAATGTTTGCAGTTGGTATTTGGCCCAATTTGGATACAAAGCAGAATTTATTTAACTGATTTTTTTTTAATGTGCTCATGAACATAACATCTGGATGCATGACAGATTAAATGCAGCATCACTTTAATTTAAACTGTTCACAATGGACAGTCTATATAGATCCCTTCTGTATACTGCTTCAAACAATCTTAGATAAATCAATGTTCATCCAAAGCAAACAAACTTTTGACCAGAAGATGTTTTATACTATGCAAAGCATTTGAGAACAAGCTTAACTTCAAGCACATGTTTAAAATTAAGCATGTGTTCAGGTGCTTTGCTGAATCCGGGCTAGGTCAGTAAAACTCGTATTCTCAGGGTTCTACAAACAGGAACCTTTCTCAGAAAACTCACTATGTGTAGCCACCCAGAAAGTACCCCTTAGGGGACTGTCAACCAAAGCTCCTCAATTGATCAGACATTTTGGCATTTCACAGGGAGACAGGTGCTCCTGAAGTTAGCCAGATTAAAGCTATGCAGAGTCTTTATGGATCAGAACTTACACTGCACACCTAATCAAATAGGAAATCAATTAAATTCACAGAGAAGAGGTGTAATTTGCTTATGTGGACCCATAAGCAGATGGCTTCCAATTCTGCATGTGGTACTAGCTGTACCTTTCAAGTGATCTTCAAGAGTAGCCCAAGTAAAAGGACAATGAATGTGCTCTGATGCAGCCATATCTTTATCATAGAATCATATCTCTGCTTTTATCATCTTTAAAAATAATGCAAAAACTTGAAGGTGAATTTAGCTTTTGTGAAGATAAAGTACTAATGTAACTGTCCAGAGCCCAGCTTTGGGGATATGCAGACACTTTGTGCTTTTCATACACAGCTTTGCACATAATTTTTGACAACCCTCCATGCCCTCCTCGCAAACACTTCTGTTGCTGTTCCAGTCTTGGATCTCTGTTGAAGAGAGATTACACAAACTCATAATTTCTTGTGGGCATATTTAGCATGAAGACTTTTGCAAAATTAGCATTTACATAGATGATAGGTATCTAAAAATGTATCAAAAAGTTATTGTGCATTGTTAATAGAAAATGCTAAGTTGACTTTGGACTATGGCATGAGGAACTTCAGGGGTTTATTTTCTAGTTAGTATTCATGTTTTTTAAAATGCAAGTGCACATTTAAAAAAATTCACTGCACATCAGTACAAAATTGCCTTTTAGCCTTTGCTTGGAATCTAAATAGGATTTTAAGAAGGGTGTGCTAAAAGTGAATGGCAAGATAAACATTTCAAAGTCACCTAGGTCATGTGGGAGCCAAAATCCTGTTTTATAACTTTTTTCATCCCCAAAAGTTTACAATCTACATAGATAAAAGGTTCAGGGAGATAAATGCAACAAAAATGCCGAACTATACGCATTACCATTTTGCCCATTTTCACCAGAAGAATTACTTGGCACATTGTTTTGAGCACAAATATGGGGGGTTGCATATTGAAAATTTCAGGTGCAAGTTTATTGACGGGGTTGAGACTGGCTGAGAATTCGAATCAATGTCTGAGTGTTAGAAATTGCTTGGGAACTAAACACAGAATTTTATAGGGCACAATTTTAGAGGCTAGATTTCGTGCATTTGGCCTTATTGTAAGTAATATAATCAAGCTTCTATTCCTTAGGTGAAAAAGGCACCACATTGACAGCCCTGGGTCTAATAAAGGTATTGTACATACAGTATATGCCTGGGGTATCATCTTAAACTTTAGGAACATGCCTATATATTTCTTTTCTTCTAAAGTACAAATACTTTACTTTAGAAAAAAATCAAGTACTCTTGTTGTAAATGTAATCTGATAAAATCATGGTTTAAAATTTACTAGCAAAATGTAGCTTTAAGGAAATACTTGGCCAATGAATTAATAAACTGACCTTTATGGCAAAGCTTTTGAGAGTATTCCATAACTCCCATCCCCCCTACTTGGTCCTTCTTCCCCACAATGAAATCCAGAAACCGTTCCCTGAGACTGCTGCCTTGGAAAAGTGCTAGTTTCAAAGAAAACTTTATATGGAAAAAAAATACAGCTATACACACAGAACCTAAATGATCTGCCAGAGTCCATGCTGTTTATGTTCAATCAACTTCTCTTCTTGAAAAAGAAATATTATTAGCAGGACCTTCATGCCTGGATGCTTTCCCTCCAGGATTTAAGTATAAAATAATGTTTTGGAGAGGATTTCTTCTGTGCATTTGGCTTTTATTTTATGTTTTTTTAGTGGCATAAAGGAATGACCTGGTCAGAAAATGGGAGTATTTTTCCCACCAGAAAATTTTGACATTTTGGTGAAAAATCAGAAAACAAAACATTCTGATTTAGAAAAGCTGTTGTGGTGCCTCATGGGAGTTGTAGTTTGGGTGCCTCCTGCTTCCATTCTCTTGTCTTCGGTGGAACTAATCTCCCAAGATACACCACCTTCATGAGGGGAGGTAGTGCATTATGGGAGTCCAATGGCTGTTGTACATCATCGGATATGAGGTCTGGCTGGGGAGCCCAGTCCATAGAGGCAAATGGGGACATAAACCAACTGAACTACAAGTTCCATGAGGCACTGCAGGGGCATATACATTCTGAAATATTTTGTATTTTGGCCAAAAACTGAAATTTTCTAGTCTCCCCCTCCCCCGCGCCCGGTATTGAGTTTTTTAACAGAAAGCAGGCACTGTTTGTGAAAATTTTTTCATTCAGTTAAGGACCCAATTTTTCATGCAACGACAGTTTTGATGGGAAAATATCAACCAGCTCCAATGCCTACACAACGGTGGAATGAGTATGGAGACTTATCTCTGACTTGTGGCAGTTCTTAGTGATACGTAGCTAGGGCAACATGCTTCTATTGTATTGTCTATTCTTCAGACATTTAGATACCTTTGTTCACTTGGGCTGTCAAAATAACCCTTTTCACAAACATTAACACCAAAACCCAAAGAAAGTCACATTGTGGTTATTTTGCTCAGGAGTATTTAGGAACAATCCTCATGGAAAAATGTCTCCAGATTGTTGTGTATGTAGCTATGATTCTGATTTTTGTGTACTACAACTTTCTGGGAGCTCTCTTTGGGGATTCAAGAAGGAAGTTATTCCAGAGTGAGAGAGAGAGACAGTGTCATTTTTCATGGTGACTTAACGATTGTTTGCTGATGCAAAGCTGCCCTAAAGATGGGTTACCTGGCCACCTTAGAGGTGCCTACACTACCAATCCTTCCTGTGGTCACAGAAAAGGTCTACGAGCCTTGTATTCCTGCAGTCCTGGTTATTGTATTCCCCTGGGGATCCACCTAGCAAAGAGCAGTCCTATGCCACAGCAGAGGATCTGGCCTTCAATTTGTTCTTTATTTGTTGCTTTCCTTATTCAAAATATCCTTAACCTTAGTCTTTTCTAGTCAGTTTACCTGACCAGAAGCATGTATTTTGCTCTTCATGTATGGAAAAACATAATACATAGTTACCTAGATAGATGCCAGAGGGGAGGAAAAATAGGTGAGAATCCAAATGAATTGCTTTCTATTGTCTCTTTGTTGTCATAGCAATATCCATTTGGCAAAAATAAAAAACAGTTGTCTGTAATTTTTAAAAACTTGTTAAACACAATGTGGCTGTGAAATGTAAATGAATGTCTGAGATCCCTGTGCAACCTGCTGTCAGTCCGAGCAGTGTCCCCTGCTTGTATTCAGCTGAAAATAAAGAATCAGATTCCCATGGAGCCACGGAGATTTACAGCAGCTGAGTATCTGGCTCATAAATGCAAGTCACTGTTTTTGTTCCAGTCCCAAATCCTAAATTCTTTCTTGACTTATACCCTGTGATTGAAGAGGGTGGTCTGTGGGGTCAAGCTGGAACAGAATTTTGCCCTGATCCTGTTCTATATGTCACTGTCCTTACAATGTAATTAAATCCTTGGCCATGGTACTCTTCTTTGCTGTCATTACATACTGCTCGTTCAAAATATCTCCTTTCTTCAGCTGCCAGTGGCTTTTCTGCTAGGATTGTACACTATGTACGATGAGTAGGGCTGCTAGTGGCACCTGATTTCTTCTCAGTTTACTAGCTCAAAGTATCACTTTCTGCGGGGAGAAGTTAAAGCCACCTTGAGCACATAGTATCTAAAATAAGATTGAGATTGAGGTATGGATCTGGAAAGTGCAGAGCTAGTTTCATTGCATAGCCCTCTGAGAAACTCGGCACAGGCCATGCTTCAAGGCAACAATGTGCTCACATTGTCCAGTGCAGAGGAACCACAATCACTGAACAGCCCAGCCTTTTTACTCATCACAGAAGCAGTATCATGTGATTAACGATTTTCACAATGATTAAAAAGTGGAGATTGAAGCTTGCATTATTCTAATTACAACAACCTCCCCTACCCCTGCTGCTGCCCCAGATTATGGGAGGTTGTTTTTTTTATCATCTGACACAGTCTTACAGCCCCATGTGGTTTCCTGGAATGATAGAGTTTAAATTTAATGAGCTGCCACTGACAGAAGTGCAGGGGTCCTGTGGTTAACATGCTGAAGCTGGGACTTTTTTTAGCATTGCCACCTAACTTTGGAGATTATTGTAGCTAGAAAAAGTTCCACTCTCCTGATTTTCAGTCAGGCTTTCACTGACCTTCCATTTTTGCCCTCAGTAATTTGTGGGTGCAGGTTAGGACCCAGATTCTGATAGCCTTACTCCACTGGTAGGATTTCTGAAGTAGGAGATTGTTCAACATTAACGCTATCAGAATCTGCCCTTGGGCTATTGATAGCTCTAAATGCTAAATCTTGTTGCAAAAGTTGTCAATGCATAGCCCTTTTTTCCCCTGTTTTTTCACCAGAAAGTCAGAATGGCCAAAAGTGTTTCCACGATCATTTATGCCTAAAATTTGTATTCCAGATTCTGAAAGCCTTAGTTGGGTTGAGTGATATTTTACTGCTCAAGTATCACCATGGATTTCAAAAAGTAAGAAGGCCTGCTTAAAAAAACCTACTTCAGTTTCCAAAGTCTAATACCCATCAGTAATATTATGAATGTAGGTTTCAGAGTAGCAGCCGTGTTAGTCTGTATCCGCAAAAAGAAGATCAGGAGTACTTGTGGCACCTTAGAGACTAACAAATTTATTAGAGCATAAGCTTTCGTGGACTACAGCCCACTTCTTCGGCTGTAGTCCACGAAAGCTTATGCTCTAATAAATTTGTTAGTCTCTAAGGTGCCACAAGTACTCCTGATCTTCTTTTTGCGGATACAGACTAACACGGCTGCTACTCTGAAACCTACATTCATAATATTACTGATGGGTATTAGACTTTGGAAACTGAAGTAGGTTTTTTTAAGCAGGCCTTCTTACTTTTTGAAATCCATGGTGATACTTGAGCAGTAAAATATCACTCAACCCAACTAAGGCTTTCAGAATCTGGAATACAAATTTTAGGCATAAATGATCGTGGAAACACTTTTGGCCATTCTGACTTTCTGGTGAAAAAACAGGGGAAAAAAGGGCTATGCATTGACAACTTTTGCAACAAGATTTAGCATTTAGAGCTATCAATAGCCCAAGGGCAGATTCTGATANTATTAGAGCATAAGCTTTCGTGGACTACAGCCCACTTCTTCGGCTGTAGTCCACGAAAGCTTATGCTCTAATAAATTTGTTAGTCTCTAAGGTGCCACAAGTACTCCTGTTCTTCTTATTATGAATGTAAAACATCTGCACATATAAAATCCACATAAAAAGACATTATACTGAAACTATTAATTACTGTGGCAAAATATTTCTGGGTATTGCTTAAATATTGTGAATAAATTTTAACACAACCAACAGCTATTAGATTTCCACATTGCATTCAAACACTGGATTCTGCCATCATTCTTGTTGATTACTCCTTGAGTTCGCTCCCTTATTTAATAGGTCCATTTGAGGAATAAATAACTATTTAGTGTGAGAAAGTGTGGCAGAATCTGACCCCAAACACTTGAGATAATCATGAAATGTAATTTGCATAGAGCTGCCCAAAGCAAAAGGAACGTGAAAGCAACTTGAAACATTTTATATTTCATTTTACAGTATATTACATTGATCATCAAAATATTTTAGTTAAGATTCAAATTAAAAGATGTTCTCTTAGGTAACAGAGGCCAAATGCATCCTGACCTGCTAGAATGTTAACCATCTACCTCTTACCCAGTGGATATCTGAGTGAGAGTCTTAGGCTTGGATAAATAGTTAGCCATGAATAAGATGAAGTGCTGATCTTTTCTGAGTTACAGAGGTCCTGAAAGGATCAACAACTAAGCTGACTCAGAATAGAATGGCCTGGCCCGGGAATACTGAAAGCAGCAGAAAGCAGATAATTTTGGCAAAAAGTTACCCTTAGTCAAAAATAATTTTGCTGCACAGTTTATCACGAGCGACATTGCCTAGCTCCCACTTGTGCCTGTGAAAATCCCCCCATTCCTACAAACTTCAGAAGTATTCTCCAATGATTAAAATCATACTGCAACATAAAGTAGCCACCATTGAAAAGTCATTCGTTATCAAAAGTTACCACACTGTAATATTGGAGATAACTGGCAGATAAAATGACAGACAGCAAGCCCCTGTGCTCCAGAATGTTAGAGCATTGTGGTGGGCTCTTTCAAAAGTTTTGTCAGCCTAAGTAAAACAAACAGGGATACGTTCTACTTATTAGCCTTAGGTTAGCAAATAACAAGTAGTTATTAACTGTTATTATGGGGAACCATAATTATCAAACACTGGGTATGTGAACTTATTTTGTAAACCCTAGGGATTTAAACCTATTTTCACTCTGCTCTAATTAGAAAACTACATGATAATCTGTAGCCCCAGGCTTTCCCTACCCACCCATGAATAACTGCTTAATTTATCCACTCAAAATAAACAAAGAAGAGCTGCCACATTCAGTGCAGAGTGCAAAATTTCCTATATGGAGGCTCAGTACGCAATCTTATGCTTCAGACTTAGGCCTTGGCTACACTTGCGGATTCACAGCGCTGCCGCGGCAGCGCTGTGAAGCGCGAGTGTAGTCGCGCCGCCAGCTCCGAGGGGAATAGCTTGCAGCGCTGCGAGCGAGCATGCAGCACTGCAGGCGCTGATTACACTGGCGCTTTACAGCGCTGCACTCGCTGTGTTGGGGGGGGGGTGTTTTTTCACACCCCTGAGCGCAGCAAGTGCAGCGCTGTGAATTGCCAGTGTAGCCAAGGCCTTAGCCAAAGGCTTTGAAAGAGTATTCAAGCCAGTTTATGTGCTCCTAGCTATTTTGCTTTGTGGCATTGTATACTAAATTTGGTGGAAGTAGCTTAAGTGGGAATAGTTAAACTCAAAATACTACTTCCAAATTTTTAAATCAGGTAGCTCTATTTTCTTACTAATAGAGAAGGCTGGGACATCTCCAAATGAGGCAAGAGAGAAAAAATCATCTGAACTAATATCTGAATTCACAGATGTGTAGATTCAAGGCTAGAAGGGATCACTGTGATCATTCTAGTCTGACCTACGGTATAGCACAGATCATAGAATTTCTCCAAAGTAATTTCTAAAGCACGTATGTCAGAAAAAACATCCCATCTTGATTTTAAAATTGCCAGTGATCAAGAAACCACCACAAACATTAGCAAAGAGTTCCAATAGTTAATTACTCTTACTGTTAAAAATTCACACCTTATTTCCAATGTGAATTTTGTCTTTGTTTCAGCTTCTAGCCACTGGATGGGTTATACCTTTCTCTGCTAGATTGAAGAGTCCAAATATTGATTCCTCATGTAGGTATTTATAGACTGATCAAGTCACCCTTTAACTTTCTCTTTGTTAAGCTAAATAGATTGAGCTCCTTGAGTCTATCACTATAAGACATGTTTTCCAATCCTTTAATCATTCTCATGATTCTTCTCTGAACCCTTTCCAATTATCAGCATCCTTCTTGAACCGTGGACATCAGAATTGGACATTCCAGCAGCAGTTGCACAAGTGCCAAATACAGAGGTCAAATAACCTCGCTACTTCAACTCCAGATTCCTGTTTATGCATTCAAGGATCACGTTAGTCCTTTTGGCCACAATATTGCACTGGGAGCTCACGTTCAGCCAATTATCCACCACGACCCCCAAATCTTTTTCAGGGTCACTGCTTCCCGGAATAGAGGCTCCAGTCCTACATTATTTGTTCCAAGATGTATTTATTTACATTTAGCCATAATAAAACGCATATTGTTTGCTTGTGCCCAGCATCCCAAGTGATCCAGATTACTTTGAATCAGTGACCTGTCCTCTTCATTATTTACCACTCCCCCAATTTTTGTGTTACCTGCAAACTTTATCAGTGATGATTTTATATTTTCTTTTAAGTCATCGATAAAAATGTTAAATAGCATAGGGCCAAGAACAAATCTGTGGAGGACCCTACCAGCAACACACTCACTCGATGATGGTTCCCCATTTACAGTTAATTTACTCTGGTACTGTTATAAACAAGGGTGCAATGAATGCCATACCCTGGTATTTTTGAGCATCCCCACATTTTGTGTTTAGAGGCAAGAGGATGCCCTTTTTTTGACAACAATGAATACTGTTTTATGCTGAAGTAAAAATGTAAATGACAGGATAGAGACAGTACATACATCCCCTTAAGGCAGGGACTGAGAAAGAAGAAAGGTAACTTGTTTCACTCCACAGAATCCCTTTGAATAATAAAGAAATGACACTGGTTGAGTTTGAAAGGAGACTTGGCCTCTTCTCCCCAGCTGGAAGAATGGTATCTGTGATAGCGGGTCAGGGAGCTGGTTGAAATGGGGAGATTCCTATGCTTCTGGTTGTTCTCTTTCAATGGACTTCTGATTTGAATGCTTTTTTTAAGTGTCCAGCACTGAATAATGCCATTGTTCAAGTGAGTTACTTATTGGCTACAGAGTAGTATACCTGCCAATCAGTGAAAACATTTCCAGTGATGGCTATATTAGGCTGTGATGGAATGGAGAGCATAATGTTGACAATATTTTCACTAAGGTTAGTGACCAGGTGCCAGATGGAATGGATAGTTTCTGAAGTCTTTTGCAGCGATAATTGATGTGTGAACAAGCATTGTTACAAAGGAGACAAGCTCTTCATAGCGCTCCTCTTTTATTACCAGTGTTCCATGAGGTTCAGATTTAGCCAACTACTGTTCATCCCAGTGCTGATTTTGACTAGACACTGATAAAACTATATTTTATGTAAAGAAATTGTAGAGTTGGGTGTCCTCTACATACTGCTAGCACGCAGCTTCCCAGTGGTTTAATGTAAATATTTGAATAATATAGAGGAGAGGATTAAGCTTTGTGGGACTCAGTCATTGGTTGGGGAAGGACAGTTGTCCATAAACAACCCCTGAGTGCAGACTGAGTGGATGGACCTGAACCATTTTAGGATGTTTCCATTCATCTCTGTGGCATATGTTATCAACAATATCAAACCCATATAATTTATAGTTACATCATGTATTTTAAAAACCACCAAAACAAAACACTATTTGTGCAAACAATTTTCCTGATGTGGAGAGTGTGAGAGAAAGGATGCACCACGTGTGACAGATGTTAATCGCATTTCTTAATGTGCTTTTATAAGGTGCTCAGATATTACAGTGAGTATAATATAAGAACCTTAATAGAACAGAATAGAAATTCTGTAGAGACACCTAGCAGGATGAGCATAGATTCCTAGACCATGCTAAATTAGCCACTCAGGCACAACCTTGCTTAGATGCATATTTTAGGGCCTTACCAGAATGCAAAACATCCAAGGCATGCACAGAATGCACATTCCAAAGCCTCCTAATTCAGTCAAATAAAATATTAAGAAAAATCACCCAAACAGTCAAGGGCACTTTCTCAGTGAGGGTTCTTTCCCAGCCATATTTCAACTTTCTAACTGCAGCTACTCAGGCTGTAGAGCTGTCTGAAAAGAAACCAGTCATTTTATTTAATAATGAGGAAAATGAGGGTTTTTTACTCTTCATCCATTTAAAAATGAACTGTTTCTGCTGAAACTTTCCAAAATCTTCACCTTGAGATAGATACGTAGCTGACAAGTCCTGACTCATAGGCAACATTTTCAGAATGTGCTAAGCATGTGAAATGGGAGGTTATCTTGGTAATGCTTTTGCTACCTCTACTCTAGTGCTGGATTTCTTTACTGCTATAATACAGGAGTTGTATTTATGCTGATGCTATGTAAACCAGGGTTCACATATTAAAAGCCATTAATAACCAACACGATGTAACCTTTCCCTGTGAAGTACATTTCCATCTGATTCTTGCATCTAGAGGGTGCTGAAGTGTTAAGTGACCTCCCCTATACGGGAATATCAGACCTGGGTGTGCCATGTTGAGAGCCCATATAAAAACACACACCTGGGTGTGCCATGTTGCCAAAGCTGAAACTATTTTCCTTGGAAGTTTTGTTTACAAGAAGAATTGATTATTTGGGGGGTTTATTTTAAAACTTTAACTGTTTCCTCACATGAGATACAGTGCACATCTGATAGCGAGACCTGGTCTCTAGCTACAGACTCTAAAAAACAAAAAAATGATCCCAGTAGCACTAAGCCTGACAAATGAAGTTTCATTATATTGCACTGAGTTCCATTACACTTCCACTAAATGACTGTCTCCTGTAGGTCTCTCTCAGTTTCCAGAGGTTATTTTCTATTTAGATTCCATCCTCACAGCAGCAAGAACACCTGAAAAAGTGCAACCAGAGATAACTGTTAGAGGTGCTAATCAAAGTTAACTGGACCTTTCTAGAAGCTAATGGAATATATGGCATTATTTTGTCTTCTCTTCCCCCTTGTGAAGGAGTGTACTGTCCCTTTAAGTTCAGCCAGGAGCTCAAAATCAGAAGAGTCTGGGTATAATCAAAGAGGCTCTCTGCTTTGCCTAGGACTGACCTATTTAAACAAGAAGAAGGAGCTAAGAAGGAGATGGGGGATTAGAAGCCATCTAGCTTTCAGAGAGTGGTGCTCTTTTACACACCATCACTTTCTCCTAAGGGGAGAAAAGCAATGGGTCCAGATCTGACGTGCTGTGGGAAATTTGGGAGCTCAGCAAGGTTCCAGATTCAGAGTGGCAGCTGAACCCATCCTCTACAGTAGACCTAACCAAAACTCAAGATCCTAGTGACCCCATATTTCTCAATGCTTCAAATGGCTAACATGGGATGCAGTGCCGCCCAGGTTTGGCCCATCTGCCCTTCCATAAACAAAGAAGGAGAGGTGGACGGGCCAAACCTGAGTGGTGCTGCAACCCCCCTGCACTGGGTCACTACACCACTCAGTTTGGGGCCCTTTCAAATGAAGGGCCTTGAGAAAACTGTCCCTTTTCCCCCTGCTGGGCAGTCCCGAATGTGGGACTTGTTCACTTCAACTGGGCTGGGCTGTTGGGAGGTCCGACATCCCTGAACTCTGGAGACATTTGGATCCAATTCAGATCCAGCTCTGAACTTGGTGGCTGCTGTACATTTCTAGCTGTCACTCATTAGCAAGTCAAAACATGAATTCAACCCACAACCTAATGTCCCCCACCAAACCATATTCCTTATGTAAAGCTACTTTTCCTCTTGCTACATGATGAAACCATGACATAAGTCTCCTCTTGGCTGTTGCAAAGAAGTGGGTGGAAGTGGTCTCCCTCACTTTCCTCCTTCTGCTGGAAGAAATAGTCTCTATTCTCTTCCCCCTCCTGGTTGTTGGGAGGAGACTCTCCCATCTTCCTTGCATGTCCTTGCCCTCTGAGTCAGTCTTAACTCTGAATGCCCTCCCTCTGAATGCACACACTATATTGCCCTACCATGCCCTGCTCCACTTCTCAGTTGGAGTCTGGGTCCAACAGCCAGCAGAGAAGTTCCTGGTAGTGCAGCTCCAATTGAGTAATGGCTATGAAACTGAAAGAGAGGCAACACTGAGAAAGTGTGGCAGCACAAGTATCCCCAGAGATTTAGCAAGTATGGTTGAGCTGAATCCCTTACTACTCCATGGAAGAGGAACCCTGCCCCCATTACAGAGCTAGTGTCCATTCTTTCAAACATGGATGACACCTGCCTATGCAAATGCATTTATCGTCCTTTTTTTCTCTGTATTCTTCAGATACAATGTGTATTATGCCTGTAACTACTACACCTCTACCCCGATAACGCCGTCCTTGGGAGCCAAAAAATCTTACCGCGTTATAGGTGAAACCGCGTTATATCGAACTTGCTTTGATCCACCAAAGTGTGCAGCCCCGCCCTCCCTGGAGCATTGCTTTACTGCGTTATATCAGAATTCGTGTTATATCGGGTCACGTTATATCGGAATAGAGGTGTATATTATCAAACTTATTCACCATGACATCTGAAGAGAATTAGGCCTCACTGGCAGTTGAATAGTTTTACAAACACATGAGTTAAGCTCCCTGATGAATAAAAATCAAAAGAAGCTGAATCAGGCTCTCTTTGCAGTTCCTACCTCTTCTTTCTTTTTTAAATATTTTTCTCACAACATATTTTGAGAGTCAAATTCACCCCTGGTATAACGCCACTGACAGCACAGTTGTTACAGCCAGGGACTACGTTGGCTCTGGGTGGTTTGCTAGGAAGCAAGTCCCACATATCACCGGTGGGCCTACACTTTCTCCCACTGATGTAAGTGGAAGCTATTTCATTGGGATCTTGCTCAATAAGAAGAGAAGACTACAAGATGCCTAGAGCCCTCGATTTCCTGCAAAAGATGTCTTTCCTACATTAGGGGTTTATTTCCAATTTAGATATGCAAACATACCCGGTACTGAATTTCCTGGTAGAAATATTTGTTTTCTAGGACCTTAAATATAACATTACAAAAGCAATAACAAACTCTGGTGTTTTGCTACTGTCTTCTGTATATAGTAAACCCAGATGACCTTCCTGATATTGTTAATTCCCTTTTAATTAGCTTTTTCCCCCATGTGCCGTGCCAATGGATGATTAGTACATTAATCTCAGTGTTTTTAACTGCTCATTTATTCTTCTAAAGAAGGAATTGAGTTATGAGTCCCAATTAAATCTTACATTGCAGGGGCTTTTCTCGCCCTTGGTAAAATGCACATTTTTTCAGGAAATTAATATGAAAAGTTGAAGATGATACTGTACAGAACAATACACATATACAGTGCTAGCCAATAGTCCTGCCAGTTAAATACAGAATGATTCTTTTCATAGTGTATGTACTAATGAAATTTGCTTTTGCAAGCTCAGCATAATGAGACTGCTTCTGAACAAACTAACAAGTATTGTACAGTATAGTGTGCTTACACCAGAAGTAATTCTAAAATATCTATTAATGATACTAAATTGGGGTTGTTGCGAGCAGTAGCTACTGTACTATTTTATTACTGAGAAATAATACGAAAGGACTTAGGCTAGGAAAATCCAAAGCTATGCATTTGATATTCATCATGGATTATTCAGTGGAAGGGAAAATTCTGAAAAACAGTCATGTCAAAAAAATCCTTTGTTTATATTGGACCACAAATTAGATGTGAGATTGCAATGTAACATCACAGCAGAAAAGGTCAGTGGACTGTTGGGCTGAAAATTTAGAGCCACCGTGTTCTGCATCAGGCATTAGATACACCTGTGTTACTTTCTATGACATTGGTGAAAGCATTCACAACTGGACTGGATAAAATACTTGAGAACACACTGCAAAGAATTTCTAGCTGTGTGTGCTGAAAGCACCCACAAAGTTCTGAGGTGTGTGTGAGTGGGATTTTGGTTTGGGCCTATCTCTGTATGTATGGTTTGAAATACAGAGAGCATCTTCTGAATGATGATTCACTCTTTTTAAAGTGGTAGAGAAAAATCCAGTATTTGTTGCACGTAATATAGAAGATGTTTCTATTAAAACATAGTTCAACCATGCCAGCAATCTGTGACAGAGAGCAGATACAACCAATTTTTCTCACGTTCCTTCCTACAGTATCTCAAATGGTTTTGTTTACATACTCTGCTGCAGAAAAAGCTGATTATGAGATGTGATAATAAGCACAAAGTGGGGCCACACCTTGTAGAGACTGTAGCAAACATTAGCCAGTCTATATCTTCCCCTCTTTATTTTGTTAAGTGCCAGGAAACAACAAACCAATAAGTAACAGAACACAATAGCTATTCTCAACCTGCAATCAATTTCTGCTAAATGAACAATTAATTCAGAAAATAGCTGCAGACATGTTTTATTAGCTCTTTGACTAAACAATGGCTATAGCCCAGGTGGCTTGATTAGCAGGGAAGTGAACCCACCAGGCGTTCATTGTTGGGTGTTTGTTTCCCATTTTGATTTGCACAGCTGCAGGCAAAGTGACTGAGGAAGACCCTAAGACACACACCAGAATTCAGCAGCAGAGCTGGGGAGCGAATCCCGGATTCCTGGCACACAGTTCCCCTGCTCTAACCACAGGACCCCGCTCCTCTTCCAGAGCCAGGGATAGAACCCAGGTATCCTGTCTTCCAGCCCCTCCTTGCTTTAAGTAAGTGAGTATTTGCTTTAGGTTGGGGGGTTGTCTGTAAGAGAGTAAAGGATCATCCATCCCACCATCAACCTCAGCCTAGATCAATCCACACAAGCGGTCCATTTCCTGGACACTACTGTGCTAATAAGCGATGGTCACATCAATACCACCCTATACCGGAAACCTACTGACCGCTACACTTACCTACATGCCTCCAGCTTCCATCCAGGACACACCACACGATCCATTGTCTACAACCAAGCTCTAAGATATAACCGCATTTGCTCCAATCCCTCGGATAGAGACAAGCACCTACAAGATCTCTATCAAGCATTCTTAAAACTACAATACCCACCTGCTGAAGTGAAAAAACAGATTGACAGAGCCAGACGAGTACCCAGAAGTCACCTCCTACAAGACAGGCCCAACAAAGAAAATAACAGAACACCACTAGCTGTCACCTTCAGCCCCCAACTAAAACCTCTCCAGCGCATCATCAGAGATCTACAACCTATCCTGAAAGATGATCCTTTACTCTCACAGATCTTGGGAGACAGACCTGTCCTCGCTTACAGACAACCCCCCAACCTAAAGCAAATACTCACCAGCAACCACACATCACTGAACAAAACCACTAACCCAGGAACCTATCCTTGTAACAAACCCCGATGCCAACTCTGTCCACATATCTATTCAAGTGACATCATCATAGGACCTAATCACATCAGCCATACCATCAGGGGCTCGTTCACCTGCACATCTACCAATGTGATATATGCCATCATGTGCCAGCAATGCCCCTCTGCCATGTACATTGGCCAAACCGGACAGTCTCTACGCAAAAGAATTAATGGACACAAATCTGACATCAGGAATCAAAATACTCAAAAACCAGTGGGAGAACACTTTAACCTGTCTGGTCATTCAGTGACAGACCTGCGGGTGGCTATATTACAACAGAAAAACTTCAAAAACAGGCTCCAAAGAGAGACTGCAGAGCTAGAATTGATATGCAAACTAGACACAATCAACTCCGGTTTGAATAAGGACTGGGAATGGCTGAGCCATTACAAACGTTGACTCTATCTCCCCTTGTAAGTACTCTCACACTTCTTATCACACTGTCTGTACTGGGCTAGCTTGATTATCACTTCAAAAGTTTTTTTTCTCTTAATTAATTGGCCTCTCAGAGTTGGTAAGACTACTCCCACCTGTTTATGCTCTCTGTATGTGTGTATATATATCTCCTCATTATATGTTCCATTCTATATGCATCCGAAGAAGTGGGCTGTAGTCCACGAAAGCTTATGCTCTAATAAATTTGTTAGTCTCTAAGGTGCCACAAGTACTCCTGTTCTTCTTTTCACTTAAGTATGGCTCTGGATTGTGGCAGCTCACAGCCAGGTTAGGCTAGCCCAGGTGCTCAGATCCAGAAGCCTATCATCAAGGCTAAGTCATTATGCAGTAAAGACATATCCTATGAGAGCTAGAAACTTACCTTTTTAAAAAAAGTGAAAGCTGAGATTCTCACAGAATTGACTCCACGGCCTGGTGGGGTGTTAAGGAAAACACCAAATATCACAAGTCTTGTGATAAAAGTCATAAGTGTTGGCAACACTGTTTAATAATACTTTAGCACTTCACATCTGCAATCTGCTGTATGGATGTTAACTAGGTAATTAATTCAAGTACAATTCATTTGGCTCTCATAGGGTCCCACACATCTGTCAGTTGCTAGCTAGTCAATTCTTTTAGCACCCATAGCTATTGATTAACTAAGAGGGCAATCATGTTTAGTCATATAACCCCAGTTCAGCTAGAGATGGGCATGAACTTGAACCTTCCATGTAATGTAGCAATATGTATATTTAGGGTGAAATTCTGCCCTTGCTCTGATTCCATGCAACTACCTGATTTCAACATTGATGTCTGAGGGCTGAGTGAGGACAGAATCTGGCCCATAGTGTTCTGAATAAAGTTCTGATTTCTTAGTACTGGAAATGCCTGGTACACCAGGAGTTCTCAGCCTTTTACTTTCTAAGTCCCCACCTCCCATGCTATAAAAACTCCACAGACCAGCTATGCCATAGCGACTGTTTTTCTGCATATAAAAGCCAGGGCCAGCAAGCAGGGCAACTGCCAAGCTAAGTTGCTCAGTCTTTGGCTTCAGCCCTGAGTGGCGGGGCCCAGGGTCCTGGGCTGCAGTTCTGTGCTGCAGGCCTTTGGCTTTCTGTCCTGGGCCCTAGTAAGTCTAATGCCAGCCGTGCTTGGTGGCCCCACTGAAACTTGGTCGTGGCCCCCGGACCTCTGGTTGAGAACCACTGTGGTAGACTACACTAGTACGAAGAATCCTGAACAGGAAGGTGTGCGTGTACCAGCCAAGAGAGTGGGGAAATAAAGCACAATGTATTGTTAGCAGAATACCGCAAGGTCTCTATCTTTCCTTACAAAGAAAAAGTACAGGTTTGGTGTTCTTGATATCACCCTGCAGAAATATAAGGGCTATGCAGAAAAACGGTGCCACCTTCCCAATGTGCCATGTCTTAAGGTTTTGCGGCAGATAAATGGATCTGTTCCCAGACAACTGGCATATAGAGAAAATATTATTTTCTAGCACTGGGAATTCTAATCCTCATTTTTGCAAATGAAGGATGAGGCTGTGGCTGTAATAGACCAGACAGCAAGTGTGAAAAATCAGGATGGGGGTGAGGGGTAATAGGAGCTCATATAAGAAAAAGACCCCAAAATCAGGACTGTCCCTATAAAATTGGGATATCTGGTCACCCTAGGCTGTAAACCAGTGCCCAGCTGGAAGGTGGAAGTGAGGAGGGGCTGCTGCTACTCACTGGCAGACACTCTCAGGGGCTTTGTACCTGAGGCAGGTATAATGGCCTCATTAGCGCTGCAGGATCATAGGTTTCATTAGCTCTCTTTACTAGTCTGCAGCATGCACTCTCCCCATCTATGCTGACCACCACAATAAAGCAGGCTATGCCCTTCCTTCAACCCTTTCTCTCTGGGGAATCTAGTAACCGCTATCCATACTAAACTCCCTCATTCCTTGCACGCCAAGAATGCAAAGACAGGGATTGTGCCTCAGACCCTGTTCAGGGGCCCCCAAGGCAAAGAGCTCATTTCAATTCTGCTCCCTCTACCCTCCCACACACATAAGCACAATCTAACCCTAAATAAACAGATCTTTAATCTGATCTCATTTTAATATGGAGGGATAACAAGTGGTAGAAAGAAATATGAGAGACTCCATATCAGAGAGGAGTCCGGTGGTACCTTAAAGACTAACAGGTTTATTGGGGCATAAGCTTTTGTGGGTAAAAAAACCCACTTCTTTAGATGCATGAAGTGAAAATTACAAATACAGGCATAAATATATTGGCACATGAAGAGAAAGGAGTTACCTCAGAAGTGGAGAACCAGTGTTGACCAGGTCAATTCAGTCAGGGTGGATGTGGTCCACTCCCAATAATTGATGATACCAATACCAAGAGAGGGGAAATTGCTTTTGTAGTGAGCCAACCACTCCCAGTCCCTATTCAAGCCCAAATTAATGGTGCTGAGTTTGCAAATGAATTGTACCTATTGGGTTCCGGGAAGTGGGCGGGCATAAGCCCGCCCACTGTTAAAGGATCCCCCCCCAGCCTAAGGGGAGGATCCACAGGGCTAGAATGATGTAGCAGGGTGATCACCTGCTCCAGCCCTGAAGGGGTTGGAAAAGCCCTGCAGAGGGCTGGGTAAAAAGGAGCAAAACCCCAGCTGATTGGGGAAGTGGCTGCAGCTGGGGCCATGCCCCAAACTGAGCCACTTAGCCTTATAAGAAGGCCAGGGTCCTCAGAGCAGAGGAGTCTCTCTCTGACAGGAGAGAGAGAGATAGGCCTGTCTGCAGGGAGCTCATCTGGGGACCTAGAGTGAGGCAGGGCTGGGGAAAGGCCTTGGGGGTTGGGAAGCCCTAGGCCAGCAACTCCCCAGGCTGCGGGGCCTGGTCCTAGGCCATATAGGTATTGGGGTTGCAGAGGGGCAGCCTGAGGGTGGGTAAAGGCAGCC
This sequence comes from Trachemys scripta elegans, assembly GCF_013100865.1. Lineage (NCBI taxonomy): Eukaryota > Metazoa > Chordata > Testudines > Emydidae > Trachemys > Trachemys scripta. The sequence goes on from NC_048299.1 coordinate 172,032,299, forward strand.
AGTCCAAATTCCTTGTTGCTAGTGATGATTGGCTGATAGACTGCAGTCTGCCCCAGGGCATGGGGGCTAGATGGTGACTGGCAGTAGCTGTGACTGAGGCAACATTGGGATAAGGGGTGGGGGTTCCACTGGGTGGGGAGACCCAGAGAAAGAGTGGGGTACTGCTAGGGGGGCAGCACCTAAGCCAAGGGCACTGGGGTCTGGGAGGGACATGGGGGGCCAATGACAGGCGGATCACTGGCCCGCAGAGGGCGCTCTAGAGGCTGGTGAGCTAATTCCCTGGATGACCAGCAGGAGGTGCCGCAGGGGTGAGTCCGGTCATCTTAAAATGGCTACTTTTAAATCTCTTATAGAATGTCCAGGGAGACTGAAGTGTTCTTCTACTGGCTTTTGTATGTTACCATTCCTGATGTCTGTTTGTGTCCATTTATTCTTTTACATAGAGACTGTCTGGTTTGGCCAATGTACATGGCAGAGGGGCATTGCTGGCACATGATGGTGTATATAACATTGGTAGATGTGCAAGTGAATGATGATGTGGTTGGGACCTCTGATGGGGTCGCTAGAGTAGATATGGGGACAGAGTAGGCAACTGGATTTGTTACAGGGATTGGAATCTCCAAGTGGGCTTGGAAGGAAACGAAAACTCCAGAAAACATTCCCTTTTCAGATATAGGTAGAGGAGTTGAAAGTTCCTGGGTTTTGGAAGGGAAAAAATTGAGGGCTGTTAAAACCCTGTTAAACTCAGACGTCAATTGATGCATTTCAAATCCTGTTTACTTTCTGTGCATTCAACAATGCTCTTTTCTGAGAACTTAATTTCTGCAGTGTGACTGGGCTTCATAAAATCTCTTTAATCGAACACAGAACGCTCCATGCAATCAGATCCAGCACAGTGCTATTTTACTTCTTTTAAATGAGAAAGTTAAATCTCAGTCTAGACAGGCCTCTGTGTAGCCCCTGTGTATCTTACACCATCATCTCTGAATATGTTTCTCATTTTCCAGACAAGCCCAAGGGATCTGCATCCCCCAATAAAATTCCTGTCTGCACTAAATTGCTTTTTAGTAGTGATTTATACTTCAATAAAACTACCTCACCAGAGGAAAATATCTCTAATTGTATAACTGACATGACTTATACAGGGCATATTTTCTGTGATTAATTATATAGGGGTTATAGGTCTCTGACTTTCATTTACGATGGGACCAGTAAAAGGAGGAAATCAACTGTCAATAAACACAACTGTCATGGCATCTAAAGTGGAGCTTGATTATAAGCTTCTTTGGAAAATGGAGGTGAGGCTGTACTGTAACACCAGATCTGACCCCTTGTTACTCTGAAATTTGAGTGGACCTAGATCTGATCTTTGCAACTCGGGCTACTCTTTCTAATGAGCCAAACTGAAACAACCCAAACTTGTAGATAGTTGGTTTCCCACCTGGTTCTGGAACTTTGTTCCATTACCGTTCCTGTCCATGGGAAGACTGGGTATAGACAGTGGTGCTGCAGAAGACAAAGCAGCAGAAGGCGGCACACATAATAACAGGTGGTGGGGAAATCTTACTTAATTTTTGCTATGAAATAAAAGACGTTCTGTCTGTATGAAGCCAGCATAAATCAACAACTCTGAAATTACAGTACATCTCTCTTCTAAAGTGGTATGTGTATTAGTTGAGACAACATGAGTGTCTCTCCCTGACCCATTTAGTAGAAGTGAGCTGACATTCTGCCAGATGTCAATCTGGATTCTGGGCAGGAGCGGCACCAGGGTTTTTGCTGCCCTAGGTGACAGCGCTCCTCCTCTGAGCATTCAGGGGGCCTGGGGTCTTCAGCAGCGGGGGGTCCTTCTGCTCCACGTTTTCAGGGCACTTTGGCAGCGGGTCCCGGAGCAAGTGGAGGACCCGCCGCCAAAGATCTGGAGCGGAAGGACCCCCTGCTGCCAAATTTCCACCGAGAGCAGCAAAAGGCCACCCCCCAAATCCTGCCGCCCTAGGCAACCGCCTAGGGTTGCCTAGTGGAAGCACCGGCCCTGATTCTGGGTACAGTGTATTTGAACTGTATGGACTTGATTTTGATCTTACTCATGTTAGTGTAATCCAGGAGTAACTCCACTGAACTCAATGGGCCAGATCTTTGGATGCAACTGAGCTATGCTCTACAGAGGACATGAGCTGAGTGGATGTGAAGTCCATTATTCTGGTCATCTCCCTGAACCTGGAGGCATCCATGGGCTGTTGTGGACCACAGAATAGTTAGAGCAACCTGAGGGGTTATTGTGTGAATGAGAATCACTATGTGCTCTAGCCGTACCCTTTCCTGCCCCTGACACTGACTCTAAACTGAGGATTCCCTCATGTCAAGGCATTCCCTAGCTATGAAAGAATGGGATCTGGCCTAAAGAATTTACATATGTGAGAACCAAATCAGGCCTAATGCCTTTAATGGATACACCACTATAAATTATACAACAAGATGAGAACATTTTTTTTCCTCCCAGATTTGCAAGTGGTTATCCAAATATGAAACAGTTAAATTTTGTCTGAATCTGACTGGGCCACCTTTCAGATAACAAGTTTTATCACTTGGATGAGTTTGATAGTGAATGAGATGACACCTGATTTAGTAAAATGGTTTGGACAAATGTTACATAATTGTTACATTTGGCCTTGATTTTATACTGCTTATTCAGATTATTATTTTATTGTATTTTATCATATTCTGATCCCATAGAAGTTAGTGGGAGTTTTACTTAAGACAGGAGTGTGGGACTGTGACTTAAACTATGACTCCATTTCAAAACGCTTGTAAACCAGAACACATAAGATAAGAAGACTTCAGAATACTTAGAAATGGGTGGTATTTTCTGGCTGGGGAAGCAGTAGTGGCGTACTTAAGGAAGCACATGTAGCATAGGAGTGTCGGCTAATGTACTTGAGGGTTATGCACTTCATTCCTTATGTAGGCCCAACTAGCAGGTGGTAGGAGGGGAGGAATGCAGTCTTTATCCCTGACCCCAAATGCCCTGCCCTCATAGAGCACTGCCCATTTGAGGATTTCAAAGTGCTTTACATCCCTGAGAGAATTCATCCTTCCCCCAGCCAATGAGACACAAAGGAAAATAAGATCCATTACAGTCAGTTTCTGCTGCCTTGATCCCCTCCTCTGTCCCTGACTTCCCACCCCACCCCAGGCTTGCACCCTCCATGCTGCCTTGTACTCCCCCATTACCCCCACATCCCAGGTTGCCGTTGAATATTTTCTGTTCTCCTTTCCACCCTGCCCCTCCCCAAACCTTGATCCCTTTCTAGGTCATCTTTCCCCAGTTGTTGAACGGGGGATGGATCTGCAAAGCAGGGGTATAGCTCCCTCCCCCCTGCACTTCCCTTTCCCCGGCCAAGTGAGGGAAAAGGTCCTTTAACCAGGAAGTGTCTGGGCTCTGTTTGGGAGTGGTGGCTGCTTGGAGGCAAAGAGCTGCAAGGAAGCTGAAACAGTGGCCAGGAGGCAAACAGGCAGCTGGAGGCAGGAACGGCTGCAGAGCTGTGTCTGGAACAGACTGTGACTGTCGGACACTATGGCTGGTTGTAGGTCTGTGTGTGGGACTTCTGCACCTGCCGCTGCTCCCCCAGAGGCGCCCCAATGAGAGACCCTAACTGAACCTGGAAACCTGCAAGCATGTATTTGCATAGAATAGATACTGGAGAGGACACCTTAGGCACCAGGCCTGAAGAGCCCTGATTTTTTTTGATTGGGCTACCCCCAGGGGTCCACACAGGAACTGCCATGGTTCACTTTGAATTGTAACTGTTCAAGCCTCTGTACCTATGGTATCTGCAACCTTTCTCCTTTCTTGCCAGCCCTAGTAAAATAACCCTTCTCATAGCCATGTGTCTGAGTTGGGATGCACCAGGGTTAGAACTTACAAAGTCTAGCTGCCAAAGCACCTACAGTGCTTACCTATGAGTCGCAATGCATCTGGCATGCTACTGGCCCTCCAGGGGTTTGTGGGATAGAGGGGCAAAAGGTAAATGGATTTTTGCCTGGGTCAGGCAGAGTGTGGAGGGAATCGCAGTGCAAACCTCCAGCCTCACTCCTCCTCAGCCAGTATAACTCCTGATCTGAATCAGACCCTGCTATTCCAGTCCTGAACCCCACGTCCCCCCACATGGACACACATCTGTCAAAGCACCTCTGTCTTGACCTGCAGTGTCATTTGTTGACTCACTGCAACCATTGGATTGAAGTACGGAAATAAGCTTACAGAAGGGAGTGGAGAGTTACCTCTGATGTCACAATGCTACCACTCGGGGAACAGCAGGGTGCTCCAAATGGGCACTGTGTATAAGTCAGGCTTTTCCAGGGTTCCAGTTTTCCAATTGTCACCAAAATAGTTAGGTTTCTTCCCATCGATGCCTAAAACATTTCCTGAAATCTTGGAATTGATTGGAATCATTCTTTAAAAGTTATGTTAGACAAATGCCGATTTATTAAATCATACTTGAATTAACTGTTGCATGCTTATTGACCCACTTACCAGAACAATGTGTTTTAATGTTTTATATGCATGAAGAAATCTTCTTGGTAACATGTTCACTAAGAAGAAAGCTACAATAATGGCTTACAGTTCTAGGCAGTATCCAGGGCAAAACAGACGTACTGAGGGTACGTGGCGGTATAGTGATCAATCTATTGGGGATTGATTTATCACGCCTGATGCAATAAATCGATCCCCGATCGCTCTGCCATCAACTCCGAAACTCCACCGCGGCAAGAGGCAGAAGTGGAGTCGACGGGGGAGCGGTGGCAGTCGATCCCGTGCTGTGAGGACGGGAGGCAAGTCGAACTAAGATACGTCGACTTCAGCTATGCTATTCTCGTAGCTGAAGTTGCGTATCTTAGGTCGATATCTCTCCTCTTCCCCCTCCCCCCCCCCCCCCCCCCCCCCCCCAGTGTAGACCAGGCCTGATTCTCAACAGCCCTAAACCTAAGAATGACTGGTTGCAACCAATCCTAACAATGAGCAGTCAAAATTCTAAATGAGGTGGGTGTTCCATTTGCATTGTTTAAGAGGACAAAGTATTTCCTTGCTGAGCTTAATTTAATAAAAAAATTCAAGTTAAGCTTTTTTTAAAATGAACTTTAACTTCATTGAAAACTAAACTTACCATTATCCAATGTTTCTGATGTTCCACCTACAGCATGTTAATCCTAGGAACACAGGGGCTCTGTATCTTGAAGATAACAATCTCTATAGGAAATCCAGCATTTTGGTATGCTGGCTAATTTTTGTCCTTTCTATTGTAGGTCTTCTTTTCACTTCCAGGATTTCCTTGTTCCAAATATTTCTATACGGACACAAGCACTTTGTTGCTCTGAAACAAAAGGTCATTAAAACACAGTGATGCAGATGATCAAAGAGGGGAAAAATCTCTTCTCATCACATTACCAACCTGCCAATTCAATCATTTTGAGCTGTACTGGGATTCCCCACAAAACTCCTACTTATGCATGGGAATGAGCTCAGACGGATCTCACTTCTGTCTGAGGTATGTGTTTTAATAACATTGCCAGTGCCCACATGCTATGTGTGGTGGGTTTTTTTGTTTTTGTTTTCTCAACTAGCAACACATAGTTCCTTATATGCATTTCAAAGGATTAGGCTGTTTTGCAGAAGGCTAATTTACCCATGCAAATCTGAAAAGCCTTGGTGTTTTGCCCCTTAGTTCATTCACCTGGTGGGGTTTTATTATTGTATTCACACTTGGCCAATAGAAAGCGTTCTTTAATCAAAGAAACATTCCAAAAGCTATCTTCAGCCCGAACATTATAATTTTATGTGAGTTCTTAAGAACTAACAAGTGTAAATAGCTAGAAAATGACTGCGAACTAAAGTGAAACAAACTACTCTGTTTTCATTGCACAAGCTGAGAGAAATACAAAGGGTAAAGAGCACAAATAGTGAAAAGTAAACTGGATTTTAAAAATTATTTCAATTTTAATAGTTAAGATGATATTTGTAACATATTATTTATTTGCATTGTATTGCAGTAGAACCTAAAGTCAGGACCTCACTGACGCTGTACAAACCATAAAAATATAAGGGATTCTCTCTGCACTGAAGAGTTTTTATAATCTGAGGGTACGTCTACACTACCCGCCGGATTGGCGGGTAGCGATCGATCTACCGGGGATCAATTTATCACATGTAGTGCAGACACGATAAATCGATCCCCAATCACTCTCCCGTCGACTGCTGAACTCCAGCTCGGCGAGAGGCAGAAGCAAAGTTGACGGGGAAGCCACGGCCATCGATCCCGTGCTGCGAGATGCAAAGTAAGGGATTCTAAGTCGATCTAAGATGCGTCTACTTCAGTTACGCTATTCTCGTAGCTGAAGTTGCATATCTTAGATCGATCCTCTCCTCTCCCCTCCCCTCCCCCTCCCCCTCCCCTCCTCCCAGTGTAGACCAGGCCTAACTTTTGAGCTGTTTGTCAAGCTATCCTGCAGTGTCTCAAGAGCATAAGTACCAACCTCAGGGCAGACTATTAAGAACTAGGGCATATACCCAAATTGGCTGAGAGTTCTGTACTTTGATTTCATAACCAATTATCAAACATAACATGGAGTCTCAGACAGTCCCTTTGGGTACACCAGTCTGTCTTGCCAACCAGATGAGCATATCTTTGTGACCAATGGTCCCTTACATCAAGGATCATAGCAATATTCAGGTCAGTCCCAAAGCATCAGTCATTTACCTCAGGTCAATTGCACTTTAGATCTCACACCAAAGACAATGCGTGTAGCCAATCCTATAATAAACTATCTAAAGATTTATTGTACAGGAAAAGAAAACAAAGGAATTATTTACAAGGTTAAAGCAAATGAACCTAAACACACGAGTTATAATCTTATGTTTCAAAAGGTAATAGAAGCTTCTATAATAAGCAAGCTCTATACAGGACCGACTCCAGGGTTTTTGCCACCCCAGGTGGCCGGGGGGGGGGGGGGGGGGGGCAGCCACCACCCGCAGGGGGGGGGGGGGAACTTCAGCGGCAGCTCCCCGGCGCCGCTTTCTTCTTCGGTGGGAATTCGGTGGCAGGTGCTTCCCTCTAAGAGGGACCCACTGCTGAATTGCTGCAGAACAGCCCGACGTGCTGGCCCTTCCCCTTGGCTGCCCCAGCTACCTGCTTGCTGGGCTGGTACCTGGAGCCGGTCCTGGCTCTATATGTCCTTTAGGGCTAACCCAGGCTAAGCACTGGGGTTCTCTTGCTTATTCCTAGAAAACCTTGCCCTTCAGAATCCAAGCAGCATAGAGGATACAGTTCCTTTGTATTAGGGGTTTTTATTCCCTTCCCCCGAGCCCCTTGTGCTCTGAGCTGCAAACTCTGCTGAGGAGAGGAATTTCACTTATGACTCATCTCCATTGTGGGAAGGAAGAATAAACAACAAAGGCTTTTGTCCTCTTTAATGCTCCACACTAGTCTGTCTGGTGTCCATGAGTCCTGCCAATTGGGCAGGATGTATACCTTCAGTTGGAGACCAGTATTTCACGCAAGGTTATGTCTCTCTCCTGTCTGGTGACTTACAGTTAGAGGTTTATAATACAAATGCTCAAATATTATTTATAACATGAGGTACAGATGTTAAAAGTGAGATTAATGCAGGCACCAGTTTACAAGCATCCCATAAAGTCTAAACACATTCTTGTAATTCTAATACCTCTTTTAATAATACTAACACACAGGTGAGCCAGACTGATTCCAACTATGTATTTGTCAGTATTCAACTGAGGAATGGGGGCATGACCTGGCACCTGGTATGCCAGCGTCACATTGACAACCTCCCTTTAGTAGGTTTTTTTTTAAGCTTTGTTTGGGACTTCAGCGACCCAAACATAACATTGCTGAGGTCCCATAGTTATCCACTAGTGTGATGCATGGAATTTAACTTCCAATTAAGGTATTTTTGAGAGCTGTGATGTGATATATAGATCCTTGTCTAGAGGTTGGCAGGGAGAGAGTTAACACCCACTCCCTGAGTGAGATGTGGGGAGCAGACTTCAGTTGCATGCTATCATTACAGGGATCGTCACTCAGGAAACCTGTCTGCGGCTGGGACCAGGAGTGGATGGTGCATTAGGTAATTCCCCCAGCATGCTACAAGAAGGATGGGCTGGTAGACATTTAGGTTAGCTTGAATTTGGGTCAGTTCCTCTCTACAGGAAGGTGGAAATTGTGGCTGGGGGGAAAAAAAAGCCCTTGATTATCAGATGCAAAATTTGGTTGCACAGAGCTGACCTTTGTTACTCTATTAGTGAGACATCAGTCTGGAGGAAGCCTTTGAACTCCTAATTTAATACTCGTACTCTAGGCCTGCCCACAGTTTATTTGATTTGAGTGGACCTTGAAAACCCCAGTAACACTTGTCATTTGTACCCTGGAGTTAGTCCAGTTCCACAAATGACTGTGGTTCACTTGACCTGTTGTGAGGACTTAAAAAATGTTGTAGTGTCCCTTTAATTTCTACATGTCTACAGTCTCCCATATTTATAATTATGCACAGAATTCAGGATGCACATATTGTCATCTTGAATTTTCAAGACTACGCTCATGTCTTAGGCAATATTTATGCAGAAGAAGACTACCAAAAGAGGGAGAAATAACAAATTTCCAAGATCTGTAGTTGCAATAATTCAGAAAAATACTTTAAAACCCTAAACTTACAACAAATGTATTGGGTAATATGCAGGGTCTTTCAGCCAGCAGCCAAACCACTAGTAAAAGTCATGCATGCTGCCGTCTGATTTCTCTCTTCCCAGCAAATGAGGAAAACTGATGGCTTGGCGAGGGCTTCTTCTGTTTGTCTGGATGTAAAGCACAGAAGTAGCAGTTCCAATGGAAGAAAAGGTTCCCTTTTTTTTTTTTTTTTTTTTTTTTTTTTTTTGTGGGCAACAGCCAACTTTTCACTTTCTTTTGACTTTGGATTCCAAAGAGACAAGATCTGCTGACTGAGCACAATTCCTTAGCCCTACTCCAAATTATAATGTTTTTAAATCACTGTATATCACAGAGACAATCTCTTAAATATTGGGATTTCATTATATACTTTAAACAGCTGTCTTCTGGAATGTACGGAAGGATCTACTCTCTGGAACTCATCCTAATACTTTACCTAAGTATTCATCTAATACCAAATACAAACAGTAAGACCTGATCCTGCAAAGCTGCCTCACTTGGAGGTGTGCTACCTCATGGCAGAATCATGGTCATTGACCTTAACCAGCTCATTCATCTATTTGTCTCCCATTCCTCTACATCTCCATTCTCCCTTCTAGCCCCACTCCCTCCTCCTGGGTAAAATCAGAGAGTGCTAGTAACATGTGGCCCTAACATACTGAGTGGAGAAGAGAAGTATCATGGCTTTCACGCCTCCTCTTCCCTCAGCAGCAGAGCAACATCTCTTCTGTGGTAAACTTTCCCCTGAGGAGAGGCATTTGTCTCTCATCTTGCCCAGGAGCTCACACTTTGCTCAGTATTCCTTGCTCTGTCTGAGCAAGTTTTGCTCCTATAATTTAGGACCTGAAGCTGACACTGTACAGGGCTTGTCTACGTGCAGAAATGTACTGATATAACCTGTATTGCTATAGTTATACTGGTATAACTCCCCATGTGGACACTCTTATTCCAGTTCCTTTTTCCAGAGTAGCTTTTTTTTTTTTTCTGGTGTCGCTTCTTGGAAAATCTAAACTGTAAAAAGACACTCTTCCAGCATAAAAATATCCACGGTCTGGTCTATACTACCCGCTTGAATCGGCGGGTAGAAATCGACCTCTCGGGGATCGATTTATCACGTCCCGTTGGGACGTGATAATCGATCCCCGAATCGGCGCTCTAACTCCACCAGCGGAGGTGGTAGTAAGCGCCGCCGACAAAAAGCGGCAGAAGTCGATTTTGCTGCCGTCCTCACAACGGGGTAAGTCGGCTGCAATACGTCGAATTCAGCTACGCTATTCACGTAGCTGAATTTGCGTATCTTAAATCAACTCCCTGCTGTAGTGTAGATGTACCCCACAAGTGGTATTGTACTGGTGTAGTTAGACCAGTACAGTTATGCAGGTAAACTCCCCGTGTAGACAAACCCTAGTGTAGGCAGAATACATGAGGCACTGGTCAAAGAAGTGCTCCCTATTGATACAGGCAGAGTGCTGCTCAGTGTGAATGTATGTTGACTTAACTGGTATGTGCACCGCTCAAGAGAGGCCAGATGGTGGAGGAAACCAAAGAGAAGGTGATGATAGTGGTGGGGAGGAGGGAAGAACAACTGGGGTCAGCTTCCCTTACAACAAAAGAAAGAAGGGTGGCCTTTTGCTTAAGGTACAATAATAGGAGTCTGAAAGCCATTAATAATTTCATTGACCCTTTTCTGGCCAAGAGATCTAGAATCCACCCTGAAAACACCTTAGGATAGAATGCTGTAGTATCTCCATCAGCTCACAAAGACTATAGTAGAGAGCGGGTTAACTTATTTAACTTAATTTTAGATACCATACTAACACCTTCAAACTATCACTCCTAGGAACTGAAGGCAACTGATGAAAGCTTTAGCTTTATACATCTATATTCTAGTTACAGCTCAGTCAACCACATGCCACTCCCGAGGTGAGGTTTCTCAAATAACTGCACCAGGATTATTATCCTTTTATTTTAATTAATACGTTCATTTTCCCCAATCCACCCTGAGGCATGTAGATAGTTTCCCTTGCCAGCTGGAATCCAGAGTAAAGCTATTTCTCCACGATCTATGTGGTTTACCATGGTAAATCATAACATAATGATGGAAAGACAGATCCAATTAAATTCTTAGAAAAACAACTCGTCAGCTGTGTTTGAAGAAGCAAGAAAAACATAAAATGTTGCCACTCTCCTCCAGAGAAGTACAACATTCTACTGGAGCTGCTAAGGATGCCAATATATTCTATATGTTTATACTTTATGCTCTTTCATAGTACTAAAGAAAGAAAACAAGGTGCTACTGTAATGCATCCCCACTCCTTCCAGGTCTCCCACAAAGCACTTTTTTCTCTAGCATAATGAACAGACATGACATGTTTTTGCTACACACAAACAGATTATTGGTTGTTTGAGGCTGATCGTTTATTTGCTTTAATTTTTTTTTCAGTTTAATTTGAAAAATTGCTGCTTCAGATTCCTGTTGCTCTCCTAGAACTCAAAAAGTCCTTTGTGCTGAATGAAATTGTGCAGGCGGCAGTTCACTTCTAATTGGAAGGACAGCCTTGCTTTCAGCAGGATAGACTGTCTCCATGATCTAAATAGACAGCAGTGGAAGGGGAAACAGAGGTACAAAGAGGTGAAATGACCTGTCTAAGATCACACATCAGAACCGTGGGAGAACCAGGGATAGAAACCAGCTCTCGTGAGTCCCAGTCCAGTGTCTTGTTTGCTACACCACTGTACCTCTCTAACAGAGCCAGGCTGTGTTTCAACTTCCCAGAACACTTCTACCATTGTTATACTACATTAATGTTTACAGAATGGGGCCATACTGACAGGATGGGGGACTCTATTCTGGGAAGCGTGACTCTGAAAAAGATGTGGGGGTTGTGGTGGATAATTGTCTGAACATGAGTTCCTAGTATAATGCTGGGGCCAAAAGGGCTAATGTGATCCTTGGGCGCATAAACAAGGGAATCTGGAGTAGGAATAGAGAGGTTATTTTACCTCTGTATTGGTACAAATGCTGCTGGGATACAGTGTCCAGTTCTGGTGCCCACAATTCAAGAAGGCTGTTGATAAATTGGAGAGGGTTCAGAGATGAGCCATGAGAATGATTAAAGGATTAGAAAGTGTGCCTTATAGTGGTAGATTCAAAGAGCTCAATCCATTTAGCTTAACAAAGTTAAGGAGTAACTTGATGACAGTCTATAAGTACTTACATGGGAATAAATATATAATGGGCTCTTCAATCTAGCAGAGAAAGGTCTAGCATGATTCAATGGCTGGAAGTTGAACCTAAACTAATTGAGAGTGGAAATAAGGTGTAAACTTTTAACAGTGAGTAATTAACCATTGGAACAATTTACCAGAGGCTGTGGTGGATTCTCCATCACTGACCATTTTTAAATCAAGACTGGATGTTTTTCTAAAATATCTGCTCTAGGAATTATTTTGGGGAAGTTCTATGTCCTGTGTTATAGAGGAGGTCAGACTAGATGATCATAATGGTCCCTTCTGGGCTTCAAATCTATGAAATCCTGTGTGCCAATGGAACTCTGCCTGCCCCATCCCCAGAGTGACTGAGTATACTCCCTCCCAGGGCTGTACAGGCTGAGCAGGACTTGCATGCAATTGCTTCTCCAGGCTGTCAGTGGCCACTGCATCGGAGGTGAAAACAGGGGCACTGTTTCTCCTGTGTTCCCAGTGCTCCTGTCATGCTGCTAGTGCCCAGGCAATGAGGAGGAGAAGGAGGAACAGCTACTGACTTGAATGCAGAGGGGTGAGGCAGGGAGGGCATTGCAATGGCCACAAGGTGGAGGTTTTGTACTGTCTGCCAGTTAACATGCTGGATTTTTTTCCACTAGACAGTTAAGCTCCCTGCTCTTGAAGGAGAGATGGAGCAATCTCTCTGCGCTGATTACACAATACTCCAGCTGAGACCTAAAGTTCTGGGTGCCACATTTCAGGAAAGATGTGGACCAATTGGAGAAAGTCCAGAGAAGAGCACCACAAATGATTAAAGGTCTAGAAAACATGACTTATGGGGGAAGATTGGAAAAATTGGGTTTGTTTAGTCTGGAAAAGAGAAGACTGAGAGGTGACGTAACAGATTTCAAGTACATAAAAGGTTGTTACAAGGAGGAGGGAGAAAAATTGTTCTTCTTAACCAATGAGTATAGGACAAGAAGCAATAGGCTTAAGCAAGGGAGGTTTAGGTTGAACATCAGGAAAAACTTCCTGTCAGGTTGGTTAAGCACTGGAATAATTTGTCTAGGGAGGCTGTGGAATCTCCATCATTGGAGATTTTTAAGAGCAGGTTAGACAAACACCTGTCAGGGATGGTCTAGATAATACTTAGTTCTGCCATGAGTGCAGGGGACTGGACTAGATGACCTCTCAATGTCCCTTCCTGTTCTATGATTCTATGGTGACTCAGTAAGCAGAAGCAGCAGAGGTGGAGAACTTTGGGCTCATGGAGGTGACGTCTTGAGTTCCATATGGTCAGGCAAGCTGACCAGTTTGCTTGGAGGGGCACCTGCACATGCAAGCTGCAGGGGTGCCTGATTTGGGAGGAGGGAGTTGCTATTGGGAAGCAGCAGCATGGAAGAGCCTCCAGGCTATAAACAGTCTTGTTACTAGGCTTGATCGGTAAGAGGCTGGGAAACTGCAGTGTGCTTGGGGCAGGTGGACAGAGTGAACCAGGGCACCCATGCCTCGCCACCTTCCACAGCACACAGAACCCACCCTTGCCTCCACCAGACACTCAGCACCCCTTTCCCTATCGTCCCCGTATCCCCCAGTCACCCAGCAGGTCTCTTCAGGTGTCGATCACGCACAGCGCTTTACAGGGCCTCAGGCACCACCCCTCAGCACCCTGGATCCTACACAGAGCCTCTTGCACATCCCTCATCCTTTGCATTAGATGCAACCTCAGGTATCATGCCTGGAATTCCGCAAAGTCACTGTGATGCTTCCCAGGGTTACCTGGGGTTTTCAGGCACCTCACTACCACCTTCCATTAGCATGAGGGAGTCTTCTCTGTGCCTGCCAGGGGTCAGCTCCCAGCCACAGGCAACACAACTCCTCCTCTCTCAGCCCACATGGGCTTACCTGTCCCTCAGACAAGCACATTCCAATTCCCAAGTCTTCTGACCGTCCCCCTCTGGTGTCCACCCCATTATCCTCTGGACACTTAAAGAATTACATGGATTGTTATTCCCAAAGGAACAGTAAACTACAGTTTACTAATAACACCTTTCCATTTAAAACACAGCACTTAGAGAAGGTAAGTATACATTCATTTAACAAAGAATGATATTCAAATGATAGTAAACAAACACTGGAAACAGTGTTTATAAAATAAAATAATTTCATTTTTATAAAATAAAATCATAACATGCATTCTAGAGCCTAAAGTCACCTAACAAGATGCCCTCTTGTCCAATAAGATACTGCTTACCCCAAAGTCCTTCTCATTGTATTTTTCTGCCAGGATGGCTGAGACCCTTCTAGTAGGAGCCCAAGCCCACTGACAACTTGTCTCCCCATGATGAAGGATAAGTGAGGGTTCATCTGCACTCCCGATATAATTCCAAAAGTTCATTGTCTTTACTCCTTGTAGTGAGGCGGTGTCGCTCCCCGCCGTCCCGTGCCCTTGGGTGGCAGTCTCCCCCTCTCCAGGCCTTGAAGGCTTGGGCCTACTGTTGTTGCTCAGCTCCTGCCAAAGGACCTGAGTTCCTGACTCTGTATTGCCCTGACCTAGGGCCTGGGCTTGATACTATTTGTACTGTTACTGCTCAGCCCTGCCTGAAGGCCTGAGCCCCTGACCCATTGCTGTCCCACCCTGACCCTGACCCAGGGCCTGGGCTTATTGCTACTGTTTATACTGCCAGTGCTCAGCTCCTGCCGGAGGGCCTGAACACCTGCCTCACTGTTGCCCCACCCTGACTCAGGGCCTGGATTTATTTCAATTGTACTGTGGTTGCGTAGTCCTGCCTGAGGGCCTGAGCACCCGACATTGTTGACCCAGGGCTTACGGTGCTTATTCCAGTGGGCCACCAGGAAAGACCCCTACGGCTGGACTAATTCCCCAAACCTCAGCAGTGTGCCATGAGCCAGTATGGCTTCCTTCAGCCCCGGAGAGGGTTGAGCCCTGGCCAGCACCTCTACACTCCTAAACAGTATAACCACTGCTGTTTCTGTCTTTTTCCTGTACACTCCACAATCTATTGACTAGCATTTTGCTCAGATTGTAAAAACAGGTGGGGTCCAGGGTGAACCATACAATACTCAATTGGTACATGACCATCCAGAGAGAGAGAGAGGCATCTGTTTCCCCCTGCCTGACTGGAGTATGTGGTTCACTTTTAGTGCCCTGCCTTAACTCACAGACCTAGAGAAGTTTCAGAGTAGCAGCCGTGTTAGTCTGTATCTGCAAAAAGAACAGGAGTACTTGTGGCACCTTAGAGACTAACAAATTTATTAGAGCATAAGCTTTCGTGGACTACAGCCCACTTCAATTTTTAGTATATGGACATAACTCCACACACATTTTCTGTAGAAACATCTTGCAATGATCAGGATGACAAGTGTGATGCAGGCTGTCAGAGACCTTGCATGACATTTAGCAAACTAGTATGTAGCTCCCAGACCTGGGGGATCCCTTCCACCCTTTTGGCTCTCTTAAACATTTTGGTAATAACGGTCTATCGTCACCACTAGAACCCTTTTTGTTGGGGGGAGTCTGTCACCAGTTTTTCTGCATCTTGGAGGTGGCAGCTCTAGTGGGAGGGGGCAGGAGCCTGAGGGATGGGGACAAGCTGAGAGCACAAGTACAGAAGGGACCACTAGAAAACATTCTCCTCCAGGACTTGGAACTGAACCCAAGAGTCCTGAGTTTCTACGTTGTTCTTCTCTTAGCAAATTGCCGGAAAACGCACTGGCAAAGTATGTGTCTCAGCCAGGCTGATCTACAGGGAAGATAACAACCTACTATGTGTTTCAGTAGTGGCTGATCTACAGGGAAGATAGCAACCTATCACCAGTATCAGTTACTTCATTAGCTCAAGGGATAGAGGTCTGTGCTGTGGATCAAAAGGTCTGAACCCTATTGATGATCCAAGTTGGGGGGTCAATGTGGTTCCAAATGATAGACTTTCTGGGACTTTTTAGTTTGCTAAAAAAAAATTAGGAAATCCCTTTAAAAGGAACATGCAAAGTCAAGCACTCAAAAATTAGAATGAGACAGGAGAAAAACAACATATGACCATGTAATTAAACTATCACATAATTCATATTCAGAAGGGCAACCTTAATTCTGATAATTTGTTTGTCGTCCTCATTCAGTGTGGCCCCAGGCCTTATTTAACCATTGAAATGATTAATTTCATTGTTGGTCTTTCTCTGGTGCTAATCACCATAGTGTCTCAGGGTTACACAAACATTACTGAATTTATCTTCACAACATGCCAGGGAGACTAGGTGGTATTATTATCCCTGGGACAGAATATTATTTTTACTCTGGGACATACAGCAATTAAGGTTAATGTTGATATTAGTGTCCACTAATTTTAAGTGCCTGATTTGAGATGTCTAGGGCCTGATTATTTTTTAAATGTAGTTAACATTTTTATTCCACTTAATATATTTGAAATACAGCTGTCTGACTTGGGTTATACTTGTGAATACCCACCACTTCTGCATATCAGGTCCCAGTTGTTTCAGCACAGGCACCCTGAAATTGAGGAACACACAGTGGCAGTCTGCTTTCCCAGTATCACTTAGCAACTCTGGCAGAGGCAGGGACTGAATCCAAGTCTGTGGAGTGGCATTCAACTGCCTTAATCATAAAACAGAGGAACATAGAACTGGAAGGGACCTCCTGGATCATCTAGTGCAGTCCCTACCTATCACAGGCAACCCCATCATATAATCCCAATCATAAATTTATCAAGCTCTATCTCAAAGCTAGTTAGGTTGTGACCCTAATTTTGTAAGTCATAAGTTGAGATTGGAAAGCTAGACATGCTTCTTACAGCTAGGAAGCAGGCCCATTCTCTCTGAGTCAATTGCCTCTTGCTAGACTGTTCATTATTACACTCATGTATACTTGCACATAGGCACAACTATAAACCCACCCTGACCCATCTGCAAAGTGGTATTTACCACCCACTGAGTCTCTAAATGCACAGTGGACTAGTGGGAGGGAGGTCATAAGAAACAGGAGGTAATAAAGAACCTAATGAACAGCAGGAATAGCTGACGTTGGTTAATAAAAAAGCAATATAAGTAGTGTAGTTAAAAGCTAAAGGGGAAAAAAGCCCTAGTTGTCCTATTGAAAATGCACTAATCAGCAGGAGTCCCCATGTTCTAATTTAACAACAGAAGAATCAGTCCTGGGTGACAAACTAGAGCCTCAGGGAGGTGAAATACCTCCTGTAGCTGCTGCCTCCTGATGTTGGCTTGAAAAGTCTCTCCTTTCACACATCCAGCAGCAACTCCTGTGGTGTCTGCTGTTGGGCAAACAAACACCAACCATTCACTTTCTGGAATCTGTCTTTCAAGCTTAATTTAGCAAGAGACCAACTTGGTTCTGGGCCATAAATGAGCAGTAAAAGTTCTTTTAGAACCACACAGCATTCATAGGAATTCATATAGGCGTGTCAGGGAAATTATTTAAAAGTGATATCTTTTTATATTCTCTCTGTGTGTAAAAGTAAATAGAAGACTGGGAGCACATTGGGTAGTTTGTAATTGATTTCTTTAAGGAAGTGGTTCTCAACCTATTTATCACTGTGAGCCGCATCCAGTACTACCTGTATGTCCCTGAGGATGTCACATGGGCCGTAGCTGTGTGCTGATTGGGCTGCAAGCAGGCCACAGGTTGAAAACCACTGCTTTAAGGAAATAAGCATAAACTCCCATTTCCCATGCAAACACAACCAGAAATCATAGCTGTGGTCTTATGCATTGAGCAAGGCCATTTGCCTGTGGTAACAGTATGTGTCACCTTTGTTGTATGCCATGTCAAAGTCAGTTCAAAAGATTTTCCATGTATTACAGGTCAGTAGCACGCTAAGGTCTTGTCTTTGCAGCTAAAACATTGGTATTTTATTTACCTTATGCATGTGAGCTAATCTGAGGTAAAAGCACAATGAAAACTAGGCACTTTGTTTTACTGCAAGGTAAACTAGGCAAAGTCAACTCTGGGGCAGGGAGGGGGGGATAATGGTGACATTGGCAACTTTACATCACAACTTAAGTGCTTTGTCTTCTCTGTGCATTTACCTCAGGTTAGCCCATGTGCATTAGTTACCCTGAGATATAAAACACACACTTTTTTTTAAGCCTGAAGGCAAGGCCAAGGCTAACACGTTCGCCAGCATTTAATCCTGCAGCATGAAAATGAATAACTAACTGCTGAATAAAACTCTTTCCCAGCTCTCAGAAGGATCCACTTGATGGGCCAAATTCAGAAGTGATGTGTGGGGTGTAAGTTGGATCCCTGTGCCCTCCCTTACACTTATGCAGACTCCTGCGGACTGACTGTTCCATTGGCCTAGGATCACCAGAGTCACTTCGCTTTCTGGTCTCATCCCCAGCATCTTCCTCCCTGCCTTCTTCCGTACCCTATGCCGGAGGAGAGAGTGGGTGTCTTAAAGCCAGCTACACTAGGGGAATTGCTCAGCTGCCTGCTTAGGGCAGTTTAAAGTCCTCTTTGTGCAACTGGAGAGGCACAAAGAGGGCTGATTGCAGGCCAGGATTGAGCCCACTATTTTACTAAAACCATTACAAAACCAAGCAAAGGAGCAGCAGATGACCCCAATTTATGATTATCCTATAGTCTGTGGATGAATAACTTAGCATAGTTTCAAGCAGTGTTTTTCATGGTTACCTTGGAAATCATTTGGCTTATTTTTTTAGCAATGCTGTATCAACTAATCGAGTCCATAGTTGTGAAAGCTATCGGGACTCAGTAGAGGAGGAAAGATGGTCTAGTTGGAGCACTTAAGGCTACACAGCACTGATTTGTGGCATGTTTCTTGTCTAAGGTAAGTTGAGTAGGGTAGGAACATAGTACGTACCAATTTATTATCATTGTCTTTTTTTCTTCAGTGCAGGGTTGACATTTGTTCAATGCAGGGTTGTGTCCTCCAAATGTGTCAATCTTCTAAAAATGTATATATCACTGAAGTGTCTATCAGCTTTCTTGTGTGCACATTATATGTTTCTCTCAAATCTTGCGGTTTGAGATTCACCATGGTACATTGACTCGCTCAATTGTTCTGAAAGATTTTCCATTGTCTTAGGGGTAGAGGCTTATGGGACTATTTTCCTCTCAGCACAACTGCAACATTAGTGGAACTTATTTGCATGTATGAATGTGTCAATAGTCCATTTGGTGATTTGTCCCACAACAAGAGAAGAAAATATTACCTAGTAGGTTATGTTTTGAGATATATCTGGATTATATCCAGGAATATTGTTGGCATGATGTTCAGGGTATTCTCATGTTCAAATACATTTATCTAAAAAAAAATCACATAATAAAAAATGTCCCCTTATTTAAAAAATATAGTATTTTATGATAATGGTCCAGCTCATTACAATAATGGCTCAAGATTACTGTAGCGTACTGTAACATGTTTAATGTAGATCAGAAGTAGAGCACTATTTACTACCCTTCATTTGATTTAGCCAAATAAATAGTTCCCCACTATTCCATAGTAATGAGGTGTACATATACAGTCGAAGCCTCGTTTTGACATACGTTCACACTTCAGGGTCAATCCACTTTTATTTCAAGGGGAACAACTCTTTCCATTTTTTCTCCTCTACCATGTCATGATTCCTCTCACATCTATTGGTTCAATTAATTAGTTGAAATCTCACTGCTTAAAAAAAAAAAAAAAAAAAAAAAAAAAAGCCAAATAGTTTCCAGTATTCAAGGATAACCACAAAAACACTACTTAAAATATGCTAAGTTATTCATATCCACCAATCCCAGAAAGATACATCCTTAAACATCAGAGGGGTAGCCGTGTTAGTCTGCATCTGTAAAAAGCGACAGAGTCCTGTGGCACCTTATAGACTAACAGATGTATTGGAGCATAAGCTTTGGTGGGTGAAAGCTGATGAGTGGGTATTCCCCCACAAAAGCTTATGTTCCAATACGTCTGTTAGTCTATAAGGTGCCACAGGATCCTTAAACAAATATTTCATTAGTACACCAGTTAGAGTCCTAAGCTTACCTATAAATTATGTCAGCTCAGAACAAAGGAAGGGCAAATTGCTTGTGGCCTCTTTGCAACAAAGGCTTGCCATAAAGTTCATCATGTCTTTGGCAGTAGAGAAACAAAGCCATGTATGTAAACATTTTGGGAATGAGTTTCCTTAAACTCTTACAATAATGAAAAACACTTGTTTGTTTAAACCTCTAAGTCTGCTGGAGCCCAGTTGTATGAAAGCCTCACTTTAGAATTCCATGGCTCAGAATAAAAATGACCTCATCTTAAAGATGGAAAGGTGAGTCCATGAAAATGTGTTTACCTCACAGCACAAGGCAAATTGAATCTACTAAGTGTTAGGTTATTCACACTACAATAAAACATTACATGTTAAACACAGCTGAATGACTTTATAGTACTTGAAGTTTTCCAACATATGAAAGCAACTTTTCACATGTTTATGTTGCCACAAATGTACTGCAAAATACAACACCTCTGTGAGACTAAATGTGGAACTATCAGCCAAAGCAATCGTGGAACTATTCCAGTGGGATGCAGATCAGATGAACTAATCGTTGCTTTTAGATCCATACATAATATGGACTCCGGTCTGCTCTCATTTACACCAATACAAACCTGGAATTGCTCCTCTGAAGTCAAAATAGTTCAATGTTCAAAACAATTTCACTCCCTTAGTGAGAAGTAATAGTTAATCCAAATGTACATTGGTGTCAGTATAACTGAGAGCAGAATTTACCTCTTCTTCAGGTGTGGGTTCATGAAGAGCTTGTGTGGCTTGAAGGCTTGTCTCTTTCACCAACAGAAGTTGGTCCAATACAAGATATTACCTCACCCCCCTTGTGTCTTTAATATTCTGGGACTGACAGGTCTACAACTACACTGCATACCAGTGTTTGGGCATTTATCACTAGAGAGAAGATGAAGCAAGGGATGGTGCAGTGAGGAAGGATTTTGACAAGTCTTCTAGTGATGTCAGCGCTTGCTTTACTACTAACCAAAAACATGGGGGTGGGGGGGGAGAGGCGCTGACAGCCCTGTTCCTTCTTTCGTAGTAGCAGTTTCAGTTCACAAAACCATGACCCTTGCATCACCTTTGATGATATTGTTTTTGGCCTTAGCACTCTAAACTCTTTGAAAGCACATTTCTGGATCCAACAAAAAACTGTCTACCATGAAGGCCACACAAAAGTTAACTTTGAAGGAGTTGATAGCAAGAAGAAGGAAATATGACCCTAACTGTCCTTTCACAAACTGAACTACTCTCAATTGCTGTTATGTGTCCCTTTCCTCCCAGTGAAGCCACTGGCTTCTGCAACATATTACAGACTGCTGCATTATGATAACAGGTATCATCCAGAAGGGATTTCTCAAGAAAAAACTGCCCCATGCCTCTGCAGATTCTGTGTGGTGAAATGCAATTCCAAGTATATGTATACCCAGAGGTAAGTGGGCAAAGTGAAGACTACATGACAATCACTGCACTGGGTGGTGGTCAGCTGACAGACCCTTCTGCACCGTCCTTTTCCTTAGCTTCACCTGTTCTAGGCTTTTGGAAACTCATGGCACAGCTGTACAATATACTGAAACCCTCTAAGGCAGCCACAGTGAAGTGAGTCCAGACACCACCAACCTTAGCCAGATCCTCTTACTAATACACCTCAGAAAACAAAAACCGATGAAGCAGAGTGAAACATGTTTACATCAAAACATGCATGTTAGTATAGTGGACCATCTTTTGACATCTCTCGTATTGGGATTTCAAGCATGCTGCAGTGTAAACAATGCTGTGTTGCCACAGTGCTAAATCCATGCTGCAAGAGCTTTCTGTAGGTCATGAATCCAAAACCACACAGCCAAAATGATGACTGAGGTTTTGCAGAAGAAAAATTGAAATTACCCCCAGTTTATCCCCTAGTTAATAACAAGAGTAAGAGTTGCAGCACAGTCAGCACTGCATTCTGAGCCAGATTGCCTTTGTGTAAATAAGTTGGATAAACCCAGAATAGTATTTTTTTTTTTTTTCTTTCTTGAACTCTTGTCTTTTGCTACTGTTCTCTCCCCCTCCCTCCTTCCTGGAGGACAGTTTCTCAAAAATAGTCTGCCTGTCCCTCTTCCTTCTTGGACTCTCTCTTCTCCCCCCCCCCCCCCCCCGCACGGACAATTTTCTGTTGCTGTCACACTTTGATTATCCTTCTCTTACTGCCTAAGAACAACCACAGTCTAGGCCCATTGGCCCAGTCACTTTGCACTGTTCCACTTGTGCAAAGGAGCACTAACCCAGGCAGATTAAATCCCTCAAGGGGCATCCTTGGATGGCACAAAAGTCATGTTAAACCCCTGGTAGTTGCCAGTATAGGGGGCATGGCTGGGAGCAATACAGTATGGTCAGGGCTCCCTTTGTGAGGTGATGAGTCATCTCTGAACTAGAGCCTGATTAAGCCACACCTGGTGATAAGTCATTCCTCCAGCCAGTCCACAAGCCAGGAGCTGGTCTGGTGACTCTCAGGACAGGTATAGAAGCCTCATAGGAGAAACAGTAGCTCAGTCTGCCCAATGTGTCTTCAAGGCTTGGAACTCTCCCCTGCCTGATAGCAGTGCCAGACTCCACAGGCTTTAACCTGCTCCAGCTCTGCTCTGACTCCAGCCTTGTTCCCAGTCCCTCTCCAACTCTGCCCTTGCTTTGTTCTAATCCCTCTCTTGATTCCTGGCCTGGCTGCCAATGCACTGATCACTAGGCCCAACCCACCACACCGTAGCTTCTGATACCCTGGCACCCCAGCACTCCTGGCTGCTGTAATGGCTGCTCGGGGCTGTTAACTGCTGATGCAAGCAGGCATCAGGGAGTTGGCCTGATGCAGATTGGCCCCATGATCAAGGGAATGCAAAGGACACATTTGGACCTTCCTTCCTCAACTTCACTGAGCCTTCTTTGTCTGCAGCTGAGGATCAAACCCTCTGTGTCCCTGTCCCAGTTCATCGTGCATCTACAGAAATGCAGTGCTTCTTGCTAAATGTTCTGTATCAGTAAAATTATTGGTATGGAGGATATGACATTTCTGCTGCTAACTGGTTTTCGGTGAGGACTTTTACGCATTTGCGTTTTGAGTTGAGATGGTTGCATTTCATCATATAATTTAAGCCACCTGATGTTTTTTCTGGATCTAAAAACTTTGCAAGGGCCAAATTGTGCTCTTTGCTACACTGGTTTAAATACATTGACTTCAAAGGAGTTACTCCAGATTGATGCCAATGGAATCCAGTCCAAATTTTGGCCTGGAATTTTACTCTTTAGCTCAAAAATGTGCGGTTGTCTAAATGCTCATTTGCATGTGTGTGTGTGTATATATAAGCTGGAAGGAAGTGTCTCAACAGTGCTGAAGAAATGTCTTCTTTTTTTCTCTGTTGTGTATACTGAATCCTTCCTTAAGCAACACACACTGACCAGAGTGTTGCATACATCCCAGGACAAAAAGCAAAAGACCATTCTTTCAATACATTGAATTTTGAAGCTGCATTTTTGAGTGTGGCAGCACTCGATTTTCTGCGTTCTAATTTGAAATTTCTCTTGGAGCATCTCATGACCCACACCAGCAACAGTGGAACTAATTGAGGCTGGCTAGTGGCTTTACTGTGAGAACTACAGCTTGAAAGAGGCTTGTTTGGCAATGATCTTTCTAATTCCCCTTGACAGTGGAGCACTTGTGTTTAGATTAGTGCTTCTGACCCTTATCAGGTCAAACATTATTCAAAATCAAACATTTTCACCAATCCCTTTACATTCACTATAAAACCAAGAATATAATACGTATGAATTATAACAATGAGTGTACCTGACCTTGAAGGCTAAGGATGTGCAGGGAATGAGATTCATTGTATTAGATTGTAATCACATTTTCAGCATCTCTCAGCCTCCTTGTTTGCCTTTTGCTAACTGCCTGGGGGGTCTCAACCTGCTGGTTGAGAAACACTGGCTTGTAAGGTATTGGAGGTGTGGGGTAATGATCATGTCACATCCTACACAATCCATTCACAGAACGCGGCATCAGCCTTGCAGAAGGCCACATTGCACCCTGCTAGCAAGCACGAATAAAACCTTTCTCACCTCACTGATAAATGCCAGAAGAGGTCCCTCTCAACAGGTTACCATGCTTTATGCTGCCAGCCTGCTTCCTTCCTGGGTAGCAGGGCTGCCTGACGGACTCCATGCAGGTTTCTTTATGCCCCTTGCCTGCTCTCCCCAAAGGAGCCAATACTACCTTCCAGCTTGCTCACCAATGGAGGGAAAACAGAGGGTGGGGTTAGGGGTTTTTCTGGCAGAGAAAAAGAAGTGTGGTCAGGACCAGCCTCACCTCCCAAAAGCCAGATACCCATCCTTTTGTCACAAACACTCTGGTGGTTTCTGTTTCATTCCAGGAAACTGGCCAGTCCTTAACTATTAGCTGTTTTTCCAAGTGTTAAAATCAGCAAAAAGCTGATCCCTCGATTGGAGTGTTGTGGGGCCTCAGGAAGCCTTGAGTCAGCCTTTGCTGGCTTGAATCCAGAGTTAGATGCAGATTAGTGACTAGCTGCTCAGACGCCCAAGGAGGGAAAATCATCACCAAAATAGCCCTCTAAACTGAACCCAGTGGAGTAGACTATCAAAGCAAACTGCTCCATACTGCCATTTCTGTTTACCTTCCTCTGAATGTTCTGGTCCAACACTAAACATTTGTTTTGCTTTCAAATCAAAACCTATGCACGCTTATATCCAGGAAGCCATTCCATAAATAGTGTACTGTCATCCTTGTACAGATGTGCTTTCAGCATAGCCATATCCAGCAATGAGTCTCCAGTATTTCCCCTTCTCTACACTTATCACATTAAGTGAGCAGACAGCTCTTTGGCCACCTGTGTTTATTCATTATCCTTTAAAGCTGGCACATGGGAGAGTAACCACTACTTGTAATACAGCTGCCGATAACACAGTATAAATTGTTTTCAGCATTCAGTGGTAAACCTTGGTTGGTGAGTGATCCTATTTTTTGTCTTTTTTTTTGTTCCAGTGGGTTTATATTGGAAAATGATTAATTGGATATATTTCAGACCAGACGAAACATTAGACAAAATACATTCGTCAAAGACACTTGAAGAGTGTATTAGTTACCTTCCTGTGGCACATAAGTAATAATTCAGTTTCTTAAAATACTCCATCTGGATTAGAAAGGTTACCTGAGTTCCCTTCATGTGAATTTAGCAAAGAATTAATGTAACATAGCAGTGCTACACATGTATAGATAACTAGATAGCATTAAACTACCATTTATACTACTGATTGAAAATTGCAGCTAGCTTCATCTGGAATTTAGGATACTTTTCTTTACTAATCCATTGTATTGGTCAGAGCTGCAATATTATTAAATATTACTATAATAATATTATGCAATATTATATTATTGAGTGTATTTCACATAGGCTGCCAGGCCCAATTTATCTAGTTTTGGAATGATGATGAACATTTGATATTTTAAACTCAATAACAGAACCCAGAATAACACAACCCAACGAAAGGTGCCAAGCACAAGGCAAAATCCTGCAAAGCTCAGCCTTCCGTTCCAATTGTTTTGCACAGCTATTTTGCCCAATTTCTCTTTGAATGTTTCCAGATGAATAATGGCAGTGGAAATGAGTTAGTCCTTCCCAAAGCAAAAGACAGGACATTTAAAACAAGGGCTAGAATATGATAGAATAGAGTTATGATATTTTGAAATTGAGCAGATGAGAACTTTTTATTATTCACTTTGGTTCTGCCACCCACACCCTAGGGTTGCAATTTTTAGTTGGACGTATTGCTGGAGGTTTCATCACATGACATAATCTTTAATTAAAGATTAATCTTTAATTCCTGGAGACTCCAGGACAATTCTGGAGGACTGGCAACCCTACCACACCCTCACTTGCAGAGTAAAATACTACTCAATGAGAGTAAATGTGGGACTATAATCACCATTATTATTCATCAGGTATATTTCAGCAAGGCCTAAAAGCTTCAACCAGTTTGGGCCTCATTGTGCTAGTCATGTACAAACACACAATAATAAATGAGTCTCTGCTTCTAAGGGCTAGTAGTCTAAAAGATGAGATGGATGATACAAAGAAAAGTCGTGGGGTGGTGGGGGAGAGGGAAACAATAAATATAGTAGGAGGCAATCAGACACTAAGAGGCCCTTAGTGAATGGAACTGGTGATGTTCTTCTGCCCAAAGGAAGGTCAGGGCAGAATTTGAAGAGTTTTTACAAGTTTTCTTGTGGGTAATAAACCTTTTGTGAAATTTCACAGAAAAGTAACATTGTGGGGGGTATGAAATCAGGCAAAACAAAATTGCGAAATTTCTATGATGTTTAGTGAATATTTGTTCATAATTTAGAACACCCTGAATTTCATTACATTTCAGATCCTGATGCCTAAATGGGGAATCTTCATCCAATGGGGAAATCTGTAGTAGGTTCCCACAGGCAGGGCCGTCTCCAGCTTTTTGGCCGCCCCAAGCGGTGAAGAGAAGGGAAGAAAAAGCCACGATCGGCGGCTGCTCTACCGTGCCGCTTCATTCTTTGGCAGCAATTTGGCGACGGGTCCTTCCCTCCGAGAGGGACTGAGGGACCTGCCACTGAATTGCCGCCGAAGACCCGGACATGCCACGCCCTTCCATTGGCCACCCCAAGCACCAGCTTGCTGTGCTGGTGCCTGGAGCCGGCCTTGCCCACAGGGATCTGTTCTTGACCCAGTGCTATTCAATCTCTTTATCAATGAGGTGGAAGAAAATATAAAATTATTGCTATAAAGTTTATAGATGACACAAAAGTTCATGGAGTGGTAAATAATGATAAGGGCAGCTCAGTTCTGCAGAGCCATCTGGATTGCACGTTAAACTGAGCTCACTTAAACAATATGCATTTTAATTCAGCTAAATTTAAGGTCATCTAACTATGAACCAAGCATATAGGTCAGACTTTATAGGCTGGTGGGGTGTAATTTGGAAAACTGACTAGAAAAGGAGTTACGGTCACATTGGATAACCAGCTGAACATGCACTTCCTGTGCAATGTGATGGCTCAAATAGCAAATGTGATCCTTGGATTATAGCAAGGGAATATCAAATAGAAATTAGGAAGCTGGTGTTTCCAATGTATACAGTATTAGTGAGACCATGACTGGAATACAGTGCCCAGTTCTGGTATCCACACTTTATAAAAGATGTTGACAAAGGGTTCAGAAAAGAGTGCCAAGAACAAACTCATTTCTGGACAATCTGCTTTACAGTGAGAAACTAGAGAAGCTAAATCTCTTTAGTTTCACCAAGAGAAGGAGAAAAGGTGATTTGATCATGGTCTACAAGTATGTGGAGAAGAGATTTCTGATAGCAGAGGGTTCTTTAATCTAGCAGATAAAGGTATAGCAAGATCTAATGACTGGAAGCTGAAACTAGAAAAAATCAGTCTAGAAATAGGGCACAGGTATTTTTACAATGAGCATAATTAACTATTGGAACAATTTACCTGGGGTTGTGGTGGATTCTCTGTCATTTGAAGTCTTGAAACCAAGACTGGGATGTCTTTCTAAAAGAGATTCTCTAATTCAACTAAAAGTTATGAGCTTGATGCATGAATCACTAGGTAAAATTCTATTCCTTGTGTTATGCAAGAGTTCAGACTAGATTTATCATAATGGTCCCTGCTGGCCTATGAATCTGTAAATTTTACACAGACTTTGCACTGGTCAGTGACAACACAAGGTGCAAGGGAGTAAAGAATCTAGTTCTGAATTGCTGCTGTTATGATGAGGTGTATAATGTAGAAAAACAGCTTGATTTTTGAGATCTCAGATGGAGTTTGCAGAGCAACAGTTAGAAAAAGTCATCATTTGGCTTGTAATTGAATCATGAAACCCCCATAATGACACTCTTACTGAATAAGTACCAGGAAGTCCATTAGTTCAGTTGGCACAATACTAGCAGGAGGTTGGCAAAGATGGCTTTAAGCCACCTTTACTCTCCCCCTTGTCCTGGGGCTCAGCCTAGTTCTGGTGCCAGGCAGAGCAGCCTGATTATACCCTGCCCTAACTTACACCTGCCAAGATGATCTGGCACCTGGGAACTGCCAAGGTATATGGAAACCCTGGCCATGTCTCCTTTATCTGTGAGGAAACCCCCCAAGGGAACATGAGCCAAGGGAAGAAGTAGAAACTATTGTGGTGTTTCTGTGCTACCTGAAGATTCCCCTACATGGGGAGAATCCTCCAGGGGACAGATCCATTAGCTTTATAGATGTTTTGTGATATTCTGGTGATGCAGAGCAGCTGGAGTGGGGCCAAGGATCAGGCGCACCAAATATAACTACATTTTAAAGTAGTCTTTCCCAAATTCTGCCTTTGGATGCTCACTGGTGGTTCCCGTTGACATTAGTGGGAACTCTGTAGGCTAAATCCTCGTCCCATTGAAGTCATTGACAAAATGTCCATGTACTTCAACAGAACCAGGATTTGACTCCATGAGCATATTCAAGGAAAGCATTTGGCCTTAAAGAAATAAAATCTCTCAGAAGCCAAAGGAAGTCTAAAGAGAATTGAAAGCAACTATTTCCCTGTGTTGTTCAAATTCTGCTCTCCGTTACTCTATGTACCCAGAGAGACTCTGCTGAACTATTCTGAACTGATACAAGGAGAGCAGAATTTGGGCCACTATCTCACATCTATTTACGATACTAAAGGGAATGAAAACAAGATCAGGGTCCACCCCTTACTGTCTCTTGAAAGGCTACTGTTTATTTTTAGAGCTCCATGGCCGGGGTTTTCCTGTTGGTTTTGTTGTCTTTTGAAACTCTCCCAACTCCAAATAATACTGTAGCCTTTAATTGTTACTGTAAAGTTGTGGGCAGGTTTTCCATCAGGGCAGTACAAGTACAGAGTTTCCAACACAAAGAAAAGTGTAAATGTACCTCTTTCATGTATCCCTGAGGTAGTGATGTTTTTCATTCTAATTTTCGTAAATTAAGCCACATTAAGTAATTTTATTTTGAATTAACATAGGGAAAAAATAATCTAGGCGGTCGTGTCAGAACTTGCATGGCAGTATGAAATACTGTGGTTATGAGAGACAGACAGACAGGATTGGTGATTCCCTGCCTTACCTCATAGGGGTGCTATGGGGATAAATACACTAAAGGTTGTGAGGTGCTCAGATACTAGAGCAATAGGGCTATATAAGTACCTAAAATAGATGTTTAAGTCACATGCAATATATAGCGAAGTCTAGATCAAAATAACAGTGCTGGCAAATGCTGACCTATTCAGGACATAGACGGCCCACTCATTGCCCTGGACTTGGGGGCCATTGTAAAGTCTGAGCCTGGAAGTATGATTTCCCTATTTCCATAGAAAGCAAGAGGAATATTCTAAAGGATCTTCAGATGACTGGCATATGGCATCAGAGTTTGGAGGAAGCCATCTGCTTTTGCAGTCTGAAGGAAAAATACAGCGTTTCCACAAAGCTTATGTGAAGTTGGTGGTAAAGGATGGGAGCAGAGCAGAGGATGCGAGTGCATGTGAATTTTACTATGATAAAGAAGAATGAAGGGACCATAATGGACACAAAGTCTCTTGACTGTCAGTTGAACTAGTTGTGATCCAGAGTCTTTTCCAGAACATGTGGAAGTTACTGAGTAACAAAGCCTTCTGTACAGGCAGTAACACACACCAAGGAGTGCAGTTTGTGCTAGATACCTCCACTTCTTGAGTGGTTGAAAGAATCTGACCTTTGACTTCTAGCCTCCTAACACATCTGAAGGGTATTGCATGTGTATAACCATTAACCACACACATTATGATGTTGTTTTGGACATAATGCCTATAGGCATCTCAGAAATACAAAGTTTGAAAAGTATTAATTATTTATACTGTAAAACATAGGCTTTCTTATCTCAGGTTGACTGATGAAGAGTCAACCTGAAGTTCAGACGCTCCTAGAGGTGGAGTCCACAAAAGACTGAGGCCTTCTCTACATTTAAAAGGGTTTGTCAGTATAGAAATAGATAGATAGAGCTATACCAGCAAACCACCCTAGTGAAAACTTAGCTTATGCTGGAAAAAAAGACACAATAAGCGACACAGGCAAAAGTACTTTTTTCCTGGAATAACTGCAGGGATTTTGCTGGCATAGTTTGTTGGTGAGGGGTGTCATTTAAAAAAACAAACAAACATTTTTTATTAAGGCAAAGTTACAAGAAAATGTTAACATGCTACATCATACATTACTTATTCAGGAGCTAGTTAATATTCAAAGAACCTGGCTAAAGATTCTGGCTCGCTGTCTGGAGATCCCTTCTCCACTGAGTATGCTAAAAAGGGTGATCACATTTCTAAATACCTTTCTCTTTTTGGCACTTCTGTTGTATACATAAATAGCGTGAAAGCTTTTCCATTACAAGGACAGTCTGTATTTTACTATACTGCAGTTCCATAGGAGGAGGAGTCATGTTTTCCAATGTGCAATAAAAAGTCTTGCTGCTAACCATAAGAAACTAATGTCATTCTGTTTAAAATATAGATCCTTTACTGTATCATTAAGTAAGCAGGTCTGGCGCTGGCATTTTGTTGTAAGATAAGTCTCTTTAATAATTTCCTCCCAAAACCATTCAATTCCTGGACATAACCGGCACATATCCAAGTATGTTCCCCTTTCTCCACAGCTCCCCCACAGAACGCCCACCAGTAGCAAAAATATGATGTCATCTACACAGTGACTTCTAAAATTTTTCTTTATGAGCCATACTAACTGAAGATTTATATCCCCTTTCCCATATAGAGACCCAATCATCCAGATCAATTTCTTTGTCCAAGTCCCTTTTCCATCTTTTCATTTGGGTAGTGTTCTTATCAACATCTTTTTCAGTCAAAACTGTAGATCTCTTAGAGAGTGAATCTTTTGTTCCAACCTGCTCCTGGGCCAACTCTTCAAATATGGTAAAAGGTCTACATAGAGCCACCAGGCATCCAGATTTCACAATAAAATGTTTGACGTGTAAATATTGAAATATCTTTATATTATTTACATTATTACATATCTCTTGGTGTGATTTCAGATCAGGACCCAGGGACAGCTGTCTGAATTGAGTAATCTCAGCTGTTACCCACAACAAATAGGTGCTTTGATATTTCTTAGGGATAAATTCCTGATTATTAATGAAAGTAGCTAAAAGAGAGGACCTTGGCAACAGGAATTTAAAACATTTGTCCAAAGCTGCTAAGACGGTCTGGATGAATGGGTGATTTTTTTATTTTTGGTAACAATTTCTTTTTAACCCAACTTTTACTATAAATAGATATATTTGTTCAGTCTTGTTCAAGTTTTACCCAGTGTTTGATGGTCTGTTGTTATGGGTGTGGGTTTTGTCACAGTTCTAACCACTGTAGCTATGTCGGCAAAACTTTTAAAGAGAACTGGTCAGAAAATTTTCATCGCAAACATTTTTTTTTTGACAAAAAAGTCCATTTTTGTGGAAATCCAAATGTTTAAAAAAAGGGTGAAATTTGATGAAACTTTGTTTGGAAAATAAACCTGAAATGAAGTATTTTGATAATGCCAAATCAGGATGTGGAATGGGTTATTTCCATTTTTTTTAATGACTTTTCAAAATGAAACTTGTAATGGTCAAAATCAGAATGAAAAGTTTCAATTTTATCTAAAGTTTAGAAAGTTTTTGCTTTTGTTCTGTTTCAGAATGGAAATTTTTTTGAAATTGCAGAATTGCCCACTAAAGAGAAAATGTAATTCCAGTCCTGCTGGACTTTTAAGTGTAGACCAAGGCTGAGGAATGGGTCCTTATGTCTGTGGAACAGGTCATGTGTTTATTCTGTTCCATTGTGCAGATTTAGAAATGGTTGTTAGTACAGCTGGTTAGCTACAAAAAATGAATTGCTTTCCAAATAGCAGATTTTTTACCCATGTTCATTTTGGTTGGCATCTGAACTTAGCATTGTGACTGGCATCACTCAGCCAATCACACATTGGTTCATAATACGATCAAAGCAAGTTGCATGAAACAAAGAGAAGATTATTGAAGAAATGGGTAGTTATTTTTTCCCAAGTTGTTACATAAAAATTGCAAAGCCACTTCACCACAGTGGGCTGAGAGAGTCTGAAACAGATCTGGATGTTCTGCCAAGTGCTTGGGAATCAAGAATTACCCTATTTAGTGGCTAATAATGGTAATTTTTAAACCCTTGTTTGGGGTGTGGCATGTTTTTAGGTTTGTGGCTTGTTGGCTCGTATTCATATGTGGCTATGTCTGCAGCACAAGTACAGTTTCTTGTGGAGTTGCAGCTGGATAGTTTGAAAATGCCAGTGAGCCAGTATCAATGCCAGCTGGAGTTGAAGAGGGAGAAATATGAAGAGAGGAAATTAGAGATGGGGCCTGAACAGTGAAGTTCAGATCTGGACCTAAATGTTTCCGAAGTTTGTGAATGTAAATGAAGACAAACTACTCACCTTCATGTGTAAGGCGCTTTGTGGGGTATCCCTACCCTACCTATCATGTCTCATACCACATTGAGCTGTAGACCCCTGCTTTATCATCCATCAGTCCCATTTCCCCACAAACACTATCATGCTTTCTCTTGTATAGCCCCTTATCAATTTGAGGAGCTCCCCATAAAAATCTGCAAGGCCTCCTCCTGCATTATCCTCCTCCAAATCTCTCCTTAAAACTCATCTCTGCCATGAGGCCTGCAAAACACTTGACAATGGCTAGGCAATTTGTGTACTGTGACAACTGCTACTTACTTCCTCTTGTCTGGAGATTCCTCCCATCCCGTTCCCCTCCCTCTCCCATATGTTTGTCATATCTACCTATTCTCTCATCTCAGACTTACATTTAAGTTCTTTTTCTGTGCTGTGTTTATATAGTGTCTAGCATGATCCTTGACTAGGACCTCATGGTGCTACTGCAATACAAATAAATAATAATGATTGATGCTTAGAGCTGGAATAATACAGGGTGTAAAAAGAAAGGAGAAACAAAAATGGGAGTAAATAATGAAAGTTAAATATCTCTCTATTTTTGAGAGATTATTTCAGTCCTGCAAAGTTCTTATAAATAATATAGTGATGGGTATCATATAAATGTCTGTAGTAAACGTGATTAAGGAATCAAAATGAACCCAAACATAATAAAATTCAGAGCTAAACAGAAATGCAAAGCATAGTCGGAGAAAATTATAAAAAGACATTGAAAAGAAGCATTTTACAGAAAAAGGTGCAGTGGCTGGTGAATGAAAAGAGGTTTAGGAAAAAGGGGGGGAGGGAAAGAGACCAAACAAAAACAAAGACAGAAAGAAATACCTGGAAAGAGGAGAAACCCAGATGAAATGGTTATAAACACCTGGCATGATGGCTGAGGGGAAAATAAGATTTTAAAAAAAAGCCTCAGAGAACATAGAAATGAAAGATAAATCTGGAATTGTGAGGTATGGAGAGGAGAGAAACACAACAGGAAATCAAAAGAAATAAAATCTTGGCCAGTGAATGAAAGGAGAGAAGCAAACATAGAACAAATCAGAATATTGTTAGAACAAAACCCTGAATTATGATGTATGATTTTCACATGGACTGCATACACCTGGGAGCAAATTCTTTTCTTATTTACAATGGCCTAATTCCATCAATGCCAACAGATCAAGGACCCGATCCACCACTGAAGTCGATGACAATCTTTTCAGCGGCTTCAGTTGCCTTTGGATCACATCTAACGGAGCAGCACTTGCCCAAACCATTCCAATTATTATAAACATAGTAGCCTTCCACCCCTTGCCTCATAAAGCCCCTTGCTCAGGCATGTATTACACCACTGGGGGACACACCATTCAGATCATTACAGTTTACACAAAATCTTGCACTTTTGAGTGGAATCCAATCACTAATGTCAAATAGCTATCTAGCCTTTATTCTTTAACAAATTACTGGTTACCGTGTGAATAGGGTTCTGTCTTGTATGCCTGAAGTTTTATAGCAATTGGGAGCTGTCATTTTTTTTTTTTTTTTAAATAAAAGTCAGTTCTTTTCCAAAGAAAAATTTCCTGTGTTAACAGATTGTAGTTTACCTGCAATCAAATACTCACTCCGAATTTTTTGTAACTCTGGCACATCATAGGATTAAGAACCTGATCTTGACAACCTCAACTCTCATTGGGGGAAGGGATAGCTCAGTGGTTTGAGCATTGGCCTGCTAAACCCAGGGTTGTGAATTTAATCCTTGATGGGGCCACTTAGGGGGATCTGGGGCAAAAATCTATCTGAGGATTGGTCTTGTTTTGAGCAGGGGGTTGGACTAGATGACCTCCTGAGGTCCCTTCCAACCCTGATATTCTATGAAATTAATGGTTAATTAGACTTGGATGAGCATTCTGCTCTAGGACTTAATGCTATGAAGTGCAGAGCACCTCCTGATTTATTATTTATAGGCTTTTCTTTTGTGCTTCATATTGTAGTCACTGAATAAATCACAAACGTTAACATATTAAGCCCCCATAACACCACTCTGAGGTAGGGAAGTGTTATCTTCATTTTTTAAAGACGGAAAAACTGAGGCACAGAGAGATTAAGGCTCCATTTAAGCAAGTCACTTAAGCATGTAAAGTCAATGGTCTATAAACCCATGCCTTAATGTTGAAAAGAGCAGCATTACCTTCTAATGGATTTTCCTTAGGAAAACTCACAGGTTCGCCAGAAAGGCATATGGCCTTTAATTATGGCTTAATAAAGAAAGCCACCCGAGCCCCCATTTGGCAGAGATGCCAAGAGGAACAGCAAGGGATTATGAGGTAGCGCAGAGCATACCAAATGACTCCTCTCCGTGTGGTCAGAGGAGTAGAAAAGAGGGGTGCAGTTGACACAGTCAGTAGCTGTTCTTAAGACACAATTGAACTTATTGATGTTCACAGCAATGAGATATGTATGTCCTCTGCCTCTATTGAAACGGGACCCTGCCAGTTTCATTAGGAAAAATGTTAAGTTTTATTGCTACATTCCTCTGAAAAGCTGAATCCCAAATCAATTCAGTGGATTCAACAGGAAAGTCTCTGTTTCCATCACCCACTCCAGAGTCTCTACTAGTTATTTGCAAATGTTGGCACCTCTGAAGAGACTTCTGATGCAATTGTCATTAACTGGGATACGGAGATGACTTTTTAGCTTCTCTGCTTTGCTCTACTGTGTCTGACCAATTGCTAAATGAAAACAAATAGCCTTTGGATTATGCCAGAATAGGAAGGCTTGCTCTGGGGAGTTTGGTAGAATTCACATGTTGGAAAAAACAAATGTCTACACAGTGCAAAGTAAAATTACAGCACACTGGGAACAAATCACCTGTTCTATTGATGTTCTATTGAATGTGTATTCTCATCACTGTGACACCATGCTTAGGTTCTGGTAACCAACCACCTAAAATAAGGCAATTTTAATATCAAAAAGAAACTTGAGCTCTCAGAGTGATCAGATTTCCTTAGAGGGTTGTCGTGCTCGGTCATACACGAATAGATCACAACAGTAATAAATCCTAGGGGTTATTTACTGTTCAAATATTTTATCATGGAGTTCCTAAACCATCACTGCCCTAAAGAGCACTTTGGTCTCTGGTTAAAAGAATCACTCAGTAATCTAAATGACAGTAAGCATCAATTAAGATTTAGGTCGGAGACTAAAAACTACCCAATGATTTAGTTTCAGGGATTAAGGAAGACAAAACCTTGCTGACTGCTGGATAAGATTCGCATTCCTTTCCATTGTGATCATCCTACATCAAGGAAATGTTTGAAATTTTGGCAGCCTCTTATGATATCCCTGCTAAAGTTGTTATATGGTTTAAAATGATTTTAAAAAAAATACAGAACTGTAGCACAAGTGTGTTATATAAATCTTCACTGGTAGCACTGTCCCTTTTAGAAAAAGAATTTGATTGATGTTGTCTCCCAGTGGGTGACCTTTAAAAGAGATTGCATCAAATAGAGGAACAGAGCTTTAGAGTCCCACCCCCAGCTTAGCTCTCCCTGTCCTAGACTTTCTCCGCAACCCACTCACTAAAGAATTCCTTTATTCAACACTCTAATTTGCAGCAACAGAATTAATTAAAAATGTCTGCCTCTTTAAAAACAGGGCTTTCTCTCACATCAGCTTAGGAGGAGTAGGAGATGCAGGGCCGGCTCTAGGCACCAGCAAACCAAGCACGTGCTTTGGGCAGCACATTTTCAAGGGCAGCATTCTGGCCTTTTTGTGCTTCCGGCGGCAAAAGCCTAGAGCTGGCCCTGGCAGCAGCAGCGCCGGGGGTGCCCTGGGGCTGCTGCAGTTCATGCCGCGGGGGAGCAGCGCCCACACCTTGTGGCTGGGCCGGGCAAGCTTCAAGCGGGGAACACTCAGGCTGGGGGACACCCCACGGGGCACACGGAGCCGCCTGCAGGTGCCGCAGAGCAGCTGCCCCCCAGCGCTGCAGCCGGGGCTGGGCGAAGCGGCCCAAGCTGCCCAGGGACTGTGGCAGGGCGGCCAGAAGTAGTAGCAGCAGCGGGGCCATAGAAGGCGGGGCGCTGTCGTGAGGGGCCCGCATCCCACTTTCCAGGGCTCCGCTGCCTCTGGGGCTACCCTGCCTTGGCTCCTCAGCCCTCTGTCGGGGTGGTCCCCCGGCTTTGCCCTCCCGGGTCCCGGCCGGTTCTGGAGGCAGGAGCCCTGGATGGAGGGACCCTGGGCTGAGGCGTGGCCCGGGAGCCCTGCTGCTTACCCCGACCCTGCCAGCGCCGGACTGGCTGGAGGTGAGGGGGAGCAGGCAGAGTCATCACTGGTCGGGGGGGAGTCCAGGGCTGGGGCAGCAGGGGGGTTGGGGGGGGGGCGGAGAGAGAGCCCAGGGCTGGGGTGTGGTGCAGCCAAAAATTTTTTTGCTTGGGGCGGCAAAAAACCTAGAGCCGGCCCTGAGGAGATGTCACCATGGGCTAGACTGTAATCTGGGCTCTATGCACCCACAAAGGGGATCAGGTGGGAGTAAAAATCTCTCTCTCAGCCTTGCATGGACTGCCCAGCCCTTGGATCTAAATGCACAGGGATACGTGGGTGCACACTACTTATTCTCCTCTGCAGTAGGTATATGGGGAGTGGGCAGGGAGTGACACAAGGGGGATGAGAGATCTGAGATTGGGAGCACTGATGAGTCTGAGCAGAGCTGGGCAAATGATCCACATCAAATAATGCATTTGACAAACAGAGCCCTGTTTCTGGTCACAAATGAATAATTGTTTGCTGTTGAAAACTGTATGTTATGCACACATACGTCAACCTGTGCTCTGTTTATGAACTGTTCACCATGTGAGCACTGTTTTAAGTATCTGATGGTAGTCATGATTTGCTTTTTGAGCAGCTTTGTTTGGCCATACAGGCCATATGCCTGTTGCCTGTCTGAGTGAGCTTAACAGTAGTCTAATCATAAATTTGGACTTTTATGATTACGGATTTGAGATCTGCTTTCTGCCAATGTTTGTTTGTTTGTTTGTTTCTAGTAACATTCCTGCCACTTCATTTGTTTGGTAGAATGTTTGCAAAATGCTAACACTAAAGTGGAGAACTCAGTCAAAGCAAAGCCAGCCAAAGTTGATTTGTTTCAAAACATAATCTAATAATGGAGATGTTCTTTTGCCCAACTCGATAACTGAGTGTGTGTTAGGGGTCAGATTAATTATTAGTAACTATTACCCTATGTAGATTATTATGGGCCAGATTATTTGATGGCATAAATGGATGAAAGTCCCTGGCAATCATTACAGCTGTGCCTGTTTACATTGGCAGCAACTGGCCCTGTATTTTTTGATGCATCTAAGATGCTACTGCAGCTGCTGGACATATTCTATAATAACTTCTGCAAGTTTGTGTTTCTTTGTGGACTAAGCAACTAAGTGTGACCTTTAATAAAATTGGTCATATGTCTTTGAGTGAAGGCAGTGTCGCTGTCTTACTGCCCTGTGTAGCCATATTTAGAGCTTGAGACCAGCATATTGTCAGTATATTCATTTATATTGAGTACAGACAACGGATAGGCCTTTTGCTTGACAGTCTAGTCATTAGAACATAAGTACGGCCATACTGGGTCAGACCAAAGGTCCATCTAGCCCAGTATCCTGTCTACCGACAGTGACCAATGCCAGATGCCCCAGAGTGCGTGAACCTAACAGGCAATGATCAAGTGATCTCTCTCCTGCCATCCATCTCCATCCTCTGACAAACAGAGGCTAGGGACACCATTCCTTACCCATCCTGGTTAATAGCCATTAATGGACTTAACCTCCATGAATTTATCCAGTTCTCTTTTAAACGCTGTTATAGTCCTAGCTTTCACAACCTCTTCAGGTAAGGAGTTCCACAAGTTGACTGTGCGCTGTGTGAAGAAGAACTTCCTTTTATTTGTTTTAAACCTGCTGCCCATTAATTTCAGTTGTGTTCTTGTATTATGGGAATAAGTAAATAACTTTTCCTTATCTATTTTCTCCACATCACTCATGATTTTATATACCTCTACCATATCCCCCCTTAGTCTCCTCTTTTCCAAGCTGAAAAGTCCTAGCCTCTTTAATCTCTCCTCATATGGGACCCGTTCCAAACCCCTAATCATTTTTGTTACCCTGAACCTTTTCTAGTGCCAGTATAACTTTTTTGAGATGAGGAGACCACATCTGTACACAGTATTCAAGATGTGGGTGTACCATGGATTTATATAAGGGCAATACGATATTCTCCGTCTTATTCTCTATCCCCTTTTTAATTATTCCTAACATCCTGTTTGCTTTTTTGACTGCCTCTGCACGCTGCATGGACGTCTTCAGAGAACTATCCACGACGACTCCAAGATCTTTTTCCTGATTCATTGTAGCTAAATTAGCCCCCATCATATTGTATGTATAATTGAGGTTATTTTTTCCAATGTGGATTACTTTACATTTATCCGCATTAAATTTCATTTGCCATTTTGTTGCCCAATCACTTAGTTTTGTGCGATCTTTTTGAAGTTCTTCACAGTCTACTTTGGTCTTAACTATCTTGAGCAGTTTAGTATCGCCTGCAAACTTTGCCACCTCACTTTTTACCCCTTTCTCCAGATCATTTATGAATAAGTTGAATAGGATTGGTCCTAGGACTGACCCTTGGGGAACACCACTAGTTACCCCTCTCCATTCTGAGAATTTACCATTAATTCCTATCCTTTTTCCCTGTCTTTTAACCAGTTCTCAATCCATGAAAGGACCTTCCCTTTTATCCCATGCCAACTTAA
This sequence comes from Trachemys scripta elegans, assembly GCF_013100865.1. Classification (NCBI taxonomy): domain Eukaryota; kingdom Metazoa; phylum Chordata; order Testudines; family Emydidae; genus Trachemys; species Trachemys scripta. Next base: position 172,071,605 of record NC_048299.1, read on the forward strand.
TTTACGTAAGAGCCTTTGGTGAGGGACCTTGTCAAAGGCTTTCTGGAAATCTAAGTATACTATGTCCACTAGATTCCTTCTTGTCCACATGTTTGTTGACCCCTTCAAAGAACTCTAATAGATTAGTAAAACATGATTTCCCTTTACAGAAACCATGTTGACTTTTGCCCAACAGTTTGTTTTTCTGTGTGTCTGACAATTTTTTTCTTTACTACTGTTTCAACTAATTTGCCCGGTACTGATGTTAGACTTACCGGTCTGTAACTGCCGGGATCACCTCTAGAGCCCTTTTTAAAATATTGGCGTTACATTAGCTATCTTCCAGTCACTCGGTACAGAAGCCGATTTAAAGGACAGGTTACAAACCATAGTTAATAGTTCCGCAACTTCACATTTGAGTTCTTTCAGAACTCTTGGGTGAATGCCATCTGGTCCCGGTGACTTGTTACTGTTAAGTTTATCAATTAATTCCAAAACCTCCTCTAGTGACACTTCAATCTGTGACCGTTCCTCAGATTTGTCACCTACAAAAGCCAGCTCAGGTTTGGGAATCTCCCTAACATCCTCAGCCGTGAAGACTGAAGCAAACAATCCATTTAGTTTCTTCACAATGACTTTATCATCTTTAAGCACTCCTTTTGTATCTCGATCATCCAGGAGCCCCACTGGTTGTTTAGCAGGCTTCCTGCTTCTGATGTACTTAAACATTTTGTTATTACCTTTTGTGTTTTTGGCTAGCTGTTTATGCTCTTTTCTATTTACCTCACTAGGATTTGACTTCCACTTTTTAAAAGATGAATTTTATCTCTCACTGCTTCTTTTACATGGTTGTTAAGCCACAGTGGCTCTTTTTTAGTTCTTTTACTGTGTTTCTTAATTTGGGGTATACATTTAAGTTGGGCCTCGGTGGTGTCTTTAAAAAGCATCCATGCAGTTTGCAGGGATTTCACTTTAGTCACTGTACCTTTTTAATTTTTGTTTAACCCCCTCATTTTTGCATAGTTCCCCTTTCTGAAATTAAATGCCACAGTGTTGGGCTGTTGAGATGTTCTTCCCACCACAGGGATGTTAAATGTTATTTCAAAGAGCTGTACCTGTAACCAAAATTGATTGAGATGCAGGCTTTGGGAGTGGCAGCCCCAAATAGCCAGACTAAGGCTACCTGGCCCAGACCCTCATAAGGTATTTGGGCTCCTAACGTCTACTGAAATAAGTTAGGAGCCTAAGTGCCTTTGAGGATGTAGGCCCCTGGTCTGTTAAAGCAAGTACTTACATTATCTGTTTTTAAGAAAAATTTTTCCTGAGAAGCAAACAAAAAATGTCAAGTTCCAGATACTTAGCCTCATTGTGATACTGTCATGCTATTTCTTCTTCTGGTATGCCTTGCTTACTGTTTCTATGATGCTTTAATATTTTGAATACTTGCTAGAACTGCCCCCATGAATCAATACAATTTATTTTAAGCCTTATTGCTGTGAACAGAACTGGAACTGTTACTGCTCCTGTATTGTCTGCTGTCTTACCTTGGGAGTCAGACCTTCCATGGGTATAACTCAGGCCAGCTCCATTTACTTCAGTGGAGCTGTGCTGACTTTTTTACTAGCTGAGGGTCTGCCTTTTGCTATTTACATGCATTCAGTCAAGCTGTAGTATGACTGTGTGACTACCATCCCTCTTGGACAGGGGTGGCCAACCTGTGGATCCGGAGCCATATGCGGCTCTTCCGAAGTTAATATGCGGCTCCTTGTATTGGCACCGACTCCGGGGCTGGAGCTACAGGCGCCAACTTTCCAATGTGCCGGGGGGTACTCACTGCTCAACCCCTGGCTCTGCCACAGGCCCTGCCCCCATTCCACTCCTTCCCGCCCCCTCCCCTCAGCCTGCCGTACCCTCGCTCCTCTCCCTCCCTCCCCAGAGCCTCCTACATGCCACAAAACAGCTGATCGGGAGGGAGGGGGAGGTGCTGATCAGCAGCCAGTGGGTGGGAGGCACTGGGAGCGGGGTGGGGGGCCTGATGGGGGGCTGCCGACATATTACTGTGGCTCTTTGGTAAATTCTGGCTCCTTCTCAGGCTCAGGTTGGCCACCCCTGCTCTTGGACCTTCACGGAAACAAGTTGTGAATCGTAAAGCTGTCAAACTGAGCAATGCTTTTAGATAAACACAATAAACATCGCTTCATTACACTTTGCCTTGTTATGATTACTTGCTCATGTGCTTTTCTAGAGATTTTTCAGGACATACGCTGCTTTGCATTCAACAGCTTGATTCAGCAGACTGGCAGAACTGGATAACAGTTAAGGCTGTGAGCCACATTCTGCCCTCCCTCACACCCCAGGCAACCACACTGAATTAACAATTCCTACATCACTGACATTAGGAAGCCTTCAGTAAACAAGCATTCTCTTGCATTTCTTTGTCCGCCTGAATTTCTCTTTGTACATCCTGTACACATATAGCTGGGTGGACTATTCATAGTGAACAATTTAGCTGAGGAATGTATCCCCTTTTTCTCTTCACAAATAATCCACTACATCACTTAACTTTTTAATGAATTTGTTAGTTATTTATTCCACAAATATATTACTCAAACGCATTTTAACTTATGGACTAACTATCACTTAAAATGCTCCCTGGTCATAATTTGCTATTTGGCCACCTAAATCACCACTGTGTAGGATCCCTGAATGGTGACTTTCAAAGAGTTTTCAGTGAGGCCATATTCTGGCACATGTTATAAGCTAATATTTGCTCTAATATTCGTGATACTTTCTCTGTCGAGAACCAAATTGTATTCATGAGAACATTTGTGGAAAGAGATATAAAGAGGTGGCAAGTACCACTAATCTTTATTCAAAGACTATTCACAGATGCTTTTTGCTTCTGTTCATGCTTTTTAGAACAAAACAAATATCTTCCATACTTGAAGTACAGAGAAGACTACAACACACTTAGCACAACACCAGGGACCAGTAAGAAGCAGTATGGTTGACCAGTCATTACACATGCCCATGTCATTTAGAATCACTTATAATAAAACAAATGAATACTTCCCATTAAAATTCAAGCAAATGAATACAAAGACAGTTGGTTAAAGTCTGAAAGAAAACTCAAAAAGACCTTTGAAACAGAAATATGGGGAAACTAAGAATCACTAAGAATCACGTGCACTAAGAATCACCTCCTTGGCCTTCAATCCCTGCTTTAAAGCATCCCTGGGTCTTCTTGTACTCTTTTATTTGCCATTTGGTTAAAAAGCACCACTTCTAGGCTACCAATTTTTGCTGGTACCCTAGCCTAGCCTATCATTTTACATAAGTATAGTATATTCAACCGGAACAATAAAAGGAGAAACTCTTTGCCTGACAAATACAATATTTTTATTGTATTTAAGTGTTGATCATCTGCTCAGTAGTGTGCACGTCAATAAAAATAAGGACGGCCTTCTCCTGAAAAGAGCTTGCAATCTAACATTTCCCATCAATATATAGCAGATAAAAGACGCTGGAAGAGCTAAGCTGCAATGGCAGATTGCAAGGAGGGAGACACTGTTGCAGTTAAAGCACTTGGTGCTGAGGGATCTGTCTCTGAAAACAAACAGAATTTAAGCAGATCAGTGGGATCACTCATTAAAGTTAAGCACATGCTTAATTGCTGTGCTGGATTGATGCCAGATTGCTCAGCACCTTGCAGGATCAAGCCCAAAGTAACTAGAGAAGAGGACATGTCTGAGGCATTTGCAACAATGGCAGGTGGTATAAACAGAGGCATACTCACCTTGTGCAGGAATATGCTTTTTAATGTATCATCTTCCCTTCACTTTCACTTTTGCTGCTTTGCTTCTCTTGTTCCTAGTCTTAAATCCTCGGTAAGGTTAATGTAGCATGATGAGAGTCTTGTACATTGATTAATTATAACACTCTCTTTGGAGACCGAGGAGTCTGTTGGAAGGGTAAATTTTAAACCCGTGTTTTTAGAGAAACCACAAACGTTTTTCCTTCCGCTTTTAGTCACTGAGATGGTGATGACTTAGTTACATTTCCTCCCAGGGCGATTAACTGTTTTTGGCAGGGCCTTTCATATGTTCAGGTTAAAGGTTTCTTGAGTAAGAAGATAAGAAATGAAAATTCCATGTGTATCTTTACCTGTTTTTAAGTCAATGGAGTTACACAGTGTAATAATTTAACCCCTTTACTTTTATTTATTTGGAAGACCAAGTTGCGAATTCTCTATAGTGACTCAGATCCCATCCCAGGCCATTGGGCATATTTACCGCTAATAGTCAAAGGTCAATTAATTGCCAAAATTAGGCTATCCCATCATAGCATCCCCTCCATAAACTTATTAAGCTTAGTCTTGAAGCCAGATATGTCTTTTGCCCCCACTGCTCCCCTTGGAAGGCTGTTCCAGAACTTTACTCCTTTGATGGTTGACAGCTATGGCCCTGAAAATAGCGGTGTAGACATTGTAGCTTGGGCCCTGAGGCATAGGGACGGGGGGGGGGTGGGTGGCTTTAGAGCCCAAGTGCCAGCCTGAGCTACAACATCAACACAGGTATTTTTAGCACCATAGTGAGAGCCTCCTGAGCCCAAGTCAGTGGGCTCGCTGCTGCAGGCTGCCGCTCACTGTACATACAAACACTTAGCAACTTAAAATCCTAAGAGCACACTTAAAACACTGCATCGGCGGCGCTGTCGTGCTTTAATGAAAATGCTCTAAGCCAACAGGAGAGAGTTCTCTTGCTGACATAGCTGCCACCTCTCGCGGAGGTGGATTAACTGTGTGAATGGGAGAAGCTCTCCCGCCAACACCGCGCTGTCTACGCAGGGGTGTTAGGTTGGTATAATTATGGCACTCAGGGGTGTGGATTTTTCACACCCCTAAGCAACATACTTATACCGATATAGATCTGTATTATAGACCCACCTAAGATCCAAAAGTGACTCAGGAGCTTAAGTCGTGTTGACGTTCAATTAGACTTGGGCACCTAAATGCCTGAGTCACTATTCAAAATGGGACTTGGCTCCTAAAACACTTCAGCTGGCAGCAGCATTAGAAATGTTTATCTTGTGAGACTGCCAAAACCCAACCCCAGTCCATCCCACCTCCTGTTATACAGTCTCACTTGGGGGAGTAGTTTCATCCCAGACTGAGTGAAAGCTGGAGAAAAAAGAATGAGCTAATCATATGACCCTCCCCCTTCAGACCAAATTCTGTGTCAGCGAAGAGAGCAGACCCATCAATCTGGTAATTATGGGGCTCTATGCCCCTGCTGCAGCTGTGGTGGTCATACTGTACTAGGTCTCCACCATCCAGATGGATGCAGATAGTAGAATCTTCCGATGGCTGCTTGGGGGACCTGAACTGCACCTCGCTGACAAGGAATGGGTGCAGAACTGCGCTTTCCTTCTTTCACACTGTTCAGCCACTGTGCCAGAACCTGCTAACACAGGAGAAAGGGGCTCATCCCTATTATGAATGATATTTGATTAGCAATCTCATTGTTTATACATTTAGGTCAACGTTTAGGCCTATCTGAGCTCTCCAGTGGCTGCTGTGTCACTCTTGAAGAGGGGGGGAGTGAGTTATATTCAAGGAGATAAGGAAACATGGAACTCAGTAGGAAATCTGAGAGGGATTAGTGAAGACAAGGTCCAAGGAGTGACCCTGTCAGTGAGTGTGAGAGTTAATCCAGAGGCAGGTCAAAAGAGGTGGATCAAGAAAGGAAAGTGGGAGGCAGCAAGGTCTGGCAGGTCATCAGTCGGAAAAATGAAGTTACCAAAAATGGGAGTAGGAGTTAGCAGAGGAGAAAGAGGTAGTGTAATAATTTATTCCACTTTAACTTTTAGCCTCATTACACCAGACTACAATGCATAGAGTAGAACAGCTCTGTCTGAGAGCATAACTACTTAAGCACTTCCTCGGTGGAAAAGATGCAAATTATTTTAGATTTGTTTACTCTGAAATATTTTTATGAATTTTACATTGCTTAAAACTATGAAAAACTCTCCCTTCCCCTCCAAATCCATTCTCTACAGAAGACACCAAGCAGATGGAATTACTAATCGCACAATAAAGCAGGCACTGTTTACATTTTTATCTTTATTTAAACTCCCTTTATGCTTACATTAATTTTTCCATTTATGACACATTTTTAACATTACAAAACATTTCTGAACTTCAGGCTATTGGCTGCTCAACCACAAACAAGGAGGTTAAATTGCATATGGAACTTTTTGCATAAAACCAGTGGTCATATTTGAGGTGAAAGGAACCAAGATTGGAATCCTTCCTAGCAAGTCTTTCACACTGACAAACAAACAGATTCTTCTCTTCAATTCACTTCATATGTTTCACCTCTCAGATCCTGCTTCTGCTCATACTAAAGCCAATGACAAAGCTCCATGGGGTTTCAGTGACAGCAGGATTGTCTGAGGCCCACCGAAATAAAACTTCATTAAGGTTGCAGGCACATATCACTGGTTTGAGAGCATATTACCTTTCAGAAACAAGAGCGATAAAACTCAAATGTTGGAAACCTAAGTGTGATGGCATCTGCAAATGCCACAGTTTTAAGGGGAGTGGAGAGCCATATTAGCTCATTCTCTGACACCTGGATGGGAGACAGGCAATTAAGGAGTAGACTCAGCTGAGGAGAACTACCCTGGGTGGTTCCTATAAAGCAAGGGCTGCAGGGCCAATAGGGCAGGAATGAAAATGGAAATTTTATAGGCTGGCCCTGGTGGGAGAGGAGAGCAGGAAAACCAGGGGTCTGCCTGAGAGGTTAGGAGCTATGCTGAGAAAGCTTCTCAGCAGCAAATGGGGAGAAGCTGTATGGGCATATGAAATGCTAGGGAGAGAGAGGACTGGAGAGTGCAGTTCCATAGCAGATGCTGCAAACAGGTGAAGGTAGGAAGCAGCCCAGGGAACGTGTGAGGGATTCTAAGAAACGGCTGCTAGCTACTTATCACAAGGTCCCTGTTGTGGCATACAGACGAGAGGGTAGACTTAGGTTTCTTCATACCCTACCCCTGCAGGAGGGGTAGTGGAAGCTTTGGGATTAAAGGGGCAAGAACTGTTGAGCCCAGCTTGGAGGTCAAAGCTCTGATACGTAGTCACTAAGGTTCAGGTCCACAAAGGTGCTACAGCCACAGTGTCTAATGGTATGTCTACACTCTGATTAAAAAAACCCACTGCACTGAATCTTAGACCAGGTCAGCTGTCTGGGGCTCATGAGGTTTGGGCTGCAGGGCTATAAAATTAAGTGGGGTCTGAGGGTCTGGGCTCTAGCCTAAGTCCAAACGTCTACACTGTAGTTTTATAGTCCTGCAGCCTGAACTTTGTAAGTGTAAGTCACTTGACCCAGGTCAGCTGTGGCTATGCTATGGGTCTGTGGGTCATTTATTGCAGTGTAGACATACCCCAAGTCCCAGTTTTAACTCCACTGATATTCACAAAACTTCTGCTGGACGTGGGAGGGGGAAGGGCCTGGGTCTAGTTCCCCTGCTCCAATTGCTTTTTTCTTTTATCTGCAGTGGAACAGCTTCAATAGGAGAGACTGAGCGAGCTCCACATCAGAATATCCCACAGCTCAGTGGTGAGAGCCCTCTCTCCTGAGAGAATTTGAACAGGGCTCTTCTTCCTTTGTCCCCATCAAGCAAAGGGGGTGGGATTGAACCTGGGTCTCCCATGTCCCAGGTGAGTAATCTAACCACTGGATGAAACTTATAAGGGGGCACCTTTACCTCCTACTCCTGGGGGAATACTGTGCAAAAAAATTCAAAATTCTGCTCACAATATTTTAAAATTCTACAAAATTCTGAATATTTTATTTGCCAAAATAACACAATATAATCACACTAGTTTCAATTATTTTGGGGCATTTATTTCAAAATACCTGTTGGCAAGTATGTTTGTAATAATACAGACAACAAAAAGATTCAGGATTTTTTTTTTTTTGACAAATAGATTTCTTACTAGGCATATTAATACAGAACTCTGAGTAATAATTCATTTAAACTACAATACAGAACAGTATTTCCCACACTCCTCAGAAGTAGTGCAAAGGCTTGGGGGAGTCAGAGGTAACAGAGGAGCTGAGGGAGAGGGAAGTAAATTGTTGGGAAGGAGCCTGGGTGTGAACTTGGAGGGTTGTTGGATTTGGGTTGGAAAAGTATAGAACAGGTTTTTTTGGGCGGGGGCGGGAGGGATTGTTCGGGAGTTTCCCCCATGCAGACCTTGGCTGACCCCCTAGCCTCTCTCATTCAGTCAGGTACATCTGCCCCTGTCCCCATGTGTTCCTGCACCCCCATGTGTCCTTGCACCCCCTGTCCTCATGTGTCCCTCTACTCCCACTCAGACACTCACTCCCCCCCATCCCTATGTGGCTCAGCCACTCCCATATGTCCCTGTTCCGCTTCCCCCTGTCCTCATGTATCTCTGTACCCCCACTCAGCCATCGTCTGCCCCAGTGTAGCTCTGCACCCCCTCCCCCATCACCATGTGGCCGTGCACCTCCCTCCCCGCTGTGCCTCCACTCCCATCTAGCCCATGCCCCTGTCTGTCATCCCCCAGTAGCATTTGTGAGCCCCTGTCTTACTGCCCCCCACAGTACCCCACACTGTCTGTCTCCCCATAGCCCTGTCTCCTGACCTGGCCTGACAGGCACTGCAAAAGAAGTCAGACTCTTTCTCTTCCCTAGCTGGCCAGGAGCTGCTGCTGTTCTTGCACCACAGTGCCCTCTGGTAGGAAAAAAGGCGCAACTGCAGCAACATTTTGGCAGAAGCTTTTTTCTGGGCAAAAAATTAAAAATATGTGTGGCTCATTAATTATGCACAAGCGCAGTAGTGCAGAATTCCCCCAGGAGTAACCGCCTTCTCGTCCTCTAGCTGTTTTGTGTAGAGTGAGGCAGGCACCTAGCTCATTGCTACAAGAAACACCTTATGGCCCTAAACTTCCTGACTCCAGGTTCCCATTTGTGGACTGCTAAGCAGAAACAGGTGCTTCCCTCTAACATGAAGTTAGGTACCTGTCTCTGCGTGAAGGATGGGGCTTAGTACACACCTCTGTCATTGGCATCTCCCAGTGGCTAGCTTTGGCAGCTCCCCGCCTAGCATGCCGGCTTTGTGGATCACATTGTAAAGCACCTCTCTCCCCGTATTCATTGTATTGGGAGCTTGGGTGTCTAACTTGGCTTTGTGGATCCCGGTGGTGTTCCTGTGGTGTGGTGGTTTTTTTTGTTTTTGTTTTTGTTTCTTCTTCTAGGCACCTAAAAGTTAGGCACTGTGACACTCAGCATTGCAATGCTCAAGTCCCTTTGTGAATCCCACCCAAAGACTTCAGGTTTTCATTTAGGGTTTTTGTTACTTCAGAAGGGGTGACGCTGTAAGCTTCCTGGCCAGGGGCCTGAGTCACAAGAGAGAAGAGGCCTGACTAGCAGCTGACAGAGGGTGATATAGAAGGGGCTGCTATGCCATGCCCAGTCATCAGAGGGCACAACAGCCACTGACTAAACCTTCAATATTAGGAAATTCAGAGTTCAGGTTTAACTACAATTTCATCAGTTTGGGGCCATTTAAAAACAAAGGTAATGGCCCTTTAAGAAAGTCAATGTTGCAGTGAAAATTACAAAGAGCTGCTCAAATATCAAAAGAAGATAAACTGCTCATTTCATCTGGCTTCAGTTCATTTCAGGATTTGGTCATGTTACAGATATTAAATAATCCATTAAATTTGGATTCGTGTGGCCCAGTCCTCCCACAGACAGCCCCAATACAAATAGAGGGCTTATTAACAACATAGTGTCATTTCTTTTACCCAAAAATATAATTTGCCAAACAACATTTTCCTCGGATATTCTTTTTTCTTTTTTTTCTTTTCTTTTTTTTTTTTTAAGATCCCCTTTCCTCATCCAGGTGTAGTCAGAGTAATCCTCTTATTTCTTTCAATCAGATTGTAGTAAGATATACCCTAGGCATAATCTTCTGTAACCATTTTCTTTAAGTTTAGTTTTCTTTGTTTTCTCAGATATTTCTTTCCCCAAATCCTCTATCGACAGCCTCAGGAATCTGTTTTACAATCTGCACTGGTGTAATTAGCCCTTCATAATATTAAGAATCATCAAGTCCTTTCTGCTGTGCAACTCTGAGAATCAAAACACCAGAGTTATCTAATTAATTACTCCCTGATTCTTCTGTGACCATGTTATATAAAACACTTATACATAAAATAATCATTTCATGAAATAAATGTTGCATAAAACAATTCTGTGTATTTGAATCATTTTATTTTTCCATTTTTCTTGTCTCCAGTACAAGGCCATCATGACAGACAAAGTTATTTAATTGTATTGCTTTTCAAAGTGTGGTAAACAGACTATGGGTTGTTCCTGGACCACTTCCAGGTGGTCTGCAGACCTGTCATCGTCACAATGGTGAAGCATGTCCATTTTCAGGAAACGATGCTTCCTCCTACGTGTGGCTTGTTTGGCTAGTTAAAATTAACACAATGAGCCTTTCTGTGCACCCTCTATGGCTGCTTAGTGTCTTTTATTCTGGTTGTTTCTTTGACATAAATCCAACTGTGATTAAGTCTGCAAATTATACAAAAATTGAGGACTGAATACACAGGAAAGGGCTGAACTGCAAAGTCAACTGGGGACTGCAGAAGGAAGGCTAATGTAGCTAATAATGCACTGGACTGGCATCCAGGAGATTGAGGTTCATTTCCTGACTTTGCCACAGACGAGTTGTGTGACTTTTGGCAAGTCATGTCTATCTGTGCTTCAGTTCCCCATCTGTAAAGTTTGTCTTTCTCCTGTTGTTTGTCTGCATTGTTTATTAGATTGTAAACTGTTCAGGGTAGGATTCTCTTACTATGTTTGTACAGTGCCATAAAATAGGGCACCTAGCTCAGTTGGTGCCTATCTAGCTACCCAGATGGTCCATAATTTAAAAAGAGCAGGAGGAGGAAAAACACTACAGGTATTTAATCCTAGCAAACGTGATGTGTTATTACTAGGAAGAGCAGGGAACAGCACAACCTGGAACTTGCATTATTGTGCATTGCAGAGGTTTATAGGAACACTTCTTTACTAAATAAATAAATAAATAAAATAAAGTCTGAACCAAAACCTTGGCTTTGGGTATGTTTGAGGTCTGAATCCACATCTGGGTCCAAACTTTGCAAAAGGCCCTTCTTTTCAAAATGTCCTGGACCAAAACACTGGGTGATCAAGATACAGATCTGAACTGTGTGGCTTAGGTCCATCTCTAACATCAATCCATATGTTCTTTTCGCACAGCACTTCTCCACGAAGGGCTTCCATTTTGAATTATTCCCAAATCTCAAAGAGAAAAACACCCACTAAGTTTCAACTCTGGTTTATGTCAAAATATGTGAAACTTGCAGATTTGTCATGGTTTCAATACAAAGCTATAAACCAGTACAGAGCTGCTCAAAATTGGGCTCAGACTCAGTCATAAGTATGAGCAGGCTTGCTTGAAGATTAAAGGATAAAAGGAAGCCTTTTCAATAAGTCTGATCTGCATTCTTTTTTCAGAATGGGTGAGTTTAAATGGGTGTGGGGTTTTGCCTTGCCCATATTGCACAGTGCCATTGGGCACACTTTCCCTTGTGGGAAAGCAACAACTCAGAATGCTCTCTATTTTGCTGTGATGATATGGCATCTTAAGGGAGCAGGACAGAGGACACATCAGGGGGATTGGTACAAAAGTTTAAAGCAGGTTTTGAACCTATGAAATCTAATAAAGCTATGAAACACACTTTTTGCTTTAGCCTATATTCAAGAGAAGCTAAGGGAATTTGCAGAGAGATTAACAGCCAGTGAAGGTATAATATTTAGTTGCACTATTTGACGGCCACAAATGCTTTTAAACTTGATGGGCCAATAATGGAAGACATTTAAGCCTATGTGCCCAATTCCCCAATGCTTTGTACATAATGTAGTTATTTATATCTGTGTAAAGCAGATGTAAAATGCTGCCATTGATTTTTGTAGTATCCTATACCCATTTTGTACAGACTTTGAACGGGGGCAAATGAGTGTACAAAGTACTGAATATCAAGTCCCGTAAGTCACATGGAGGCCAGCCACGGAGTAGTGGAAAACAAACTCAGAGGCAATTGCTGATTGGCTGAAGGTATGCAAACAGGTGCTTTCAGAAGGTATATGTGCCATAAGCTTTGTTGCTGCTTTTGCTGTTTAATATCGATTCCTATTCAAGGAACCATGTAAGTAAATACAGAGTAAGAAAGAATATCATGATTCTGTGTCCACTTACTTCTCATTATTTCCTTCTTAGCCTTGGTCAAACCATTGTGGCAAGTGACAAATAGTATCATTTTTTTTGGACAAAATATTATTAATTATTTAACTGGGTTCTAGACAGACTCCAGTCTTGGGGGGAGAGAGAGAGAGTGTATGTGTGCGCGTGTGTGCTCAGAACCTGTGGTAATATGTTACATCTTCCTGGAATAGTTACATTTCACAAGCTTACATTCTATGAATTGCTTTCCTAACTTAAGTTACTAGCTAAATAATATAAAGGTTCTATATAACTGATATTGTATACCCCAACTCTCCCATCATCTGCATCTAATAACATTTTAAACTAAAAAGTTATAAGCAATTAATTTGTCTACATGCCTTTCTTTTGATGCATCTTCTATCTTTATTATTTAAATTTCTGTTTGTATACCGCACATCCATCTTTTCTACAACTAAAGGAAACATTAGAATGTTGCTAATAAAAATAATCCTGTATTATGAAGCTATAGTAATTTTAACTTTATAGATCAGGGGACTTATTTGGAGATAAATTAGATGATTTTTCTCTTAGAATCATGTATCTGGTTTCTTTTAGAATCATGCAGTTCAGTTTTCAGTTATGGTTTTGTCTTCAGTAATTTAAAGACTACCCTGGTAAAATAGAGAGTGAAAAACATAAGAACCTGAAAGTTTCAGGAAAGAGGAGAAAAGGTCATTCATTTAATCAAACTCATGCCACTGCTATCCTGAACACATCTGGTCATGATTCAAATGGAGAGGAGTAAACAACCTGAGTTTAAAAATTATTTTACACAATAGTAAGCATTAAATACTTTCATCTTGCTTAAAGGAAACCTCACAAAATTAGGGGTCAGAGTCTTCTCTCAGTTATACCAGTGCAATCCCTTTGACCTCATAATATCAGGGAGGCCACATGGCTGTAACTGAGGAAGAATTTGGCCCTAAAATTTTACAAAATGCAAAAAGAATAACCCAGGCGTGTACTGATGTTCATTTGGTTCAAAAGAAAAATACCCTGAAAAGCTTTGTTTCCTCATCAAGGAAGTCATTTCTTGAACCAAGTAAGGCTTTACTTAGAAATTTGTATCACCATTTGCTAGGGCTTGGTTCACCACAGCCCACTACCTCTTGAAATTACACTGCTCAGTAAAGGGTCCTGACGGTAAGGCAGGTTTTCTACACAGAGGTGAATGCTGCCCTGCAGAAATGTGTTATTTAGAAGTGCACCGGAGGAGAAGGGCATTGCTAATGTCTACACTACGGGATTAATCCGAATTTATATAATTCGAATTTGGAAAACAGGTTGTATAAATTCGATTGTATGCAAGCACACTAATTCGGCGGTGTGCATCCATGTACCAGGGCTAGTGTCGATTTCCGGAGCGTTGCACTGTGGGTAGCTTTCCCATAGCTATCCCATAGTTCCCGCAGTCTCCTCCCCCCATTGGAATTCTGGGTTGAGATCGCAATGCCTGATGGGGCTAAAAACATTGTCGCGGGTGGTTCTGGGTATATCCTCCCCCCTCTCCAGGAAGCAACGGCAAACAACACGTTTCGTGCCTTTTTCCTGGGTGAACAGTGCAGACGCCATACCATGGTAAGCATGGAGCCCGCTCAGCTCAAGACAGCAGTCATGAACATTGTAAATACCTCGCGCCTTATCGTGCAGTTTATGCTGAACAAGAACCTGGAAAATCAGGTGGCGAGGAGCAGGCTACGGCAGCGCGGCGAGGACATTGATGAGGATATGGACATGGAATTCTATCGAACCGCGGTACCCGGTGCTTTGGAGATCATGCTGTTGATGGGGCAGGTTATAGCCGTGGAACGCCGATTCTGGGCCCGGGAAACTAGCACAGACTGGTGGGACCGCATAGTGTTGCAGGTGTGGGACGATTCCCAGTGGCTGCGAAACTTTCGCATGCGTAAGGGCACTTTCTTGGAACTTTGTGACTTGCTTTCCCCTGCCCTGAAGCGCCAGAATACGAAGATGAGAGCAGCCCTCACAGTTGAGAAGCGAGTGGCGATAGCCCTGTGGAAGCTTGCAACGCCAGACAGCTACCAGTCAGTCAGGAATCAATTTGGAGTGGGCAAATCTACTGTGGGGGCTGCTGTGATGCAAGTAGCCAAAGCAATCACTGAGGTGCTGCTACGAAAGCTAGTGACTCTGGGAGATGTGCAGGTCATAGTGGATGGCTTTGCTGCAATGGGATTCCCTAACTGTGGTGGGGCGATAGATGGAACCCACATCCCTATCTTGGCACTGGAGCACCAGGGTACCCAGTACATAAACCGCAAGGGGTACTTTTCAATGGTGCTGCAAGCACTTGTGGATCACAAGGGACGTTTCACCAACATCAACGCGGGCTGGCCGGGAAGGGTTCATGATGCTCGCGTCTTCAGGAACACTACTCTGTTTAAAGGGCTGCAGCAAGGGACTTACTTCCCGGACCAGAAAATAACCGTTGGGGATGTTGAAATGCCAATAGTTATTCTTGGGGACCCAGCCTACCCCTTAATGCCATGGCTCATGAAGCCGTACACAGGCAGCCTGGACAGGAGTCAGGAGCTGTTTAACTACAGGCTGAGCAAGTGCAGAATGGTTGTAGAATGTGCATTTGGCCGTTTAAAAGGTCGCTGGAGATCACTATTGACTCGCTCTGACCTCAGCCAAAGAAATCTCCCCATTGTTATTTCTGCTTGCTGTGTGCTCCACAATCTATGTGAAAGTAAGGGGGAGACCTTTATGGCGGGGTGGGAGGCTGAGGCAAATCGCCTGGCTGCTGATTATGCGCAGCCAGACACCAGGGCGATTAGAAGAGCACACCAGGAAGCGCTGTGCATTAGAGAGGCTTTGAAAACCAGTTTCATGACTGGCCAGGCTACAGTGTGAAATTTCTGTTTGTTTCTCCTTCATGAAAACCCGCCCCCTTTATTGACTCATTCATTCTCTGTAAGGAACCACCCTCCCCATTCCCCCAGCTTTCTCTCAAAGGTAATAAAGTCAATATCATTTAAAAATCATGTATTCTTTATTAACTGATAATAAACAGAGGGAGAGAACCAACAAGGTAATTTGGGTGAGGTTTGGGAGGAGGATAGGAGGGAAGTAAAAGGCCACTGAACAAATTCAATGTAATGATAGCCTTTTGGTTGGGCTGTCCACTGGGGTGGAGTGGGAAGGTGCACGTAGCCTACCCCCCCGCGTTCTTACACGTCTGGGTGAGGAGGATATGAAACATGGTGAGGGGGGAGGGAGGTTATACAGGGGCTGTAGTGGCACTCTGTCATCCTGCTGCCGTTCCTGAAGCTCCACCAGACGCCGGAGCATGTCCGTTTGCTCACGCAGCAGCCCCAGCATTGCAGCCTGCCACCTCTCATCTCGAGCGTCCCTCAGGACCTCGCGTTCACTGGCATCTTTCCTAAATTTAGTTACAGTGTCCTTCCACTCATTCAAATGAGCTCTTTGATTTCGGGTGCATTCCATTATTTCAGTGAACACGTCGTCTCTTGTCCTCTTTCTACGCCGCCTTATCTGAGAGAGCCTTCGTGACGGAGGAGGGAGGCTTGATAAATTTGCAGCTGCTGGAGGGAGGGTTGAGAAAAAGGAGAGAAGTTTTTAAAATGATACATTTTACAGAACAATGCTTATACTCTTTCTTGGTGAAAAACACTATTCCCAGTACATAGCACATGTGATTTCAGTACAAGGTCGCAATTTCCATCTTAATATTGAGTGCCTGTGGCTTTGGTGTTAGAGATCACAGACGCAGGTCCGGGCAATAGAATTCAGCTTGCATGCAGCCATGGTAAGCCACTGTCTTTCGGCTTCTGCGCCCTCCTTTCCCACATACCAAGCAAAGCCCGTTGACTGCTGCGGTTTTCCTGTTACCTTCAGCAGCAGAAAACAAACTAACTCCCCCCATCCAATTTTCTGGGATGATCGCTTTATCCCTCCCCCCACCACGTGGAAGGTATCAGGGAAGATCCCTGCAGAAACCAAACTAACCCCCCCGCTCTCCCCCTCCGGCCATGAATTCTCTGGGATGATCGCTTTATCCCTCCCCCCACCGTGTGGCAGGTATCAGGGAAGATCCCTGCTAGCCAAACGCGAAAAGCTCAGGGCCAAGTACACCCCCCCTCCCCCCCCGCGCTTGGCTAACTGCAGGGAAGGATTTCTTTTCAGCCACAGGCAAACAGCCCAGTAGGAACGGCCACCTCTGTCCCCTTAATTAAGTTCCCATATTTCAACCAGGTTACCATGAGCGATATCACTCTCCTGAGGATCTCACAGCAAGATAAAGAACGGATGTTGCTTGAATGCCAGCAAACACCGGGACCATACGCTGCCAGGCTTTGTCAGGCAATGATACCAGATTACTTGCTGCAGGCATGGCGTGGTCAAGTGTCCTACCATGGAGGACGGAATAAGGCTGCACTGCCCAGAAACCTTGTGGCAAGGCTTTTGGAGTACCTCCAGGAGAGCTTCATGGAGATGTCCCTGGAGGATTTCCGCTCCATCCCCAGACATGTTAACAGACTTTTCCAGTAGCTGTACTGGCCGCGAATGCATCCCAAGTCCTCAGGGCAAAGTAATCATTAAAAATGCTTGCTTTTAAAACAAGTTTTATATTTTAAAAGGTAAACTCACCTGAGGTCCCTTCCATGGGGTCATGGTCTTGGATACTGGCTTGGGAGGGTTGGGAGGGTACTTCAGTCAGGCTGAGAAAAAGATCCTGGCTGTTGGGGAGAACAGAGTGCTGGGTGCTCTCTGCAAGCTCCTCCTCCTCCTCCTCCTCCTCTTCCCCGTCCGCAGAATCCTCAGGTGTAGCTGATGAGACTATCCCTGACCCGGAATCCACGGTCACAGGTGGGGTAGTGGTGGCAGCCCCCCCTAGAATTGCATGCAGCTCGGCATAGAAGCGGCATGTCCGCGGCTCTGACCCGGAGCGACCGTTTGCCTCCTTTGTTTTTTGATAGGCTTGTCTGAGCTCCTTGACTTTCACGCGGCACTGATCTGAGTCCCTATTGTGGCCTCTTTCCATCATGCCCTTAGAGATTTTTTCAAAAGTTTTGGCATTTCGTCTTTTAGAACAAAGTTCTGCTAGCACTGAATCCTCTCCCCATATAGCAATCAGATCCAGTACCTCCCGTACGCTCCATGCTGGTGCTCTTTTTCGATTATCGGCCTGCATGGCTACCTGTGCTGATGAGCTATCTGTGGTCACCTGTGCTCTCCACGCTGGGCAAACAGGAAATGAAATTCAAATGTTCCCGGGGCTTTTCCTGCCTACCTGGCCAGTGCATCCGAGTTCAGATTGCTGTCCAGAGCGGTCACAATGGTGCACTGTGGGATAGCTCCCGGAGGCCAATAACATCGCATTGCGGCCACACTAACCCTAAATCGAAATACTAAAATTGATTTTGGCGCTACTCCGCTCGTCAGGGTGGAGTATAGAAATCGATTTAATGAGCCCTTTAATTCGAATTAAATGGCGTCGTTGTGTGGACGGGTGCAGGGTTAATTCGAATTAACGCTGCTAAATCCGATTTAAAGTCGTAGTGTAGACCAGGCCTAAGGAAGGAGCACAGCTCATCTAATGGGAAAGGAGAACCTCATTTAAGGGTAGATGGAGGCAATTATCTGCTTTCAAGTGAGGAAAAGTTTCCTCTAACATTTATCTTCCTGTTTCTCCCAAATGCTGATTGGTTATCAAAATGCCTGCAGACAAGTGCAGGGAAATGGGTGTTATTTAGAAGTGGTGTTATTCTCCCTAGATTTATTATCCCTGTTGTACTACTGGTGAAAGTGAGACACGTTCCCTGTTGGTACAAATTCTGAACAGGGGACATGTCTCACTTTCTCCATTAGTACAACAGGAGTAATAAAACTGACTAGTAGAGCTGGTTGGAAAATGGGGGAGAGGGTGAGAGGGGAGCTCTTTTCACAGAACACTTAACAAAAACTATTTATTTTGTCAATTTTCCACAGAAAATGTTGGGTGAGTTTTGGGGTTTGTTTTTTTTAGCAACATATCAAACTGAAATACTTTGGCATTTGTTGTTGTTTGACTGGCTATTGAAATTGTATGTGGAAAGCAGACCCTCTTCACAGCGAATATCGTGTAATCAAAAGCCCGATCTTCTGTCAAACAGTTTCAATGGAAAATTTTCAACCAGCCCCAGTGACTATATCTACCTCAGGGATATTTGGAGGATTAGTTAGTGTCTTGAGTGCTTGCAAGATGTGAAGTGCTGTAACTTATAAGTAGGATTATATACTGATAGGACAACTGCTTGCACCATCATTTAATGCAGCTAGAAACTGAGATAATCAAGTAAGACACATTTCAAGTGCTACAGTTCTAGAGCTTTTATAGGTCACCCGCTCAGGCAGTACTTTGACTAGCACATTTGAACAAACCCTGAACTAGACCTAGTGTGTGAGTGGTTGTGTAGACCCTGCAAAAATGAAGTCAGTCTCCCTGAACTTTGCTTTACTTCAAATAGTAGATGATGGACAGGGCAACAGGAAATCTACAGGCCTAATGCAGAATCAGTCCCAGCAATGAGAATTATGTGAGTACAAATCCCCAGGAACTTTGGTCTTTAAACTCTCCATTGGGTGTACATCTTGCTCTAGTAATCCTTTATAATCCACTATATGTTTCTAAAGGCAACTAAGCAGCCCTCTGAAGTCAAACAGCTTTCTAGTAACCATCATGTGCTTGAGACTTGACCATCTTCTGCCAGTGTCATGGCTTAAAATGATCATTTCATCCTTTAATAGCTGCCACAGAGATTAACCACATGCAACAGCATCCTCTGAGTCATCACTCTAAATCTCTGTGGCCCATAATTTCTCCTGTTACATCCTGAAATCATTCTCTTGTAAAGACCAAATCTGCCCTTTCACACTGCTGAGAGATCAGTTTCAGTGCAACCATCTGATCCTAGTGAAGCAGCTTAGTTGTATTGTTAGTCTTGATCCTCAGGTCCTCCGCCAGAGGAAGGGCAAGTGAGTCTAATGTGGTATTGTACATTCAACAGAATGCAACAGCAATTGAAATGTAAAGAACAGTTGCTTCCTCGGTTAATGGTCTGCTAGTTGTTTGATGTGTAATAATTTACATCTCAGGCTCTCATTGTGACTTGTAGGCAATGAATTAGACCTCTCAATGAAACATTGTGGTGGGTAAATACCTTTTCAGGTAAGGAAACTAAGGCCTATTTGGGTGTAGAGTGCAATTATAGCATTAATTGGGGTGGCTTTCTCTGGGGGTGTGCAGTCAACTACACCTGTCTTAAAAAATGTGCAGTATGTGCTGCCTCTTTGGATCATTAGATCCACAGACTGGTGCGGAGGTGCCATGATCTAGCTCCCTTGTGTAGGCTACTGTGAACAGTAATGCTAATCGTGCTGAGTCCTTGCACTATTTGTGTGCAATTGATTCCTGCACAGAGGATTGAAAGGACTTAACAAAAAAGAGTCAGCATAGGGCTGCTTCCTTCCTTGCATTCCCATTTAGAAGCTAGAAACTATCTGCTCCGAAGTGACTGGCACATAGGCAGCCTATGATAGAGTTAATAGAACTCAGGTCTCCTGGCTAAATAAATAAATTAATGGAGGTAACCTATCTCCTAGAACTGGAAGGGACCTTGAAAGGTCATCAAGTCCAGCCCCCTGCCTTCACTAGCAGGACCAAGTACTGATTTTGCCTCAGATCCCTAAGTGGCCCCCTCAAGGATTGAACTCACCACCCTGGGTTTAAGAGGCTGATGCTCAAACCACTGAGCTATCCCTCCCTGTACCATGACCACATGACTAGCTCGCTGGAGGAGAAAGGATAATAGGCTTGGATGGAAGAGTGCATGGGGGAAGGAGGGGATTAAAATAGAACTATTATTTGAGGAAAGCTTCCAAGAAAGCTGCCCTAGGAGACTGCTCAGCTCAAGGTTGTGCAATGCAATGGGAAAAGAGTGAGATTTTTCTCCAGATTAGGGCAGAGAAATTTGTTCTTTGAACTAATTCATAGAGGCCCTAACACATACTTCAGAGCAATCTAAAAATAGTTTAGCCCATCGATGCTGAGGAAAATCTTTTGCCAGGAAACTGCAATCCTATTTTTCATGCCCAGTGATTTTTAGAAAGCCGGCTTACCAGTCCCTTTGTACTAGATTGTTTTCTAACTGACTGGAATTAGTAAGATCAGGTTTCTTTGTACTTTTGTTTGAAAAGCGATCAAACAGGGCAATATGAGGATTATAATATAATAATGTATAAAACTGCTATAAGTTGTAACTACAGGTAGGGACAGAGTCCTATAGTACGTTTGATCCCCACTTTCAGAAATAGACAAGAGCTAAACAAGCAAAGCATATTGAGATCTCTAATTCCTTGAACCATACAGAGCCGAAAACTATATAATGGACCACCACTAGCTTCCCTCCTCCCTGCTTAGCTGGAGCTATCAGAACAGAATATAGTGTGGGGCCCCCTTTCATAAGCCTTTGACTTACATAAGAACACAGTAAATCATAGGATAGGAGGAATCTCATCCTGGAAACCCACACTGCCATTTCTAGTCACTGTTTTTTAGAATTTCCAGACACTTTCCTGTTCAAATTCTCAGCTTCAGTTGTACATGAATGACACGTTTTGCTGTGTGGGTAAATACTAATCTGGAAAATGGATAGATAAGGACTAGAGTGGTAGCCTGCGGAGGTGACTTGCTAAAAAATGGTGCAAAGCGTCATAACCTGGCCCAGTCTTGCTCTCTGCATGGACCTCCAGCTGTTGTGATGGTATCCTACTGCTGAGTCCCACGTTCTTTGAAGCCCCCTGGGCTGAGTAGTGACTGGTCATTTCCTAGATTTCTGGGTCTCGAGGGTGCTTTCCCAGGTGCAGTCCTCATGTCTGACACTCTCCTTGGACAGTGGGACCTTACAGTCCAGCTGCCTAGTCCCTGGAAACTGTCCCAAGCCCCCATTGCTCAGTCATATTCCACAGCCAGGTGGTCTCTGGGGTGGGAGTTCTGGTTTCCTAGTTACACTCTTCAGGAAAAACATGGCAGTAAAAGCAAGGAGACAGAAATTCCTTTGCTAAGCTTTTAATATGCACACAACTTACTGTTGAAAGGAACAAGAGACTTTCCAATCTATGGAACACAAACTCTTGAACACAGCCCCTCTGGTCTGATCTCACCACACCTGAGAGTCCCAGGTTTGGTCCAAGTCCTTTCAACAGTAAATAGTGTGCAGGTCTGCCTGCTTTGCTTTTGATGGTGAAATGCCCCCCTTTGCTTAGACACCTATTCTGTTTCTGCACTTCAGCTGGGGAATTTCCAGGCTCTGATGCCCCCTCTCTCCTAGACAGCTTCTGAGAAGAGTTTCTTACAAAATTAATGGCCCTGCAGCTAGCAAACTGACGGTTCTCCGGGGATAGAGCCATTCAAAGTTGATGGCCTTTGATTGCTCTGTCACAGCTTCCCAGACTTATTCTTTCCACTAGGTGTCCATTTTCTGTCACAAACAAATGCTCAGAGGTACACTAAAGATTTGTTCAAAATGCAGGTTGAAATATTAACATGGTGTTCACCAAACAAAAATGGAAATCTTAAGTTGACACAGACATATTCACTTGGTCACACAAAGTTTAAAGTTGCATGGGCTATCTCTGTCATTTAAGGAGACAGTTACAGTGTAGTAACTGTTTCCTTGATGCTATTACCCCCTTCTAGGCTTTGAGGAAACCAAATTTAGAAGTGGGCTGTAGTCCACGAAAGCTTATGCTCTAATAAATTTGTTAGTCTCTAAGGTGCCACAAGTACTCCTGTTCTTCTTTTTGCAAATTTACTTTGTAATAGTGAGAAAATCAAGCTTGCCCTTAAAGAGTTCTCCAGCCATCCAAGAAAGACAAACCATTCTTGTTGGAGATTCCATGCTCAGAAGAACAGAGAGAACATTCCGTAAGACGAACAACAAGAAGTATGCTACCTTCCTAGAACCAAGACCTAATATGTCACTCTAAGACTGGATAGGCTTCTGATGTCAATGGTCAAGGATCCATTGGTGATGGTCCATATCTACACTAATGGCACTGGGTCATGGGATAGCACATGGATAGAAGATGACTTCAGGGAACTTGGAAGAGT
Source organism: Trachemys scripta elegans (assembly GCF_013100865.1). Classification (NCBI taxonomy): domain Eukaryota; kingdom Metazoa; phylum Chordata; order Testudines; family Emydidae; genus Trachemys; species Trachemys scripta. The sequence continues at coordinate 172,094,067 of NC_048299.1, forward strand.
GCAGAAGAAAAAGAATGTCCAAGCAATCTTCTGAGATCCTAGACAGTAAATAATAATCAAGAATATGCGTGGGTTAAAGTGTAGCTACAATCGGAAAAGAGGCTGTGTTGAAAGGAAGAGTAGTTTACTCCAGTGATCTCTTCCTCCTGTGTATCCAGACATATCTAACTAGCTTTATCCAAAATAAAGCTTTTACTACTCCGGTTGGGATTGCAGAGCCAACACAGTTTTGGATGGGTAATCTGGATTCTATTTTAGTTCGCTTATCAGTAGTATCACTCACTGAATTCCAAATACAGAATCTTCACTAAAATATCCTGTGGATCTCCCAACGTGACTTGTTTTGTCCATATCTGTCTTTAAGATTGTGAAAAGAACAGGAGTACTTGTGGCACCTTAGAGACTAACAAATTTATTAGAGCATAAGCTTTCGTGGGCTACAGCCCATGCATCCGAAGAAGTGGGCTGTAGCCCACAAAAGCTTATGCTCTAATAAATTTGTTAGTCTCTAAGGTGCCACAAGTATTCCTGTTCTTTTTGTAGATACAGACTAACATGGCTGCTACTCTGAAACCTGTCTTTAAGATTGTGGACTCCTTGGGGCAGGGGCCGTTCTTGTGTAAGTGCATAGTTGGTGCTTAACAAGTAATGTCCATGTGTGCGTTACTACCCTCTATAGCAGGAAGATCAGGATGAGGTCTACTCTGGGGGAATCCATTATCCCATATCTGCCTACTGCAGAGTTCTTATGTCTTCCTCTGAAGCACTGACTGCTGTCAGAGATAGGATACTAGGCTAGATGGATCTCAGATCTGATCCAGTCTTACAATTCCTATGTTCTTATGCACAGGACAAACAGATGGTTTTCTAATAGAAGGGTGGCTTATATTACCTGATCATGCTACCAGCCAAAGGCTGCCTCCGTTACTGGTGCCAATACATAACCTCAGGCTGTAGGTCAAAGGGTAAATCCCAGATCTTCCTATGCAAGGAAAATTAATTTAAAGACACAAAAGACAGAACTACCAGTGCAGAAGGTCACTAAACAGTGCCAGTTGCTCTTTGGATTTGGAAGCTTGAAAGAAGATCCATACAAGGATGAACTGATGGAACAGGATTGCTTGTGGCCATACCTGTGCCAAGGTACAAACCTTGGTTCTGAATCATCCTAATGTTCCATGGGTATTTGGATGTTTTGGTTCTGGCTCATCTCAATATAGAGAGAGAACAGCTGCAAAGCTTGGATCCAAACCGAAACTGAGACTTTCCTAAAGTGTGTTTTGTTTTTGTTTTTGTTTTTGTTTTTGTTTTTAAGGTGGTTTTGGTTCAGGTGCAACTACTGGAGATAAGAAAGCTGAGCATTTCCTTTGTTCTTCACATGTGCCATAATACACATTTGCAGTTAAAATTAATGGGTGACACAAGAAGCCCTGAATTCCTGGTGTTTGCTTGGGCCTAGTGAACTCGAGCAATTGTTCAGGACAAGCTCATCCTAGCAAAAATTAGAACTGAGCAGTACTGCCCTGCCAGCTGCTATTTAACACAATGTGAGTAGCAAAAATTCTCATTTCCAAAAGAAGGGGTCGGGGAGGGGAACGGATACTTAGCTGAGTATGAAATATGTATTCATTCGCTTGTATGTGTAGTTCCCATACCCCTCCACCACTCCCCCTGCTTTCCAAAGTAGAGAAAAGCAAGAGGGGGTGGCTCCAGACTGGGGACCATAAAAACAGACAGAGTGCCATCTCCACATCATTTCAACCTCCAGTAGGGGCTTCCAGGGATTTCTGTGGCTATCGAGGGAGTGGGGAGAGATGGAGTGAGGGACCAGCCATTCTTCATGCAGGCTTCCCTCCAGGGAGTAGATATTGAAAAGGATGTCTGCCAAACAGCATTCACTCAGACTTCCCCTTTCATTGCCTGAAGAACAGATTTTTGCAGTTGTGGGGTGGGTGACTAATGCCAGTGTTGTTGCTGCAGGACCCAGACTGTCAGGGGAAAGGGGACAACCACAAGCTTAGTATGAAGGAGCCCGTCTTCCACAGGACCTAGTCTGGAACTTCCCTCCCCTATCCATCCTCTGTCCATGTAGGCCAGCCACACTGTTTTATAATCCAGTTCAGCCACAAGCAAGCTGAAAAACTGTTGACCTCAGCAGCTTCTACTGAGTAGAAAGGGCCCCATCAAAGGAATAACAGGAAATGGCAACTTGAATCTCATAGTAGTATATGCAAGTGCATGCCTGGCCTCATCTCAGCATGCAATGTGTAAACTCCCCATACATCAAGGTGAGAATACACCCAGTATATGTTAACATTCCCCTTCCCCCTCCCCCAGACCTGTATTACTGGGGGGAGAGGGTTTACATTTCATGTATCTGACAGAAAAGTACCCGTAGCATTTTCTAAAGGATGTTTGTAGAGACTAAATGAATTGCTATTATGTCACAATTCAAATTTATTTCAGAAACTAAAACTACTTTCCTTTCTTATGACCTAGAGAATATTACCACCTTTAAAAAAAAAAAAAAAAAAAAAAAAAAAAGCAAACCAACTTTTTATTAAGGAAAAGTTAAAATAAAATGTTAACCTGCTACGTAGTCCATTACTTACTCAGGATCAGATTAATATTCAAACAACTTGGCTAAAGGTGTTGGCTGGGGAGCCCTCCTCTGAGTACACTGGAAAGGATAACCATATTTCTAAACACCTATCCTATTTTTTGTCACCAACTGAAATTAAAATACTGTACATGTTATCTCCACCTTCTACCTGATTAGTGTTCTTGAGCACTAATATGTTATAGCCATACACCTGATCCAAAATCCCTGGACTAGATTCCCCTCACCCTGAAACACACAGCCCATAGTCTGAGCTGCAAAATTCTGATCCATCTCTAGGCAGCCTAGAACAATAACTTCATAATTGCAAAGATAATGCAATTGTATTAATTGTGAGACCAATTCTGACCACACTCTAGTGTAGAGCAATAGTAGGTCCACTGAATTCTGTTTTCCTCAAATATGTTTTCTGGCATAAGAATGCATGAGAAGAATCAAGATTTCAGATTTGGAAATCAAAAAGCTAAACAACTTAGGAGCAGAGCTTTCTGTTCAGAACTGCCTTTTGGATGTCAAGTGCCCCAAAATGGTTACATTGCAAAATAATTGCTAGGACTTGTTTGGCAATACAGGAATTTAACCTTATGACTTTGACCCTTGACAAGAATACTTAATTATTTCTAGCTCTTAAAGAAATAAACTAGCTTTTTCTAAAAGTATCCTGGTATCCATTTATTAGCACGCTCATTTCCTATCATAGTGGAGTCCACGATCTTTGAAACTAGGACATCTTGAGTCAGCATAGCATTGGGTGAACATTAAAAAGTTCAGAATTTGGGTTTGGTTGGTCTAAACTTCAAAATTCAGCTCTGAGTCCAGATTGTGAGTCTCCCATGATGAGGGTTTATGTTTAAATATCTGGAGTGTTGGATTGTCCCATTATAAAGATAGGACTTGGACTCAAATGCTCTTCTCCTTCCAGTACTCAAGGGGATAATATTATAATTAACACTTGTACCTCAAAATTTCTGAAAATGATTTCCCTATGTTGCTGAGTCAAACCTTTGCCTTGCAAAAAAAAAAAAAAGGAAAAACACCCACGGTCTATATATCAGGCTAGCATGCAGTTGGCTAATATGGCACATTTTCCATGTAAGGAAAGTGGATCATTTATATTTACTCTTTTCTCCAATGCTTACCACTGATCCCGGTTTGTAAGAAAGACATTTCATCCTCAGTCCAAAAAAATGCAAATAATCTGCTACGCCAGACCGTAAAATAAATTACAAGTAAGATTCCAGCTGCAGCACATCATCCTTTCATTAAGACTAATATAGTCACATGCCTTCTATGATTAGATGCATGCACATCTACACAACCAGAATGCTCAAGGGAATAGCAAGTATCTGCTTGGCAGCCTCTGAATGCTTCTGTTTCTCAGCAATCCAAACATTTCATAGTAGGTCGTAATGTACTGTACTTGCATGGCTCAAAGTGAACATCACAACACGTAGGGAACTGCTGACCGCATTGTAGCATCCAGTTTACTGACAGGAAAATGTCATAAACAGAGTGAGATTCTGCCCTCCCCCATACCAATTTATTGCCAGAAATAGGCGCTTTTTCCTTATAAGGGGAAGTGGTTGGTGGGGACATTCTTTTACAATTAAAGGGCTGTTCTCAACACCAAAACCACTTGGTCACATTTTTAGCATTATGTATTGTAAACAGACAAATGGAGTCAAAACCAAAACTTTTACTTTTAACACTTATTTTGAGATTGAATTCCCAGTTTTGTAGCCTCACCGTCTACTTCCTGATTTGAGACCAGACCTGCAGATGTTCCTCCAAAGACATCATAACTAGAGATGGACCAAGGAGGAGGTGCTCAGATGTGAGTCTGCATTAGGTTTAATCTAGGCTTTGGGTTTGAGGCTGAAGCAGAGCAAGGGTTCTGCCATCTTGGGCAGAAATATTGTAAGAATGACTGTTTATGTAAGATTTTGTCTGCATCTTAACTGGAACAGGAAAATATCCCATTTAGGTTTTGGATCAGAGCAGAAACCACCACTGGAGTGGAGCTAGGGATTCAAATGCGAAGCCCCCAGGAAATTCAAAGGGTCAGATTTGAGGTTCAAGATGCCTCTTCACTGATCACAACCAACAGGAAGGGAGTTGTAAGCAATGGGCACAGTTACCACTTCAGTAGAAGTGACAGAAGAAACTCTGGGAGAAGTGCCTTCGCCTGACTGAATCTGCTGCCAGCAGTTCTCTGTCTCAGCCTCATCTGTCACCCTTGTCCATTCCCCTCTATTTCTGGCAGTTTTTTTATTTGCTCCATCTGCCCATGGAGAAGTATGTGCAAAAGTCCTCATCTGGTCAGTTTGAATGCTGGAAGAGGGAAATGAAGACAATGGACATGACATGAAGATTTTTCATCTTTTTGCTGTCTGGACTCTCACAAGGGCTGGAGCTAAGAAACAAAAAGAGACATATGTGCTGTAACTAAGGGTGCTGGGGGTGCTGCCACATTCCCCTGGTTTGAAGTGGTTTCCATTATATACAGAGTTTACAATTTGGTTCAATGGCTCTCAGCACCCCCACTATACAAATTGTTCCAGAGCCCCTGGGCAGAGATCCCCAGGGTTGAGCTGGGTTAAGCCCTAAAATGGCAATCAGTGCTGACAGATTACTACATCTTAGTCACCTTTTGAATCACAGACTGAAACTTGTTTACATATATATGCTTGTTTGCTTTAACCTATAAATAATTCTTATTTCTCTTTTCCTAATTAATATACCTTTAGTTTATTGCAAGATTGGCTACAGGTGTTGTCTCTGGTTTGAGAGCTAAGGTACCTGGGCTCTGAAGACTGGAAGCAATCTAAATATTTTGTGTTTTTTGGTGTTAGTGACCATTCATCACCAAGTCCAGCTTATCTGGGTGTCAAGATAGACTGGAGAGCCTGAGGGGAATGTCTTTGACTCCATGGTAAGACAGTTACAGTGATCTAGGAGTTCACATTTGTTGCTAAATTGGTGAAATCTGATTATAGAATATACCACAAGTTTGGGGTGTCTGCCCTGCTTTTGACAGTCTGCCCTGAGATTGTCACGCTTGGACATGAGCCACTCCAGACAGGGTGTATTAACAAGAATGTCGGATGTAAGACACAGGAGGTAATTGTCCTGTTCTTCTCAACACTGGTGAGGCCTCAACTGGAGTACTGGGTCCAGTTCTGGGCACCAAACTTTAGGAAAGATGTGGACAAATTTGTGGCAGTCCAGAGGAGAGCAACAAAAATGATAAATGGTGTAGAAAATGGCCTCTGAGTAAAGTTAAAAAATCTGGGCATGTTAGTTCTTGAGGAAAAGAAGACTGAGGGAGGACCTGATAACTTCAAATATGTTAAGGGCTGTTATAAAAAGAAATGTGATCAATTGTTGTCCATATCCACTGCAGGTAGGACAAGACATAATGGGCTTTATCTGTAGCCAGGAAGATTTAGGCTAGATATTCAGAAAAACTTTCTACCTATAATGGTAATTGAGCTCTGGAATAAGCTTCCAAGGGAAGTTGTGGAATCCTTATCACTGGAGGTTTTTAAGAACAGTTTGGACAAACCCCTGTCAGGGGCAGTCTAAGCAAACTTGGCCCTGCCTCACTGCAAGGGGCTGGGCTAGATCTCAAGGTCCCTTCCAGCCCTACATTTCTTGATTCTTTGTCAGACTACAATCAGGTTTCACTCCCAGATATGTGACAACTGGATGGAATGTCAGTGGCCATGCTTGGCCACAGATTGGGATGAGGTGATATTGGCAAAATGGTTGCTTAGCTGTGAAGTAGTTGCCACTGTGTTGGTTTTACTAAGAATTACTCTCCATTCCCAGAAGCAAGTGCTCAAAGTATCCATGTGTTGGCTGAGATTCCTTTTAATCCTGTGGAAGTAGTTTCTAGTGTCAGCACAACAGATGTCATCAGCATACACCTACTTCTTGGCCTGAATTTGAGGAAGTTTATATGTGTATAGATGAAACATGAGTGGAGCCAAAACTGACCTTTGTGGAAGGCAATTCTGACAATGTTTAAGGCAACCGATTTTTCTCCCTGACTTCCAGGATGAAGCCTTGGTTGCTGCTCATTTCTTGGATGATTGCACCATCTACAAAACATACTAGGAATAACTTGTAGCACCTTCGCAGTCAGCCTGAGGTGCCACACAGTGTTGTAGGCTGCTGTCTGCTTGATAAGGACTTTGCATCAACTTTCTTTCCTGACTCAAGTGTGTCTTCTATGTGTTGAGTAAGATGAAATACTGATCTTGGGGTGCATTATCCCCTCCTGAATCTAGTCTGAACGTGAGGTTGTAATGCCTCTTCTAATGGTGATACTTTTTCTAATCTACATAATGGGGAAAGAAATGAATGGGACCCTGTGTGTGTGTGTGGTGGTGGTGGTGGGGGGGGGGGAATGGAAACATGTGCTTTCAAAATCCTCCATAGTAATCTTGACTGCTCTTCTTGGTCTGTCAAGAATGGATTAGTTTAAACAGTGACATTAAACATGTGTCAGAAAACAAAAAACAGCTGTAAACATATTTTCTAGTTAGACAGATTACCACATGTCTTGCAGACAGCTGGATTCCAGAGCATGACCTGGGAAATTCCAATCTTTACTAGTCTCTGCCTCTGGAGTGCTGTTGGGTCCCACTATTATTTATATATGGGAATGCATCCGTTGTGAGGCAAAGCAAAAAGGCTGGAAAGCTCTACAGGCCACAAGCCCTCAGGAAAAGGGCTGGACTTCGAGATAAATTATTTTTTCTCCAAACACAAATGGCATGTCTGTAGTTTAAATAAAAAAAGTATAGAACTCCAGTTTCTGAAAACAAAGTGATGATTAGAAACGTTGCTGCAGTATGGCCTCACATATAATTCTCAAAAAACCATTTTGTACTAGCTCAGTTACATTTTATCCATCTCTTACCAGAACTTTTTTAAAATTCAAAGTTCTAAATGATTTTTAAAAAATCACATTTGACACTCACAGGGCCTAATTCTCATTTACATCACTCTGGGAGTGCAAAGGTGGTGGACTACTAGAGTGGTAAAAAGACATCCGTAGTGTAAATAAAACCTAAGCCCACAATATTCAGTGCATGGTCTACAATAGTTTAAAGATGTACTAAATGTTTCATTTTTCTCAATGAGGGGTGGGGGTGGGGAAAGCATCAAGTCCACACCAGTTTAATAATTTTAATCCTTGTGGTTCACTTGGTATTTTAAATGCCATCTTTCAGAGCCCAATTTAAGAGGGAAAAGGTTTCTATGAGGTGAATATTTTTCCTGTGAGGATAGGAAACCAGTGTGGCTGACATTATATTTTTAAACAATTATGGTATATTAGATCATGGGTTTCTGTGGTTGAGTATGACATCAGGTCACCACAAAATCATACCATGAGAATCACATGGAGGAACACATGGAATTCTAATGATTTTCAGCATTCAGACAACATTGCAAAAGCCAAAATCTGGATATACTGAATTTGTGGTATCCAAACAGACCTACTCCCTGGAAATGGGGAAATTGTTGTATGTAACAACTTCAAAGAAGGAACATTGCAGCTTTAAAAAAATAAACTTTGAAAGTTAGGAGGGCCACATTCTGCCTTCATTTGTATAAAAGTAAATCTATTGTAATTCCACAGAGATCAGAATCTGACCCTCTCTGAAGCAGTTCTTCCAGTTGTAAATGTCAACAATGGTATTTACTTACCTACCTCCTAGCTTGATTTACCTGACTTGTCCTCCTGTAAGTACTCTTACTAACCCACCCCATAGCTCTTGTGCTTAATGCAATGCTGTCAGAGTACAAGTATTGATTTGTTATGTGGAAGCATGTGAGAAAGATAATTCACATCAAAACAGACACGTAGACTAGGTGTCAGACATAGCGTTCTACGTTACAGAATTTGGTTGAAGTTTTGTGGGCTTACAGCTGCTGCCTCTTGCATATTGCTTGGGCATGTTGTGATGGGGTGTCTACCCCATACAGTACTGGAAGGGTTAAGGTGGCCAGGTAGGTTTATTAATTCCACAGGCTTCACCTGGAGGTCGAGCCAGGGAGCAGGGAATTGATTGCAAGCAGGTTCAGCTGTGCAGGAATCGGTGGGGTCTATAAAGCCAGGAAGGTGGCAACAGACAAGGGCTGCTGGGAAAGGGCAATCACTCCCTGGGAACAGGGAGGAGGGTTTGGAGCTGGTACACCCCGGGCCAGGAGGTGAACCAGGAGATGTAGGATGCAGGCCAGGGAAGGAGCAGTGAGGACTGGGAAAGGAAAGCCCAGATCTGCTGGGTTGAGTTCCCTGGACTGGAACTCAGAGAAGAGGGTGGGCCCACATTTCCCTTCCCACCAGTGGGGAAGTGGCACTGCTAGGCAGTGAATGGGAAGACTGCCTGAGTCACTGTGGGATGGAGATGTGAAGGATTGTATCCTGGAAGGAGGAAAGCTGAGTGGTCTAGCCAGAGGGCTGAATCATGAAGAGGACACTGCAGTTCCTGGGACGGAAGAGGAGCTGCAGAGATGGTGTGAAAGCGTGTAGACCACAGAAGGTGAGGTTGACTTTGGGAGCTAATCCGCAGAATGATCAAGAGGAGGTGCCAGACAAGTGGTGCACCTCATGACGCACATCCTCACCACAAGTGGCTGTATCAACAGAAGACACTGTTGCACCTTAGGTAAGTATCCTGGAGTGCTCTGCACCACCATCTGGTGCAGTGCTTTGCAGGCTGCCAGCAATTTGCCCAAAGGTTTCTGGGAACCTAGGGGTTAAGTTCCCAAAATGCCTCTTTCTCTATCCCTTAATATTTATTCCATCTCAAAATGTTCATGACTCTTTTAAAATTCCTAGTTACATGTGCCACTTTTTGGCCTCCACCAGACTTTGGCAGAAGCATGGACCCTGCAAAGCTCAGAGCAATTTTTGTGTCCATTGCTAATACAAGATGCACAATTCTGCTGGATCAGCAGAACTTTGACTACTACTGCAGCCAGTGCTGTGGAGATGGAGAAAGGATACTTAAGGATGAGGAATAGAAATATCATGTTATTGCTGGCATTCACAAAGCAACTCCATATGGGGGATAGGCAGTTCTGGGCCAAAGAAATGAGCACTGATTAGTAGGATCACCTTGTTATGCAGGTTTGGGGTGAAAAGCATGTGATGTTATTGACATGAACTGTGACCGTATAGATCATTGTTGCAACCAAGATCCTATAGTTGCACCAAATCTTGTACAAAGGAGGTCAAGTAAGGTGTCTATGGAAAGGTTGTAATTTGCTAGTTATGATTATGTTGTCTGTATGTGTGTATCATTTTTGTATTTGAAGTTATGAATATTGGCTATGTACTTGTACCTCAATGTGTTTGATTCTAAGTAGCCTCAGTGAAGCATTTGGTCAGCTTCTTGAGAAAGGACTATTTTCAGTAAGTGCCCAATCAAGAAACACTTAACTGACAATGGACTTTAGGAGACACCAATCCACATCTGAGCTTTCCTGGGAACATTCAAACTAACATGTAAACTATGGCGTCGGCCTGCAAAAAACTGAATCATTCATGGACATGTGACTTTCCCAGGTGGCTACAAACTCCATCTTGTTGCTGTGATTTTGCACAGAAGAACAAAAGGGTTTCCGCCCACAAGAGAGAGAATATAAAAGGCCCTGGAAGCCTCTCCATTTTGTCTTCAGCTGGCTCAAGAGATGGCCTCTCCACTCCAAAGAGATGCCTGAAAGAAACTGGAACAAAGGACTGTAACTACGGAGATGTGAGTGATTGCTGGACCCAGTCCATAAACCACAAAGTTGGTCTGAAAAGGATTGGGCCTAGACTAGGAAGGAGTCTAGTCTGTGAAAGAAGCTTATTGGAACATCTCTGAGGGTGAGATTTACTTATATTCAGTTTCCTACTGTATTAGGCTTAGACTTGCGTGTTTTGTTTTATTTTGCTTGGTAACTTACTTTGTTCTGTCTGTTATTACTTGGAACCACTTAAATCCTACTTTTATACTTAATAAATCACTTTTGCTTATTAATCAACCCAGAGTAAGTAATCAATACCTGGTGGAGCAAACAGCTGTTCATATCTCTCTATCAGTGTTATAGAGGGCGGACAATTTATGAGTTTACCATGTATAAGCTTTATACAGAGTAAAACTGATTCATTTGTGGTTTAGGCTCCTAGAAAGACTGAATACTGGATGCTGGGAAAGTCCCTGTTAACTGAGAAGCCCCTGGGCTAAGTGAATCTTAGTTTCTGTGAACTGAAGGAGGGCATGGCCTAATCTCTTGGTCTGTGCTGGAGCTAACTGGAGTGTCTAACTCAGCAAGATGGGAGTGGAGGGAAACCTTCTCTGGCAGGGGGGTTTGCTCTCAGTGGTATCCCAGCACATCTAGTGACAGTCTTGAGGGAGTTTCTGTGAACACACCCATCACAAAGCAGTAGCTGCAGAACTTTTGGCTGTGAAAGGCCACATTCCTGGATCTGTATGGAGCTCACCCCAGGCCTCCTGCACAGGGACAACAGAACTAGGGTGACTGAGTGTCCAGTTTTCAACCAGAACACCTGGTCGAAAAGTGACCCTGGTTCCGGTCAGCACCACTGACCGCTGTTAAAAGTCTTGTCAGCAGTGCTGCAGCGCTAAGGCAGGCTAGTCCCTACCTATCCTGTCTGGCACCGCACTGTGCCCTGGAAGCGGCCAGCAGGTCTGGCTCCTAGGCAGGGCGGCCACAGGGCTCCACGTGCTGCCAGAGCACTGGCTCTACACTCCCATTGGCCAGTTCCCGGCCAATGGGAGCTGGGCGAGAGTGGTGACTGCAGGTGAAAGCAGTGCATAGAGCATCCTGAAAACTGGACCATTTGCTGAATTTGCCACAAGGGCTATTAGAAGAATCAACCATAGAGTTGTACTGTTGAGGGAGGCCTTAAAAGGGCATTTTAATAGTCAGTTGTAACAGTATTGTATGATGCTTTTGGGAACTCATGTCCCTTCATGTTTATAGACTTTAAATATGGTGGGGATATTGCCTGCCATTAATAATTTTGTGGGGGCAAAGAGATGCTCTCTTATGTGTCATGTCTGTCTTGTGCAAACCTGTCAAAATATGCTAATATTTTCTGGTTTTCAAATACTAAAGCTTTGTTCATATAGACACAGTAAACTTGAAGTGCAAATAAACAAATTGAAAACATTTTAGCAGTGGTGTGACCCAGATTGTTTTCCTTTTTATAAAATAAAATAAAACATACATGTTAAAATGTTTCATTAGTGGTGAAAGTAGATAGTGCATGGTGTTTGCTGGCTGATGCTGATGCTGTAGTTGATCCTGTAGTTATCTCAGATCAGTGTAGATATAGTCATGGTTCTATTTGTTTTCCCTTGATGGGTTCATGCCATGCTGCTACCTGTTATGCTAGGAGTTATATGGAACAGCAACTATAGTTTCCCTGAATGGAAAGGCTGCTGTGGTCTGAGGTCTGGGGGCATTGAGCTCAGTGTTCTGCATTTTGTTGCCTGAGCAAAGCTATAATGTCCTGGTGCACTTTCCAATGCACCTCTGTCCCTTTGCCTCTCCTCCAGCATTTGATATCTCCATTCCCAGTCCTTGACTCTGCTCTCAACAATTCAGCCCCTTTAATCTTCTGGGATGTCCACTGTTCTCAGTGTTGATTGAGTTAGCCCTGAGACTCCGGCTCACCCATAGGTGTGAGCACGGGGTGTGCCGGGTGTGGACAAATGGTTCCACTCCCCGGTGTGGCAAGCCGCGGGGTCCGCGTTGCCAAGCTGAGCGCAGCAAGCCACCAGCTCCTCCCCCGCCTTCCTCCATCCTCTGGAGCCATGCCGCCGTGTGCAGCGCTCTGGGGGCCGGGGCTCCACGAGGAGTCAGACACGCTCCCCCCTCCCCTGGAGCCATTCTGCTGCACGCACAGCGCTCTAGGGGCCAGGGCTGCGTGCTCCCGCGGGGCAGTGTTTGGCTCCGCGGGGAGGCTAGGAGCCTCATCTCATGTTAAGGGGTCTGGGGGCAGGAGGTTTGGATAAGGGCTGGGGGGCAGTCAGGGGACAGGGTGGGATAGGTGGGGGGTGGGATCCTGGGGGGGATGGTGGTTAGGGGCGGAGGGTCTCTGGAGGGGGCAGTCATGGAGCAGAGGGGATTGGACGGGGCATGGGAGTCCCGGGGTCTCTCAGGGGGTGGGGGGTGGATAGGGGTCAGGGCAATCAGGGGACAGAGAGCAAGGAGGGTCCTGGGGGGCAGTTAGTGGGGTGGGGGTCTCCGGAGGGGGTGGTCAGGGGACAAGGAGCTGGGGGGATTGGAAGAGTCAGGAGTTCGGGGGGGGGGTCAGGGGGGGGGGGGGTGGGGGGGGGGTGGGGGGGGGGGGGGGGCTGGGGGGGGGCTAGGGCGGGGGTCCCTGGGTGCACACCCTAATGAAATGGGCTGTGCACGCCTGTGGCCTCACCTCAAGGGACAAGTTTCACTTCAATAGTGTTGCAACATAATGGTCTCCATTTTACCTATTTCTTAAACTGTTTCCCATACAAACATCTCATAGTAACCACAACAAACTGATAGTTCTTAGCTTTGAGGAGGAACCACACTCTACCCCCTTCAGTGAAATAGCGAGAAGATTGTCAGACACATACCTGCCTGGATGTGTGTGTGTCACAGAGAGTACGGCCTAAGATGGGGGTGTGTTTTGTTGCATGGAAGACTTTGTGGCTGGGTATGAATATAGGGAACATGTGGTGAATATTGCCGATATTTTCACAGGCAGTGATGATCTTGGCTGATAAATTGCTCTTGAAGGTGACAAAGGCCCAAAAAATGTAGCGGCTACTCACAGCTGAAAGCTGCCGTGGTTGCTAGCCTGTGCAATAGTGCCAGCCGAACTCATCACAGAGTGTTGGGGGAACGTCTCCTATTGTGGGAGAAGAAACAAGGCTGCCTTCCCTAGAAACATTCAAGAGAAGATTGCAGAGCATCTCCATGGTCATTCAAAATGATAAAAGGGACTTTCCTAGACCAATAAGGCAAAGAAAGGAAAAGCAAATGCCACCTCTACCTCTGTTGGTACACAGGACCGTGGTCTGTTGTGAACCTTGTAATTCAGACTCCTATACTAATCTGTTTGAGTTCATTTCCTTACATATATCTAATTGAAGTAGCTACAGTATATGCATTCCAAAGCATTAAGTATATTTCTAGTGCTGTTTTTACAAGTAAACTGAAGAATCAAGTCAATTCCTTTGTACTCTAATCACATGGATGTGTGTCATTTTTAAATAGGGGAGAATGGAGGGATAAGAAGAGGTTTAGGGCACAAAAATGGAAGCAAACATGCTTATAATGAATAACTCACCAATATACCTACCTGAGCTTCCTTACCGTTCATCACCAGAATCATCTGTACTCACCTGGTGGGACTGGCTTGACACTGGAGGAGTTTTGAAGAGCTGTGGGGTCACCGCATGGTTAGTATCCCCCTCCTCTTCATTGTGCACTGCAGGGGTTTCCTCGCCTGGCTTTCACAAAGTGCCCACACTCACATTTGGGGTGCTGGTGGGGGCCCATAACAAATATGGCACAGTTCATTTCAGAAGTGGCAGGTCTGCAGGATGGACTCAGATGTGTTATTGCCCTCCCTCTGCTTTTGAAATGCCTGCTGAAGTTCTTCGTCTTTCACCCAGCATTGCTGCTCAGGCTCTGGGATTAGCATCACCTGTGCAATTTGCCCATAGATATCGATATTCCTTTGGTTGCTCCTTAACTGGGCTTGCACAGCCACTTCTCCCCACATGCCCAGGAGATCCTGGGCTTCTGCCCTGCTCCAGGCAGGAGCACGAGGTCTAGGTGGAGCGCGTCACCTGCACTGAGCTGGCGTGGTTGGATGCTCACAAAGGTGGGCCAGTAGGTCTGCTCACCCAACATAGGCATCGATGATGTAGATTGACTTTGGCCCTACATCATTTGAGGAAGTAGTATTATTGTGTCACTGTAGTGGGGTGCCTACAGGAGATGAGTCAAAACAACTTGATTTATGTTGACATAACTTTGTAGTGTACTCCAGGCTTGATACACGTTTATGAGCATGTTAGCTACATCAGGTTTGAGGGAAGAAACCTGGGCAGAGGGAAAGATGGGGTCAGAACCATAGTCACCCCTGCAGGATGTCCCAGTGTAACTTATATTTTGAAATTCCTGGCTTTTAGCCTTTTTAAAAAAATATACCTGTTATATGTATAGCATGTGACAGCCCTGCTGGCACCTCATACAGCATGTGACTGTCAGCTTGTCTCTTTCTTCTGGTCAGCCACTAGTGTATGTAGTGCAACCAGAAGTGGGTGAGTTGTACACAGTGCATCTCTTAGTCACTCTTAGGGTGACCAGATCACCCAAGTCAAATATCGGGACGCGGAGGGAGGGTGACGCCGGGGGGGGGGGGGGGGAGGGGGGGGGGGGGGGTAAAAAACAAAACAAAACACCCTTCCTCCACAAGCGCTGGAGGGAGGCCCGGGAGACACAGGGGAAGCGCGGGGCCAGGGTGAGTGAGAGTCTGCCCTGGCCCCGAGCAGGCAGGACTCAGTTGGGTGGTAGGGAGAGGAGGGGGGTGGCCCGCAGGGCCAGGCGGTGGCTGTTCTCCCCCCCAGGCAGCGGGACTCGGGAGCAGCCGCTGCTGCAGCTCCCACTGCCGCGGGGGGAGGAAGCGGCCGATGGCCAAGCTCGGCAGCTGCGGCTCTGGCGCCTGGGCCCGAACCCCCCGAGCCGGGGCCTGCTGCGGGGACCCAGCAGCGCACACGCTGCGCCCAGCCCCTGGCCGGTCGCGTCTGGGCTGCTGCCCAGCTGGTACTATCCTGCGGTGGCCCCGGAGTGGGGGCAGCAGGCCCCAGCCCCCCCGTCCCGCTCGGGTCCCACAGGGGAACGAACGGGGCTGGGCTGCCAAACGGGTCCCCGCAGCAGGCCAGGGCTCGGGGGGGTTCGGGCCCAGGCGCCAGAGCCGCAGCCGCCGAGCTTGGCCATCGGCCGCTTCCTCCCCCCGTGGCAGTGGGAGCTGCAGCAGTGGCTGCTCCTGAGTCCCACTGCCCGGGGGGGAGAACAGCTGCCGCCTGGCCCTGCAGGCCGCCCCACTACTCTCCCTACCATGAGTCCTGCCTGCTCGGGGCCAGGCCGGACTCTCACTCACCCTGGCCCCGCACTTCCCCTGTGTCTCCGGGGCCTCCCTCCAGCGCTTGTGGAGAGAGGAGGAATGGTGAGCCTGGGGAAGAGGCGGGGATTCGGGGAGGGAGCCAATCGGGCGAGGAGGGGGTGGAGTCGGGGTGGGGCGGGGCGCGAGCACTTCCGGGCTCTGGAGCATTTCCTTGTTTGTCCAGTGTCCCGACCACACGTCGGTCGGGACGCGGGACAAACAAGGAAATATCGGGACAGTCCCAATAAAATCGGGACGTCTGGGCACCCTAGTCACTCTGGGCCCTACCCACTGCAGCAGGCAAGCACGGAGCTTTGCACCAGTGAAGCGTGTGCACACGTGTGTGTGTGTGTACGTGTGTGTGTGTGTGTATAGCAACTACTATTAAGACCTATCTGAACACAGACATTTTATGACATACAGACTATGGATTCAGCTTTATTACACACACGTTGTTTGACTAAAATTCATCCATGGTGGAATGTCATTGATGTCAAATCAATGGAGCTATAGCAGGGATGAATTTGACCTTTTATTTCCAGTCCAGTGCAGATTACTTTCTTAATGGAAAAATCGTATGACACTTGTAGATTTTTTTTTTTTCTTTTTTTTTGGTATTATACTTTGTATAGCTATTAGGATTTTCTATTTTTCACAGTGTGTAACTACTTTTTGAAATTTGCCCCGGAAATGAACATGAATGAAAGATACACAAGTCTTTGGACCTGATTTTCAAAGTTACCTTAACTTTTGGGTGTCTCCATTTTGGGGTGTCTAACTTTAGACAATTCGGGCCTGATTTTTTAGAGACAATGAGCATGTACAATCCCAGTCGAAATCAAGGGAAACTGCAAGTGCTCATTACCCCTGAAACTTCAACCCTACTTATCTAAAATTAAGGGCCACTTTGGAAACTTGGACCTTTATATAATAAAACCAGAGCTGGTCCATGAATATTCTGTCAAACATAAAACTGAGTTGGGTGTTGTATTTTTGTTGTTTTTTGCTTCCTCTGATTATTCTAGTCAATAAGTTCAATGGCAGAAATGTTCACAGAAGCATTAAAGAATATTTACAGATAGTAAATTTTAAACTTCTAAATGTGAGCTTTCATGCCAGAAACTTGATTCTAAAAGAAATACTCATCCATTCAGCAGTACAATCAAAGCTAACTGACTTGGCTTGAACTTCAAATATTAAAAATCCACAAGAAATTTCTCACAATCTTCAGCCCAAGAATTATTGACTGAAATTATCCAGCAAATAATTTTGAATAAAGAATACCTTTGACCAGACTGTAGAGTCAGTTGCTTGTTTACAATTTGCAAACTGAACAAGAGTCTAAATTTGTTGACTATGTTGCACTATTCTGTAAGAATTATTTGGTCTAAATAAAGCAAGTGGACGTTGATTTCTCATGTTATCTCTATATTCGATGAATCACTTGTGCAATAGCACCAATATCTGGTTTCATATAAAATATTTATCAGCTCTTTCATCATTGCATCATAAGGTGGAGAGAATATAGATTACACTTAACAGTCATTTGTGATATCTTTTTAGGAGCTTGTGAACTTGAAGTTGCCACTGGAAACCAAAACAGTTCTTCTAAGCCTATAGATAGAACTCTGTGATTAATCATGAATGCAAACTGCATTGCTTTGTGAAATTATGAGTCATTGCTCCGCACGTTTCATTTCAGTCACAAGGGACAAAACTTGATACAATCAGCCAAACACTGGAATGTAGTAAATTGTTATCACTTGAATTTTATATACTTTTAAAAAAATTAATGACCTACATTTTCCTGTATCCTCAAAAACAGTTTGTTTGTTTTTAAATTTTGTCCTATCTTGGTTTTATAGTTAGTTAATGGAAACAATGAAGAATGTTGGGTTACAGGAAGTGTAATCTTAAAAAGAGAGGACAAAAGTATAAATCGGGATCAACTGAGTGGTTGAATGAATGATGCCCTAACCTCTGACCCAACAATGGTCTGGTTGGGGGTGCTCCCCTTCAATGAAACTCCAAGCTGTCATGCATTCTCATCTAGTCAGTTGCAGGATTGTGGCTGTGTACCTCCACTCCTTAAACCATACCTCAAGTACTTTTATGAGAGGAATTTAGAGATGAGGTAAACAATTTCATATTACACCTCACAAAACACAGCACACATTGTTCACTAACATTTTACATTATGGGTCACAACTTTAAAAAAAATATTTCATGAATTGTGTCCTTTTCTTACAACTATGAATGGCAGCTGTCGATCACTGAAATACATTTTAGTTACCATGTAATTACTGCTCTTGCACCCACTACTTTGAATAGCTAAGGACCTCAGAATCTGTAACTGTCGCATAATTAGGAGTATGCTTACGAGACTAACCCTGTACAGTAACTATTTGAATAATAACATAATATTTGCATTCTTCAATTTAAAGTGTTGCCTACATTGAAACTAACATGGACCTTAGTGCTAGGGGAAAGCCTAGGATTGGGGTCGAATTGCATCTCAAATGAATTCATCCTGCTTGCAACCCATAATAGTTTCTAGCTTATGGATAGGCTGGAGGAACTGTGCGAGGAAAAAGTTTTCTAGTGTATTGTACTGTACCTAGCTGTACCTCTAAGCTTTTTGGGGCAGGGATCTGTTACTTGTTTGCCAGAGGTTGTTACACAGTGCAATGTACATGAATGGAGTTATATAAATCAGTTATTGATTGTAACATATGTAGTTGCTTATTGGATACTGCAATGGTTCTTGGGGTACCTAGAAGTGTGAGTCACCTTATTCCCAAGCATGAGGGAGTCTTGCCTGTGCCTGGATGGGTGTTGGCTCCCTAAAACCACCAGCCTTTCAGCCACTCAAACACTCTCCTCTAGACTAGGCCAGTCCCGATTTCACCTTGCAGTATAACAATAGGTACATATGTCCCAGAGTTCCTTTGAATTGTTCCCCTATGATACACAGCCCTGAACACTAGCTACTCAGAGAAATCCCAAATCTTCTGTCCCAGAAGGAACAGTGTGCCCCAGTTTACTAGTTTTACCTTAAACCACCACTCCTGTAAATCACACAGCACTTGTGAACACTTATAATAAAACAAAAGGAGGTTTATTAAAGAAAGAGTAAACATTTAACTAGAAAAAAGAGTGGTGGAAACATAGTTACAATATAAAACAAAATCATAAAATGTGAACCTGAGTCTACACTTTTTAATGGCTACTCTCCTATCTAATAAAGTAGGCTAGACCCACCTCCAAAGTTCAGTCTGTTGCAGAGCTGACTGGTTTCACAAGAACCAGGATCCAATTTATCATGAGAACACCTCAGTCCTCAAGATGTCTCCTCAGTGAAAGGATCCAGAGGACCTCTCCCTTCTCAGTGTTATACTGAAAGTCTTTTGTTTCTTTTCATTGACAGGGCGATGAATGTCTTGTCTTGTTGTCCTGTCCCTTTTTTACCTTCAAGTGGTTTCAGTTGTTTGCAGTTGCCTCTCATGGTTTTCCATTGCACATCTTGGGACTGAGCAAGGCTAAACAATTGAGTCTTCATTGCTTCGCTGTCTAAACAGGATGGGGTGACAACTCGATCCTGTCCGAATAGACATCACTGAGATATATTGTCCCCGGATGACTAAATTTTATTTTAAGTTCATTAAGCATACTTTCAGTATAAATACATTATTCCTTAAATAATACCCATACATACATCTCACAATGATTATGAATCTTGACAAATTGTAAGATGTCTGTAGATACCTTATATGTTACTCGTTATGGATATATATTCTGTAAGATGGATTTGGTGTAGTGCATTTGTCAGGTCTGGGATGCAAGTTATTGGCAAAGAACAGGGGACCCTTTGCCCAGGGGTCTCAGTGTCACAGAAACTGTATCGAAAAAGCCTTCCATTTTTTGCAAAAAAAGTTATCACATTGTGTCTAAAACAGAATATAATGATGGCCAAGATTTTAGAAAATAAGAGCTAGACTCTTAAAATCCATATTTGGGCACCAAAATAAATGGCTTGATTTTTGAAAAGCCCTGAGCACCCAGCATCTCCTGTTGCAGCTGCAGGGGCTTAGATCATGGAGCCAGGTGTGTGCCTGCAGCTAAGAGAAGCACCTGGCAGGAAGCAGAGAGGAGACAGCTAGGAAGCTGTGTGCTGTGATATGGCTGGGACAGATCTTTACTAAGATGAGTTCAAAGTCAGATGGTTCTGGACAAAACAGGACTATTGGAAAGTAACTGATAGCTTCCTTTCTCCACCCTAGAGGGATCCAGACCAGAGGAGAGGAAGAAGTATCCCCTAATGTCTTTATGCTACCTGTGTGCTCCAGCAGGAGCAGAGAATAGGCACCCTGGGTGGGCAGCTGTGTAATAGAAGCCAGCAGGCAGGCTAAAAGCAGCTACTGCCCCTCTCTGCTGCTCCCTGGCTTCAGCTCCCCAGCTAAGGAGTGTTTCTGAGCTAGGGGCAGGAGTCTGAGAGTTTCCCCACCCACACTACTTCTCTTCTGCACCCTCAGCTGGCCTCTCCAACTGCTACACTCACCCTTCCCCACCCCCAGCCTGATAAGAGCCAATCAAAAAGAGGGACAGCCTTCAAAGCTTAGAGCTTCCCTTCATTTTTGTGTTTTTCCTCTCTCATGCTGCAAGCTGAGTGGTGGCAGCAACAGTTGCATGCTACTGGAAGGGTGGCTTCTGCTGGAGAGGTCTCACATTCCCCTCACATGCTCAGCCCCACAGGTTGGTAACCCTGGCGTAAAGCTTTCCAAACTATTGGTTCTGGTGCTCCAGCAGGTGGCCAATGCCTTTGTTTCTGATGGGTGTGGCATATACTAAATACAAATAAAGATGCAGGGTGGGAGTTGAATCCCTGAACTTTACTTGGCTAACAGCCATGTCTGACATGTAAAGTCTATTGGTGCACTGTAATACACCCTCTAGACCGGGGTAGGCAACCTATGGCACACGTACCGAAGGCAGCACACGAGCTGATTTTCAGTGGCACTCTCACTGCCCGGGTCCTGGCCACCAATTTAAAACATTTTAAAAACCTTATTTACTTTACATACAACAATAGTTTAGTTATATATTATAGACTTATAGAAAGAGACCTTCTAAAAACGTTAAAATGTATGACTGGCACGCGAAACCTTAAATTAGAGTGAATAAATGAAGACTCGGCACAGCACTTCTGAAAGGCTGCCGACCCCTGCTCTAGACTAAGGCATCTGGGTTATATTAAAAACCGGAGAGACTGCTGTATCAAATGATACATGCCATAGGGAGATGACGGCTCTCAACACTATGCAGGATTGGTCCTAGAGGTTGCTATTGTTGAAACAGTACTTTTGTCCCTTGAAGGGGGGATTCTCTTCTTGATGATATAGAGTCATCCAGACAACCGCTCTTTGCTTATCAATCAGTCTGTCTGCATGAAAGGAAGGGACGCGAGAGAACATCAGATCAAATCTGTAGATCACCTTATTGTGTACATTGCAGGCAATGGGCCAGATGCCATCAGTTACACCAGGCAAATGTGTTGACATAAATGGAGTTGGATCAGTGTAACTGAAAGGAGAATTTGGCTCATTCTTTTTCAGTGAATCTATGAATCATTCTGGACACAGGAGCTTTATGACACAACAATGGGAAACTTCCGAGGCAAGTTTGTTAGACTTGAGAATGGACTGAATGACTACATCACACAGGTGCTGCTCTTTTTATTCTAGATTATTCATTGTGCCACATGCTTTTGATAGACATGAAATAAAAGTGAAATCAAGAGACCGGATGCATCCAAGCAGTCTACCAGAGATCTTTTAGCTTTGCTCTAATTTCTAAGAAAGATGGATTTAATGCTGATAAAGCTCCCGGAGGCCCTATTTTCCATACTTCACACAGGCCTGAGTGCAGAGTTTAGGAATACATGTCAGAAAGGAGTTTTCACTTGCTTTTTTTTGTGTGGGTAACCTTTAAATGAGCCATGTTAAGAGATCTCAGTTTGCCACATAAAGCAGGATTTCAAGAAAAATTGGTTGTATTACTGTTCCTAATAGAAGACACAGCATGGAGTAATTGATACTGGATTAAATGCTGTACAGTCAAATACCAGTTCTTGGAAAGATCAAAGTAAGATCATTTATAAAGCTGACAGCAAAGGCAGAAGTCACATTAAAGGCAGGATAGTGAGCATTTCATTCATTTATCTAATTAGTGTTTGACAGGCAAATTTGTGTATTGTGGTAACAATCTATCAGAGATAGAAATAGTACACAAGTAAGTGACTTTGGCGAGGATGTAATAACAATACATCATCAAGTCAGTACTGCAACAGGTGCTACTTTGAGGTCATGGCAAAGACTTGTTTGAAGGGAGCACTGATTAATGTAACTATGTAATACAATATTGTATGTGTACATACAAACAAACTCACAAATACAGTAGTAACCATTAAAAGTCAATATTTGCCCATAGATATCACAGAGTTACCACAATTACTTTATATTACTGTTCTAAATATCTAGGTAGAAGGAAAAGTGTAACACTTAAGTCTCCCCTACTAACTCAGTCCCCTACCCTTCTTCATTGTTTTTCCTGAAAGGCTCCTTCTCACTCCATTTACTCACTTCCCCCAATTTCCCCATGCATGCTGACCCCAGAGATGACTGTCCCAGAGGAAGAGGGCTGGGGTCAGCAGACAGAAAAGCAGGTGGGTCAGTGGCTTGGTTTGAAGGAATCACCAGCTGGTTCCGACATGACACAGGGAAGCAGCCTAGGATAGAGCAACAGAGAGTCCTGTGGCACCTTTGAGACTAACAGAAGTACTGGGAGCATAAGCTTTCGTGGGTAAGAACCTCACTTCTTCAGATGCAAGACTTATGCTCCCAGTACTTCTGTTAGTCTCAAAGGTGCCACAGGACTCTCTGTTGCTTTTTACAGATTCAGACTAACACGGCTACCCCTCTGATATAGGATAGAGCAGTTTGCCCTGCCCCCTGTTCTCCCTTCCATGTGTCCATCACACACTTCTGCATCTGCTCCATCCCACGTCCTGTGAGTCACTCAGAGGCAGGGGAGGGTCACCAAATGGAGACTTAGTTTGACCTCTTTCCTCTGCAGCTCCCTGCTTCAAAGAACAATTCCATCCTGTATAAGAAACAAGACACTGTACATTTACTCATCACCACCATTACATCTGGCTAACTCTCACAATTTCATTATGAGTGTTGTGAAGGGGGTGTTTTTCTGGAAGCCCCAGTTCCTGGAATCATGTGTTTATGGGAGAATCTCAGCTTTCTTTTCTTTTTAGATGTAAGTGTTTGGTTTTACAGAAAACTGTTAAATTAAAAGCACACAAAATTAATAATTTTTGAGACAAATCTCATGATTTTGGGTGGGCCTGCCTCAATTTTTGATTATTTAGGGTTGCCAATTCTGTATGCATTGTAAATAAGTTGCCTCACTTACTTAGACCCTTTTAACTGTTCCTGATTGCTACAAATTTCTTCCTTATTAGTAAGTATTTTCTGAATGAACAATTTTCAGCTTATGGGTTGTGCTCCAACTGTTCAAATATCCACCGTTGATTTGTGGTGTTATGTGCTACTGCATATTACTACACGAGTTTTCACAGTGATGTGTTCAGTATCATGGTAAATCTACATTTTCAAGTTTCTGAACAACTTAAAACAATCCAGCACTGAATACAAATTTCCTTTTTTTGCTCCACTTTCACTTGAAAGTTAACAGCTGCTCAGATTTCTTTGTTCTTCAGGGCATTGGGTAGGGAGGTCTGCAAATTCTCTCTAATTAAGATTAAAAAAAATGTATTGCTTGAGACCTATGGGTTGGTGAATAGGCATGTGGATGTGCTGGTCTGTTTTGCCCCCACCCAGAAAGGACTAACACCAGGACCAAGTCTCTTTCAGGCCTTTCCCTCAGGGCATGGTTTATTAATTCAAACAAAAACCTTCTCAAAGGAACACAAAAGAGAGCTAGTCCTCTGACCAACACTGGCTGCAGGAACTCATAGGCCTTTCACTCTGTGCACCTCTCTCTGCTCCAGAGCTGGTCATTGGGGCCAGTCTCTCTTCAGCTAAGCTCTCTCAGCCCTTTATAGCATTCATCACCTCGGTTTGATAGTTAAACAGAGCTGGCTGGCCCCAGCCTCCTAACCCTTAAAGGGGCACACCACGCTGTTACATGGCAGTTGTAGAAATATTAGCATTTCAAAGATAGAAAACAAGACTAAGGGTATGTCTACACAGCAAAGAAACGCCTGTGGCTGGCCTGTGGCAGCTGACTCTGGTTTGGGGGGCTCGGTCTGTGGGGCTGTTTCATTGCTATGTACACTTCTGGGCTCGGGCTAGAGCCTGGGCTTGAGGACCCTGAGAGATGGGAGGGTCCCAGAGCTCAGGCCGCAGCCCAAACCTAGAAGTCTACACAGCAGTGAAACGGCCCCACAGCCCAAGTCCCATGAGCCTGAGTCAGCCTGCACAGGCCAGCCACATGTTTTTCTTTGCTGTGTACATGTACCCTAAGAGCATTCATTACGTGACATGTACGATTTTAAGAAGTTACATGCACAGAGGTAATACAGTAATATGTTTATATCTACGAGGTTATCATGTTTGCTTATGGTTACTACTTTAATAAAGTAATCTGGAACTTGTACAAGGTTTTTCTACCCTTTAACTTCTTTCTCCCCCACTTTTATTTTTTTTTTCCGGCTGCTATTCTGGAAAATTGAATGTAAACATTTATATGGCCCAAAAATTGTACCATGAGATTGTGGAATCCACTGCATGGAATAAACAAAACGCCACATCCTGCTTGTTTGAATTAAATCATTAAGGAGCAAACATAGCTGCATGAACACAGTGTGATCTCAGAGCTAAGAAGCGTTGGGCTCATTTGGTACTTGCCTTCCAAGCCTTGAACTGAAGCCTTCCAATTAAACACTCATCTGTTGCCAAAATCTTTTCTTTACTGAACCACTGCAATGTTGCCAACTTTCATGATTTTATCACAAACTTTGCAATATTTGATGCTCTTTTCTTAAAGTTCCAGCACCTGGAATGATGGGTTTTCAGCTGAATCTCAGCTTTTAATTATTTTTTTAAAGAAAGTTTCTTCCAGCCCTTGTGGCTGCAGAGAAAAACTCAAAAATGTGAACGCTAACGGCTCAAATAAAATAACGGCAAGTGTATTATTTTAAAAATATTCATGACTTTAAAGCCAATCTCATGATTTGGGGGGAGGGCTGATTGATTATTTTTGAATGCTTGGGTTAGCTGTACTGACAATGCCCCAAGCATAGTACTGTAGTGCGGCACCATGCTACTGGAAGTGCAGCCTTTAAGATGGGACATAAAACTGAGGTCCTGTCCCATGTGGTCTTTAAAGAATAGAGCTGTTAGGCCCACTAAGCCTGAATTCATGCTTTTTTTTTTTTTTTTCCTTCCACCCTTCATCTGTTTAGACTGTAGGGATAAGGAAAGTTTTGCCTTATGTGTGTACAGTATCTTACACATTGGGGTCCTATCCCAACAGAAGTCTTTGTGCTCTATGCCTGATAAGTTAACAATTTGAGCAACATGAATGATAAAGATTATTAATAATAGCAATTATATTTTGCCCTGAAATTTCAGTTGGAAGACTTGTTCTTTACTTTCTTTTTAGAAACACTGTATATTGTTGCTGGTACCAAATGGCTGCTGCGTTTCACCCTTGAGGGGGTTGCAATTCAGTGGTATGTGAAGTGATCAATATGTTTGTGACAGGTCTGGCAATTTGCTACAATATCCTGGATAAACCTTATTGAATTAAGTTTAAGTATTTTAGGAGCTTGTTGTATTAAAAATGTAAAAGTTTGTGTAATTGTGGAATTCTATATAACTTGTCCAGGAGACATAACTAATGTAAATCTTAGGAACTGTTTTGAACTTTAAAGGACTCTTATAAACAATGGACCAAGACAAGACTGAACTGTAAGTTGAGTACGTTTCCTAAGAAATGCCTGGGAGGAGAGGAATGCAACCACCCAGCTCGGCCTAAGTTCCCTCTAAGCTGCGCAGCTGTGCAGCTGCCTATTAAGCCCCATGCAGGGGCTCAGTGCTGCAACGGGGAGAGGCGCCCCTCCCGCTGGCTAAAGCACAGACTTGCCGTGGTGGAGACAGGTGCCCCTTCCCGCCAGCCCCAGCGCGGACCTGCTGTGATGAGGAGAGGCGCCCCTCTCCACTGGCCCTCGCACAGACCTGTCCCGGACTTGCTGCGGCTGGGGGAGAGGAGTCCCTCCCTCAGCCCAGCCCAGCCCCGCCGGAGCTGCCGAGGCCGGGGAGAGGTGCCTCTCCGTAGGCCCCAAGCTGCTGTGGCAAGAGAGGACTGACGGAGTCCTCTCTCCCCACCACAGCCCCAGGGAAGTCTGCACTCAAAACCCGTCATCCCTGGCCCCACCCCACCCCAGATCCCAAAGCCCCCCTGTATCCCAATCCTTTGTCTCATCCCTGAGCCCCCTCCTATACCCCTCACTCCCACCCCAGAGCCTGCCCCCCCAGCCAGAGCCCTCATCCCCTGCACCCCAACCCTCTGCCCCAGCCCTGATCCCCCTCCCACATGCCGAACCCCTCGGCCCCACCCCCACCTAATGAGTTTTGTTATGTGCACCAGTATGAAGGTGATATGTCACACATCACCTCCATATTGGTGCACATAACAAAATTCATTCTGCACATGGATGTAAAAAATTAGAGGGAACACTGCTCTGAACCTGAACTTTTGAAGCTTCACCCTGGGGAGGAGACCTTTGTCTGCACAATTCCTATTTACAGGATCAAAAGGTCCAAATAGCATGAAAGCATGACTCCCAAATTCATGGGCAGGGGAAGGTTCTTGTTCTTGGCCAAAGCAGTTATAAACTTGTAACCAGAGGAAACACCCCTTGCTTGGGTTTGAAGGACTGTTACCTGACCAGAGCCTTTGTTGCAGTCAGGGATGATTTCTGGTAAGCTTATTAGCATGCGTGTAGGGTTCTGTTATTGTTTTTTACGTGTTTTTTCTGTAATGCTTTTACCTTAAGAATAAATGTGCTTGCTTGAAAAGAGCTGTGTGGTAACTTAACTGTGGCAGTTACACTGTTTACTATCTCTGTAGAGCCGGGGTCAACAACTTTCGGTACACGGCCCATCAGGGTAATCCGTTGGCAGGCCGCGAGACATTTTGTTTATGTTGACCATCCACAGGCGCGCGCGCACACACACACACACACACACACACACACACAGTTCCCAGTGGCCATGGTTCACCATTCCTGGCCAATGGGAGCTGCAGGAAGCAATGGCCACTTTCTGCAGCCCCCATTGGCTGGGAATGGTGAACCCAGGGGGCTGTGCCTGTGGAGGGTCAATGTAAACAAAATGTCACATGGCCCGCCAGAGGATTACCCTGATGGGCCGTGTGCTGAAGGTTGCCAACCCTTGCTGTAGAGAAAGGCAAAGCAGGTCTCCTTAGGCAGTCTGATTTGCTGGGGAATTCACAGTGTAGGCAGGGAGCTGTGCCACTTGGAAATGCACCAGTTAGGACAGAGTGAGATGCATGTCTCCACCTAAGTGAGGTAGTGGCTGGGGAGCCAGAAGCCTAAGAGTGGGTGCCCTTGCTGGACCATAGCAGGGGAATATAGGTGCAGAAAACAGGTGATAAGAAAGGGGGAATGAGACACTAGCTTGCTTAAAGTCATGTCAATCAAGCCCTTTTCAGTATGAGGGTCTCAAACCTACTGTCTTTGGCCACCCCATTTCTGATTACAGTTCTCCACAGCTTTAGATCAACAGCCATGATTTCCTATGTATTATCAGCTTTAACGTTGGCACCTTTAAAGCGAACACTTAATTTTTTTCTTAAAATGCAGATCTTGACCCTGGAGCTGGGCTAATAATTCATAATGAATTACTCATCGGATAAATACTCTCTCTCTCCTTTCTTCCTGAATTTTCTACCAACCCATTCTCAATATCTCAAGTGTATTTGTTTATTTTTAAGTAAATTATTTGATGTTTTCATTCTTTTCTAATTTTATATCTAACTTATTAATTGAATAACTTATTTGCCAACTTTTCTGAAGTTCTTTGAATAAAGCATTTGATTAATACATTTTCCTTCAGCCCCCAACTATAACAGCAAGTTGCATGGGAAAAACTTCCATAGTTGAGACTGAGTTCTTGAAACACGGGCATCAGGTTCTAAGGTATGGAAAAGTTGACAAACCCACCCCACGCTGGAAGTTTACACCCAATGTCTCTGAATGATGGTTAATTTAGCACAGCCATGATACATTTAGTATGTAATTCTTTAATACCAGTAGCTACCAGTCTCAACAGTTTTATCTTCCTATACCCCTTTACAGTACCAGGCCTCTAATGGTGTCATAGCAACTGTGATAAGCTACAGAAGTTTCACAGCTGTGTGGCAGCAATCTGATCACTCTGTTATTGACAGAGACAGAAAAGCCATATGTTGCTTTAGCACTATAAATGTGCTCAAGATAGTCATCATTAGCCATGTCTGTCACGGGGTGGCTGTTTTTCCTGTTTCTATTTTTCTTTTCCCTCTGTGCTATTTACATGTTTCAGTTGCCAGTCTGCTCATTCCCAGTGAGCTCTTGCTGTCGCTTCTTTTTTACAAATCATAGAATCATAGAATATCAGAGTTGGAAGGGACCTCAAGAGGTCATCTAGTCCAACCCCCTGCTCAAAGCAGGACCAATTCCCAGCTAAATCATCCCAGCCAGGGCTTTGTCAAGCCGGGCCTTAAAAACCTCCAAGGAAGGAGACTCCACCACCTCCCTAGGTAACGCATTCCAGTGTTTCACCACCCTCCTAGTGAAATAGTTTTTCCTGATATCCAACCTGGACCTCCCCCACTGCAACTTGGGGATATAATGCAAATAATTGAAGTGCTAGCATCTCACTGTAGTCCTGGAAAATAGCTCAGCATGCATAGGCTCATCTGCCTGGATTTAAATCTCCGCTGGCAAGAAGCTGTTTCACTGATGCATCAGACAGCCTATTGCTACTCACCAGTACTCCACACAGATGGAGTGAGCCCTTCATTATTTCCTCCATCAAAATGAAGGCTTTGATCGTATGTGCACCTAAATATTGGAGATGTACATGGAAGGAAAATGGAGCACAGAACATTTCTGAGTGTGATGCTAGATCAGATACTGAAACAAAAAATAAATAGTACATTTAGATAAAAATGGTACCATGTCTTCTCCCTCTCCCCTCCCCTTACCTTCCTCTTTTAAAATCAATGCAAGGAAGTTAACAATGATGATTCAAATCCTCAGGTTTTTACTCAGGCTTTACTTAAACAAACTTCCACTTAAGCTAATGGGAATGTGCATGTATAAGGAAAAGGACTAAGTAAAAATTGAATATACTTTGAATCAGGACCTCAAGATTTAGCCTGACATTAATTCACCATTACTAAAGCTGAGGCCCAAGTCAACATGTTGCTATCTAGAACCAGCCCAGAATCTAAATGTCCCCAGATTTCAGAGTTGTTTGGATATGGTGATCCAGATTGGACTACTTTAAAACCAGATCTAAGACACAAAGTTTGAATCTTCCCTAAATGTTGTATTAGTTCAGATCCAGTGTCTTGGTTCTGCTCCATCTCTCTAACTTGTTGCATAGGAAATTTTAATGTATACAATAAGCAAGAAACCACATAGTTCTGGCTACCATATGTGACAAAGTGCTGGGACTGGACAGGTGGACCCGCTCTCTAATCACTGTAACCTCAATTAGTTCACCCAGTGATGACTGATTGAACAATTAGTTAATCAGAAGAAGAGGCAGGAGAGGTAAGGAACTAATTAGCCCTAGGCTACTAACTTGATTCTGAGGTGTTTAACTGATTGCAATGTCCCATTGATGTCAGACAGCTTTTCAGATAATAGGCATTTCCTCTCTCGGCCCTGTCTCATTCCAAAGCACGTTCCATCAATGAACAGCAGTCTGCACATTTGAAAGGAAATACACTGCAGCCCATCCAGGGCTGATGTGGCATCTGGTTGGCGTGTTTTCATATACAAAAGTATCTTCTTACTCCTGCCCATATGGGTCAGTTAAGAAAAAAATGGAAAGAATCTTCTCAACACGCTCTTCTCTACTTCTGATTTCTCTGCATTAGTCTCCTCCATTTTATGGCAACAGTGCAGTGTTGATCCTATACTGCAGTATGTTGCCCAGAATTGAGCCGTCATTTGCAGTTAGTTAACTGAGGTAGCAAACACTTTCCTTGCATTTTTTACCACCCAAAGCATTCAGATTAATTTCAGATGAGCTATTCTTCAACATCTTTTTGGGATGTTTTTTGGAGCACAGTTGATATGTTTCACATGAGAGGCACCTGCATTTCAGGGGCGAGTGAAATGATTCCCATAAGTAGTTTTTAAATGTCCCAACCCTGCCTGGTGCTGGATGCCCTCAACACCGGTTGACTTTAAGGGTGCTCAGTTAATCACAGGCTCAGGTCCACAGTACATTCAGATGAGAGGCTGTGAAGACCATGTGGGAGATAGGTGCATTATTTTTTCTGAAATGGATGTGTACCTCTGTTTGTTTGCTCACTGCTCTCTGCTCCATGTGTGCAGAAGGATAACTCAGTCCTTTATAGATTTCCATGTCTGTAGGAATGGATTTAGTTACACCTCAATCACTAATACGTAAGGGAACAATACAGGTTTCAAACCTTTTGAAATCTACTTCAGACCATGTAAGGGCCCATCCCTGGCCACTGACATACAAAAAGGGGCAATCCAAGTGGGGGAAAATGAGATGAAAAATTTGAGAGTAGTTAAAAATCTCAGCCCTGAAACTGAGAGAGAGATAGAAGGCAGCAGTGGGGTGTGTGTGAAGTAAGTTAGATGTGGCATTAGATGAGGTAATATAATGTATATAGGCCCTTTTGTTTTAACCTGTTCCCTCTCATGCTCCTATGAATAAATTCATTTTGTTTTGAAGATTCTGTCTGGAGTCACTGCATTTTCATACTGATCACTGAGCGGAGTCGCTGGCAGGTGCCAAACCCAGTTGTTGGAGCTGGTAAGAAAATATCCCTAGTAAACAGGGATGCTGTAGCCTGGAGACCCAGTCTAAGAGCAGGGTAGGTCACAGGATTGCACCCTGAGAGAAGTGCAGGTGGTTGGCATGGTCTTAGAAGGGACATATCCTAGAAGAGACTGAGAAAGAGGCCAAAGATACAGCTAGCCCTGAACTGTGACAGAGGCACTGAGATGAGCCTTTTCCCTCAGAGCTTTCTGACCATTGCAGTTCCCAACCTATGACTCTCATGACAACTCCTTTTTCATATCCCAAATGCAGCTGAGGCCGTCTTCCTCTCCATCAGCTACTTCCACCCATTCTTTGTGATAATTAAAGTCTGGTAATGAACTTGCCACCATTTCTCTTCCCCATCTGGTCTCAGCATCTGTTATCCTCACTAACGTGTCCCTTGTAGAAGTCGGGCCTTGGAGCCATGCCTTCACCACAGAATTGTACCATCCTCCTCAGTACTGCTATGTCCTCTCCCCACTGAGCTACCCAGTTTCCTTTGCAACATGACCCTCTCCCTTGAAGCAGCCCTCTCTCCGCACTTCCTTCTCATTTGTTCAAGGACAAATGTTCACGCTTCTAAAAATAAGCACTAATGTTTGGGGGGGGTTGCCTGAAAATCAGATTATTTTGCCCCTTTGAAACTATCATTTTCAAGGTAAATACCTAAAAGTTTGAGGCAGATTCAAATCATTTCATCATATTTTTATATATGAAAATGACATTTTTGCCAGGTCACACAACACAAACAACAGTCAGAATTATTTTTACGCAGTTGTCACTGGCTGGACAGGGCTGTAATTGTGGTACATGCGAAACAGAACATGGGTTACTGCTCTTCTTTTTGCATTTTGGAGAGGGAGGTTTGTCTTTGTTCAGTTTTGCCCCTGAACATACTTTTACTATCCTTTATCAGATTGAAGGAGTGGCATTTTCAACAGGTGTATCCTGAGTCTAATGATATACATAGGCGCCTTCTTTCTAAAAATAATAACCGTCTGTCACGTTTCAGTAAATACTGCAGTATTTACTATCATGAATCTAATTATACAGATCACTGAGGGTGTATGGCTGATTTTCAAATAAAGATTTAATTGAGGTTCAACAAGACCATTATTGAATGCAAGATGAACAGAAAGGCCTCAATTCTGCAAGCCCTGTGTGTGACACTCCCATTCAAGCCAAGCAAGGAGGACTTCCAGGACTGGGCCTAAATAGCTTGTTTGTTTGTTATCAATGGGACTGGTAGCACCACCTAATATGAAGGTTGCCTGACACTTCCCATTATCAGACCCTAGCACAGTTGCCAATAATGTTGCCACATTGAAACTGTTTGGGCTGAAATTTTCCATGCCAAGTGTCTGCTTCAGCCTTAATGTTTTTGGAAAATACCAGCCCAAACAGTTCAGGTTTTTTTAATGCTTTTTTCCTATGTTAAAGAATTCCTACAACCCTTCCTTTGAAAAGCTCTAGTGCCCCATGCTTTGGAGCAGGGACTTGAAATTTGACAGGGTGTTAGGCTTTGTGGGGGGTGACGATGTTCCTTTTGTTGTAACCTGTGAAAATCCACTCAAATTTGTCCATGTTATAAACCTTTGGAAAATCAATTTGCACATGCTCAGGTTGGAATTGCATTAGTTTTGCAGCTAAAATCTCAGAAGGTTCGTCCACACTGGGCATGCTCCAGGATTTTGCTTGCACTTGCAATTCTGGGCAGCTAGTTGGGGCTGGGTCCAGGTACCAGAACTGAAAGCAGGAAATCGGTCTCTCCTATGATCTCAATGCCCCCTGCTGGGCCCAGACAATGTGAAGGAGGAAACTGCTTGATGAGCATACAGAGGGGACAAGAACGTGACCAGGTGTGGGGGAGAGTCAGGGGGAGTGGTTTGGGACAAGAAACACTGGGGAGATTGAGGGCTTGTCTACCGCACAGTGCAGCAATATGAACCAGTGGGGTGTAAATTATAGAGCACTCTAAAGTGTTGCATTCTAACTGCCCCACATAGCCCCTGCTGGCATACTCGAAAAGATACCTAATGTACCCTGATGTAGTCCTGTTTGGAACAGTGCTATATTAATGTTCACTAGGAACCTTTCAGACCACATCAGCAGGCTCTACATGGGGGCAGTTAGAATGCCACACTTTAAAGCACTCTGCTCTTTACACCCCTGTGATGCACATTACTGCACGGTGTAGACAAACCCTTATATTAGTAGAGGAGCACAGGCAGGAAGACTGGCATTAGGAGGCAGTGGGGATGGGGGTGCAGGGACAGGTGCAAATGGAGGACAGTAGAGGTGGCAGAGAGATAGATTGGATAAGGAGCTGGGAGGAGGGAACTGGGAATTGCTGGATAAGTGGTGGGGACTGGAAGTGGCTGGATGAGGAAAATGAGATTGGGAATGGGAGTCTAGAGGGGGAGAGTAGGACAATATGGGCAAGGAGACTGGGACTGGAATGAGAAGCCTAAGAAGTGCAGACTGAGGGCTGGTCTACACTACAGGGGGAGATTGATCTTAGTTACGCAGCTTCAGCTACATGAATAACGTAGCTGAAGTCGACATACTTAGATCTACTTACTGTGGTGTCTTCACTGCAGTGTGCCAATGGGAGACGCCCTCCCATCGATTCCCCTTGCACTTCTCGTTGAGGTGGAATACCGGTGTTGACGCTAGAGTGATCGGCGGCCAATTTATCACATCTATACTAGCAGGGCTGGTGCTACCATTTAGGCAAACTAGGCGGTTGCCTAGGGCGCCAAGATTTGGGGGTGCCAAAAAGCGGTGCCCCCAATTTTTTTTCACAGCATTCCTACGCCCCCTCCCCGAGCGCGCCGTCGCTGCTCCCGCCTCCCAGGCTTGCAGCGCCAATTAGCTGTTTGGCGCCACAAGCCTGGGAGGGGAGGAGAATTAGAGCGGGGCGGCGTGCTCAGGGAGGAGGCAGAGCAGAGGTGAGCTGGGGTGGGGAGCTGCCGCACGGCTCCCAGGGAGGAACTGCCGCGGGGGGGGGACCCTCAGGGTGGAGGGGGGGAGGGGAGCTGCAGCAGGGCTGGGTGGGGGCGCAAGGTGGAAGTTTCACCTAGGGAACAAAACTTCCTTGCACCGGCCCTGTATACCAAACAGGATAAATCAATCCTCCCCCCCCGCCCCAGATCAATTGCTGCCCATCGATCCGGCCAGTAGTCTAGATATACCCGGTAGACATGTTGGTAATGTAGACATGAGACTGAATAGGTAGGGAGTATAGGAATAAGGAGACTGGAGTGGGGAAGAGACAGGAATAGGACCAGGGACAGGTTGGTGGGGATGGGGCAGAAAGGATGAAGTTGTGGGGGGGGGAGGCAGAAGACTCTGTGCCCACTAGACAATGCTCCTCTCCAGAGCCTGGAATGGAACTTAATACTCCTGGGTCTCACCATTGCTCTGCTGTCAACAAATATCTGTGAAACCCATTAGTAAAGTATGCAGCTCATCCCCCCTTAAGCACTGATCCACATAGTAGATTATTATCTTCTATTGCTATCGGTTACTCAAGTGGAAGAGGTCTGTGCGGGGAATCTAAAGGGTTTAACCCTACTGATGAGCCATGTGGATGTCAATATGATGCCACATGCTGTAGTTTGGGGGATGAGGGGTTTCAGTTTGCATTTTTAAAAACATAGGAAATGATACACGCACACATATAATTAATTAATGCACATACACATGCACACACACATTAAAAGAACATTATTAAAGTTGAAAGTTTAAGTGCTCACAAGTTAGAAAATGTTAGAATTAAGGTTGCCTGTGCAACCTTATTTTAGCCCCCTTGTGCATAAGCATTCTGACACAATAGCCATTTACATGATCACATACCAGCTGCTCTTTATGGGAGCATGATCCTTTCTGTGTTCAGTATGAGGCAGGAGTCCTATGGGGGAAAAATAGCATTTGATCATATAATTAAAGACTGTACCATCACGCATCTGTCCAAAGGGGGTGAATTAAAGTTACACAAGCAACCTTAATTCTGGCATTTCCTAACTTTTGAGGGCTACATTTTGCAACTTAAATCATTTTGCAATGTTAAATAATGTTTTTTCACATAGCTTTTAGCCATGATATATATCTATAAACCCATACCCCAATTGGGAATTAGCAATTATTTCCTCCCAATTTACATAGAACCATTCAAACCCGATCTGACTTTATGCATTCGTTAAAAGATTTTCAATCTAGAGTCTATTTGCAATGAGGATCTGAGAAGAAAACTTTTCCCTAAATGCATATCTGTGTGCGCATAGGACATTTAGTGTCACCCCAGTGAATTACACCCCAGAAAACCATACTGAAATCAATGGCATTATCTTAGGTGTAAATCAGGGCTGAATTTGAGTCTTGTTCTACATTATTACTGGCATAAATTTTAGCTTGTCACATCAAGAATCCTCAAATGTATGTATCTTTGGCTTATTTTACATTCAGTGAACATGTGCAGTATTATCCCCAGCGTGCTGTGTCAGTGTTATTGTTGTAACCTGACAGTGAGGTTGATGTGTGTATATAAAACTCTTCCTGTGAATGAATTTAATACCTATACCTTAGTGTATTGTTTCTTTTCATTCTCGCTCATTCACCTGCATTAAGTTTTATTGTGCTTTTGAGGAGCCAATGAAAGGTTATCATTTATTAGATAGGGAAAAAAAAATCTCTGCATTATTAGGGACCAATCCGCTCCTTTTGAAGTCAATGACAAAGCTCCTATTGACTTTAGTGGGGCCAGGAACGAGCCCATTTCTTCTTTTCTTTCTTGGTTGAAATGCAACAACTCAGTTTGTACATGTATCTATTGCTTTCAGTAAGACGCAAATATAGGACTTCATGAGAGTTCCCATGACCTGTTGTTATACTGTAAGGTTTCTTTGTTTGATGTGGTGGATATATTATGTCTGATTCGTTACGCCTTTTAGTTCTCTTCTAAAATGCACGGGCATAAAGCGGCACCCTATTGTGTTATTTAGGTTGGCCCCTTGGCAGTTTCATTGTGTGTAAAGGAAATGTATACCTCTGGTGGAGTAAGACCTTGATGAACTTGTATCAAAGGGCATTCCTAACCCCTCTTTTTAGGAACACGATGTGAATTATATGAAGCAGGTGTGAGTGCAAAAGGTAGAAGTAGGCTGGTTTTATTCTTCACAGCCTAAAACCACCCACACTCAAGGCTGATATTCATGTACTTCGCCGCAACAAAACTATTCTGCTGAAAATTGTAAACCTCTAAGCCTGGTACTCTGTAGGAAGTTTGAAAAGAGGGTAACAAGCCATACCAGAGGTAGAGGAAGACCAAAAAAACAAACAAACGAAAAAACAAGCGAAAGTACATTTCAAATTGGGGAAATAGCTTGTAAATTGAAAACTGTACTATGTACTTTCTTCAAACTTGGCAGTAACATTCACCTTTGGCTAAATATGGCAACATTCAGGCAACAAACCAATTTTCCACGCCAAAGCAATAGGAAGACAAAAAAAAAGATTTATAATGGAAGCTGGTTGCAATCTTAACTATGGAGAAGCTATCATCTTTCGGTTACAATTTTAGAGGTGTTTTGAGGCTTGGTTGGGAAACTTCATATCAGATTATGCTGTGTCAAAAGCAGTTAGTAGTAATAATGGTGAATATTTAAATTAGGATAGCACCCAAAAGCCCTGCTCAGGAATGGGGCCACATTGTCCTTGGTGCTGTACAAACAATTATGGTCAGATTGTACCTATTATGCATAGCTCCATTTGGAGGCTTATGAAGCTACCCGATGTCTGGGGAATGCCAGAAGTCACTGCCTCCTTCAGATACAATGCCTGACTGAGGCACCCAGGCTGAGTGCCTTAAAGGTTTCAGCGTGGGGTCTCCACTGCATCCACCGAGCTCCGCTGGCCAGTGAAAGTGACGGAGCCATAGCCCTGCCGCTTTCTCACTCTTTTTAAGCCCTTCCTGCTCCCTTTGGGATGACTTGTGACAAGGATGCTAGTAGAGAGCAGTCACCACACCCAGGAGAGCGCAAGGACTGCATTTGTGGCATGGCCCTTTGTGGTAGAGGTAAGGGGGGAAAGGATCTTTCAGCTGTGAGCTGCTTCCCCTTCCCCCCCCCCAATCTGGATCTTAAGGATAGTGTGAACATTCATGGGACTTGAACCTGGGTCTGGGGGAGCTCAGTGCTTTCCACACCACCACCAGAGCCACAGTCAATGCACCCATGTGTCCTGGGAGACTAGTCACTGCGAGAAGTGCCAACCATAGTAGAGATGACTGGCAGCTCCTCCCATGACCAGATTGGCCCAGACCTGCTATTTAAGGCTGGAGGGGGCACCAGAAAGTTGTCCCTGCAACAAGGCAGATCCCTGACCTGCTGCTGAGACAGACCCTGCCTTGTTCCTGCTTCCTTGCCTTGTTTCTGGTTCCTGGCTGTTGACTCCAGCTTGACCCTTGGCTTTTGCTCTTGGCTATTTACTCTGGCTTGTCTCCTGGCTCCAGACCCTGGCTATTGACTCAGGCTCAATCTCCTCCAGCCCAGCCATCTATGGCTCTAACCACTGGACCTGACTGCCCACACCTCACATTCTGACAGGCAGGGAGCAATTTTATTAATAGGTGTTCAATGAAATCAACCTGCAAATCATGTCTTTAAATTACTGTCTGCAACTGTTGCTTCTGTTTGAGACACAGATCTACTGAATTGTAATTGCTGTTCTGTTGGTAGTGCCCAGATGGTGTCTGCATTCTTTCAAGTGAGGACTGTGCCTTTGTCATTTTAAGATTAAACTATTGCAGTGCGCTTGAAATGGGGCTTTCATCTTGAATCCAACTGGAAACAGCAGTGGGTGCAGACTACTTATTAAATACTGTGTCATTTCATGAGCATATGAAACCAGTGCTCTGTGATCTGCATTGGCTACCTACTGGATTCTGGGTTGATTTTTATGTTTGCTTTTGACCTACAAAGCCCTTCATGGCCTAGGACCTACCTATCTTAGAGACCATGTCTCTCCTCCTGAGACATTGCCAAGGTTATGGTCAGTGGAGATACAGTGAGCTAACTTTCTATTAGGACAAAAGGAGGACATTCACTATTAGGGCCCCATGCTTTGGGAGCTCACTTCACCAAATGGTCCATACAGATTGAGGTTGTTAACCTTCATGTTGCTCTGCAAAATTCATCTTTTCTCCCAAGGAGTTGGGAGCAGAATGATGATGGGGATTCCAACAGTGGTTCTGTTGGTGGGTTTTATTATTACATTCATGTTGATACCAGGGTAGCTCTCTGAGAGGATCAATGAGGTGTATTATTATGAGTTTATAAAGGGCTCCTAGTGACTCAGATGGGCACTATTATGTAGTTAGTGCAAATCTCAATCAATAAATAATCAAACTGCTGGAAATGTTGTATGAAAAGAAAAACACAGGGCAGTAGCAGGGAATATCACAAAGTGACTAAGGAGAGTTCCAGAAAGAGGCTGAAATACAGTTTACCTCATTATCTTTGGAAAATAGACCTCCTTCAAAGTTATGAAAGCTAGTGAATTTCTTTGAACTCTCTTGCTACTTTAGTAGATATGCTGAAAGCTTTCATAAACTTCCCTTGCAAGTCTAATTCTTTGGAAAACTGAACCATACTTTCCCAATACAAGTGTATTTTAAGTAAGCCTAAAATAGTCAAAATCCATAATTAAAAATTGCAGGGGTCATTTGATATTGCCAGACACTAAATTGTGTATTGAGTAATAGTCAGTATTCATATACTTTCTGGCAGTTCTTAAAATCCAAAGTAAGATTTGCTATGAGTGAGCTAGAATTTTGAAAGCACTAACACCTAGGGACACAACTGATAGAGAGATGTTACATGTGTAAATTCTAACACCTCTGTGCACAAATTCACATGCAAGGGTTTAGGTTTGAATAATAGGCTGAGTCCTCTGAAGACTTGAACCCAAATTAGCAAGTCAGAAAGGTCTTTTTCTTTCCAACTTCTCAAAGCCATTACAAAAACATCCCAACTTTGTTCACAAATTATGCCGGTGAAGATTTCGACTAGCACTTTAACATCTGCAAGCACAAACGAACTAATCCTGATAGCATCCTTGGGCCTTAGGTATGCTATGGATGGGGAACCAGAGAGTTTAAGTGATTTGGCCGAGGCCACACAGTGAGTCAGTGGCAAGCCAGGAACTGAATCCTCGAGTTCCTTGATCCCAGGGCCAGTCTGCTCTAGCTCATATCTACAATGAGCAATCAGTGATTTGTCATCTTAAAAATAATTCTCTTCTGTTCAGTAGGCTTTTTAATATCAAGGCCTGAGGGTCGACTGGCTCACCCTTTGGTAACTGGAGTGCGTCATAATTGTGTCTTCCTTCACAATCTTTATACTAAGCAACAGAGAGTCCTGTGGCACCTTTAAGACAGAACTGTTAGTCTCTGTTAGACTCTCTGTTGCTTTTTACAGATCCAGACTAACACGGCTACCCCTCTGTTACTCGACAATCTTTATACTGGCAGTCTGGGAATAGAAGAGTGTTCTATAGGTTAAAGTCTCCCATGGTAGGATTAGCCATGAAGTTCACATGAACAGGAATTGCAGCATCATGCATCTCTGGAAAGGAGAATTAGGAAGACAGTGTCTGAGTGAGTATGAGCTGTATAAAAATTAGAGATTATGGGCCCTTACTTTTTCTCCACAGATGAGCATGTGACATGTGGAAGCTATCAAATAGATTTTATGTTTGCACTTACTCATCCCTTGTTTCTTCCCATCCCAAGCTTTTACATTAAACTCCTCTGATAGTTAAGCCAGCTTGCACAGCATCGTGCGATTTCCACCACCACCACCCCACCCCACAGAAATAAGAACAATGTACAAGAGTTGTCTTTGAGGAGAAGCATTCACTTAAGTAGTCTATTTGATTTTGAGTTTCTTTTATCTCATTAGCCTCTTACAGAGGCTACCTCCCTGGTTTTCTTCCCTTGAAGTGTTGAATGATGCAACCCATGATGGAAATCACAGATGCAGGTTGGTTTAGCACCCCCAGGTATATGGTTACTTCAGTTAGAGAGTTGTTTTGCCACTTTAATGTAACAGGTGGCAAGTGTCAATAACCCTGATTTAAAAATGTGATATTGACTTTAAACATGATTTAATTTACTAGCTTTTATTTAGCAAAAGATTAGACAGATATATTCTTTCCTGAATCAACCATAATTTAATTGAAAGCTGTAGTTTTAAATATCCAGCTACTAGAACCTGAGGGGAGACTCAAAACCAAAAAGTTGACACTCTTCATTTCCCATCTGCTTCTGAGTCTCCTAGTGTATTTTTCTATCTGATCTTTAACTATGTACTTACATGAGATTCCTCAGCAGTGGGGGGTTGCATTTTTACTCACACATAGCAGAGCCTGGCTCTGAGAGCAACCCCATTGGAGTCAATGAAATAATAGACATCAAAAGGACTCTCTGCGGAATAAGGCATTACTCCATGTGAACAAGGATCTCAGAATCAAGCCCTTCGTGTATGGAACAGGGCCATGCATATTCCTGATGTTTAACAAATAATAGTGATCTGTCAGTCAAAATTAGGGGGAAAATAATATGAGCAAGGACCATTACAGGGCTCAACTCATAGTTCTTATTCACATGAGCAGTCCCACTGACGCTAGATCAAACTCTCTTTGACTTCATTGGGGCTAAACCAGTAAGTAAACATTGTGTACTCACTTGCATCAGGGGCTTGTAGATTATGGCCTTTAGGGTCAAAGAGAAGCTCACGCTCAAATGCATAGTACCATCAGACCCATCCAAAAATAAGACTCTCATTGAGCAGTGCAAATCTAAAATGCTGATTAATGATTTAAATTAAGTATATATCTAATTTATTTGTCCAACTTTTTTGCTGGTAGAAGTAGGCAATACATCACTGAAGTTAGTGGATTTGCACCCTTTGACACCAGCAGAAAAATTGATCACTCCTAATTCAAATACTGTGCCTCATTTGCCTCTCATTTGCCCTATATTTATGCAGGTGTAACTCCATTGACTTCAGTGGAGTTGTTCCTGGTTTACTTTATGTGAGGAGATTTGCTCGCATTGTGTACATTTAACTTGAGTACAGGGCCGGCTCCAGGGTTTTGGCCGCACCAAACAGCCAAAAAAAAAAAAAAAAGCTGCGCTCGTGATCTGCGGCGACAATTTGGCTGAAGGTCCTTCACTCTGAGTGGGAGTGAGGGACTGTCTGCCGAATTGCCGCCGAATAGCTGGACCTGCCGCCCCTCTCCGGAGTGGCCGCCCCAAGCATCTGCTTGCCAAGCTGGTGCCAGGAGCCGGCCCTGCTTGAGTAGCTCACAGAAGTTAGTCAATGGGCCTCATTCTCCACTTGCACCCTTGTAAACTGAGGTGACATCAAAGGAGTTACACTGGTGTAAAACTGATGTGAGTGGTGAACTGGGCCCAGCTTTTTTGGCCTGATCCTATCCTCCCTTACACAGGTGTAAATCCATTGAAATCAGTAGAGTTACCCTTGTATTAAAGCAGATTACGATCAGACTAGAATCGGGTCCTTCAGCTGCTTTCTGAATAGAACAAAAACAGGGAGGAAGATGGTTGGGGCGGGGGAAGGGGGAGGTGTAAGTAGCACTCTATGGTTAGAGCAGAAAGTGCAGCAGCAGCTGCAATACATCATGGAGATTGGCTGCTGACAGAGCAAAGAACTGACACTTTCTTTAGATCAAAGACTCAATCACAAGAGAATTTACTCAGGACCAAGGGGCCACCATCACAGCCTGCTCCAGTTGTGCAGCTTAGACAAAGTTTTTAAACAGGACAGGAGTTTTATAGGGGGCTGGAGGGGGGCCAAGCCCAGAAGCGAGGTTGGATATTTGAGCATGGACTCCTCTGACCCCAACCAAAGATTCTCATCTCTTGAGACAAAAATTTGAATACTCGGTCTATGTGCTGAATATTACACCATTCTGAGTGGTCAAAAGCAGTTATCATCCAACCTCTTCATTGCAGTTTCTCCCGCTAATGATCCCTGTCCCCACACACTAGCAGCTACTGTGTTACTGCACATCAGCCCCACGGCTAAAAGAATTTGACAGACTCCACTCGTAGTATAACTCCTGTATGCTGACAGCTGGTGGTGTGATAGGCACGCCCTCACCATTACCAGGGGGTTATAGCACCTCTTAGCAACATACCTAGAGCTTGGAATATGAAAGTCCTTAAGATGGTTTCAAATCTTGATTTCTGGGTATTATTGGGTTGTGAATTTCAGGGGCATTATGTTGTTTGCTTCCCAAAATGCATTCCAGATGACAGTTCTGGCCTCGTGCTTTTTAATATCAAGGCCTGAGAGTCAAGATCACCTTGAGAGATCCAATTTCTTAATTTCCTCCCCTTCCAAAGAAGCCCCTACCACTCTTCCCCCTTCTCTCTTCATCCTTCTGATGGGTCCAGTTCTGTGAGGTGCTGAGCTCCATCAACTTCCATGGGAATTGAGAGCACTCCACACTGTACAGAAGGCCCTTAAAAAAAATAGACCTACACTATTATCACCACTCCCAGCCGCATCATATGGACTGGCAAGTGGGTGTTACATATCTCCAGAATATGGAGACCTGGGTGAAGGGTCAGAATCTGGGGGGAACATGAGCAATCATAGCAGAGACAAAGGAGAGATGAGGGCATACAGAAGGGAAATATAATGAACATCGTAGATGTCCGTATACAGGGCCGGCTCCAGGGTTTTTGCCGCCCCAAGCAGCGGAAAAAAAAAAAAAGCAGCGATCAGAATCGGTGACTGCTCCACCGTGCCACTTTCTTCTTCGGCGGAAATCCGGAGGCAGGTCCTTCCCTCCGAGAGGGACAGGGACCTCTGCCAGATTGCCGCTGAAAAGCCTGACGAGCCGCCCCTTCCCCTTGGCCGCCCCAAGCACCTGCTTGCTCAGCTGGTGCCTGGAGCTGGCCCTGTCTGTATACTATTGCAAGATGTATGAGGAATAAGCGGAAGAACTAGAAATACTAATGAATAATCACAATTACGAAATGATTGGCATCACAGAGACTTGGAGGGATAAGTCACATGACTGGAATATTGGTACAGAATGGTACAGCTTGTTCAGGAAGGACCGGCCGGGAAAAAAGGGAGATGGTGTTGCCTTGTATATCAATGATATATACACATGCACTGAAGTTGAGATAGAGGTGGGAGGCAGACCTGTTGAAAGTCTCTGGGTAAGGAGAAAAGGGATAAAAAGAAGGGTGATGTCATGGTAGGTGTTTATTATAGATGATTTCACCAGGAAAAAGAGGTGGATGAGGCTTTTTTAAAACAACTAACGAAATCATCCAAAGCACAGAATTTGGTGGTGATGGGGGACTTCAACTACCCAGACATCTGTTGGGAAAATAATACAGCAGAGCACAGATTATTTAACAAGTTATTGGAATGCATTGAAGACAACTTT
The DNA here is from genome assembly GCF_013100865.1 of Trachemys scripta elegans. Taxonomy (NCBI): domain Eukaryota; kingdom Metazoa; phylum Chordata; order Testudines; family Emydidae; genus Trachemys; species Trachemys scripta. The sequence continues at coordinate 172,137,490 of NC_048299.1, forward strand.
TTATTACAGAGGTGGGGAGTCTGTTTTAGATTTGATTCAGACAAATAGGGAAGAACTGGTTGCAAATTTGAAGGTGGAAGGCAGCTTGGGCAAAATAATAGACTTCATGATTCTAAGGAATGGTAGCGGGAAAACAGCAGAATGAAGACAATGGACTTCAAGAAGGCAAAAAAAGAGTTTAGAAGAGTTAGCATTTTTTTTTAGAGATATTGTTAAGGCCACAAGAGCAAACTGTACCAATGCATTGGAAAGACAAAAAATATGGCAAGAGACCAGGCTGGCTTAACCAGGAGATCTTCAATGTCTTGAAATTCAAAAAAAGAGTCATACAAAAAGTGGAAACTAGGTCAAATTATGAAGGATGAACATGAAAAAACAACATAACCCTGTAGGGACAAAGTTAAAAAGCCAAGGCCAAAATGAGATTAAACTAGCTAGGAACATTAAGGGTAACAAGAAAATATTTTACAAATATATTAGAAGCAAGAGAAAGACCAGGGACAAAGTAGACCCATTACACAATGAGGAGGGAAAGACAATAACAGAAAACGCATCAATGGCTGAAGTAGTAAATGCCTTTTTTGTTTCACTTTTCATCAAAAAGGTTAGTGGTGATCAGACAACTATCATAGTGAACATCAGTGTAAATGATGGCTGAATCAATCCAAGGCTAAAATAGGGAAAGAACAAGTAAAGAGTTACAATAACAAGGTAGATTTCAGGGCCTGATGAAATATATCCTAGAATACTTAAGGAACTGGCTGAAGAGATCTCTGAGCCATTAGCCATTATCTTTGAGAACACATGGAGGATGAGAGAGATCCCAGAGGACTGGAGAAGGGCAAATATAGCACCTAGCTATTAAAAGTGATTCTAATAATTGGCTTGGTGTGTGATATATCTCACACTTTTATCTGTGTCAAACAAGGTATTGTGTAAGATCATAATCCAGGGTATATCAGAGGCAGTTAGTAGCATTCTCAGAAAGAGCAAGCTGGTTTTCGGAAAGGGTGCGGATGCATAGATCAGATCTTCACTCTACGAAACATAATAGAACAATGCTTAGAATGAGAATGGCAACTCTGCATAAACTTCATAGACTTTGAGAAGGCTTTTGATAGCATTCACAGTACCAGCCTATGGTGCATTCTGAGGGCATATGGAATCCCACTCTGTATAATCAACATCATCAAAAGCTTCTATTCCAACTTTACATGCAGTGCTGATCACAGTGAGTTCAATTTTGAAGTCAGAACATCAGGGGTGTGTCATGTCTGCAATCCTCTTCAATACTGCCATCGACTGGGTAATGCGGCGTACAACAGAAGACATGCCAAGAGGCATTAGATGGACACCCTTCTCATCCCTTGAAGACCTGGACTTCGCAGATGATCTCGCTCTCCTCTCACAAACCCAACACCATATACAAGAAAAAACAACTCGACTCAACACATTCAGCCAGCAAATTGGACTGAAAATCAACCGCAGTAAGACTTTTAATATTGTCTCACCCTCACCAGTATGAATAGGAGATCATGTTCTCACCAATGTATAAACATTCACATACTTGGGCAGCACCATCAGACAGGATGGTGGCACAAGCCAGGACATCCGGAAGAGAATCAGTAAATCCAGAACATCTTCAGGAGCTTAAATACAGTCTGGAAATACAACACCAAATCCAAACTCAAGATTTATCAGAGCTGCGTACTTTCAACACTACTTTATAGTGCAGAATGATGGGGAAAGAGAAAGTATGACATGTCCAAACTGTCTTCATTCCATACAACCTGCCTCAGAAAAATCCTCCATATCTTTTGGCCCAGAACAATCTCAAACCAAGACCTATTCACACAATGCAGCCAAGAAAATACGAGCACCATCATTACCAGGAGGCGCTGGAGATGGACTGGCAACGTGATTCAGAGGGAAACTGATTCCATCACCAGAATAGCACTAAGATGGACAGCTGAAGGCAAGCAAAAACGAGGCCACCCCAAAACAACATGGCAGTGGAAGCTGAGCTGAAAAACCTGGGGCACAGCTGGGGAACCATTGAAAGACTGGCCAGAAACAGACAGGAGTGGAGGAGCTTCGTCATTGCCCTAAATGTCAGAGGCATAATGGGAACATGATGATGATGATGATGATGGACAACTCAGGGAATTATAGACCAATCAGCTTAGCTTCGGTACCCAGACCAAGCAAATAATGGAGCAAATAATCAATATGTAAGCACCTAGAAGAAAATAAGGTGGTAAATAACAGTCAACATGGATTTGTAAAGAACAAATAATTTCAAACCAACCTAATATCCTTCTTTGACAGGGTAACAAGCCTTATGGATAGGGGGGAAGCATAGACGTGATATATCTCAACTTTAGTAAGGCTTTTGGTACTGTCTCATATGACCTTCTCATAAGCATAGCAGGGAAGTATAGCCTAGATGAACCTGCTATAGGGGTGAGGGGTGCACATCTGGTAGGAAAGCCATATTTAATAGTTATCAATGGTTTAGTCAAGATGGAAGGGGGTATGAAGTGAGGTCTTGCAGGGATCTGTCCTGGGTCCAGTTCTATTCAATATCTTCATAAATGACTTGGATAATGGCACAGAGAGCATACTTGTAAAGTTTGTGGATGATACCAAGCTGGAGAGGTTGCAAGAGCTTTGGAGGACAAGATTATAGTTCAAAATGATCTTGACAAACTGGAGAAATGATCTGAAATAAAGAAAATGAAATTCAATAAAGACAAGTGCAAAATACCACACTTAGGAAGGAACAATCATTTGCATGAATATAAAATGGGAAATGACTGCCTACAAACTAAATATGAGTCAACAATGTAATGCTGTCACAAAAAAAAAAAAAAAAAGCAAACCTAATTCTGGGATGTATTAGCAGGAGTGTTGTAAGCAAGACACAAGAAGTAATTTTTCCATGCTACTCAGCAGTGGCCTGAACTAGAGTATTGTGCCCAGGTCTGGGCACCACACTTCAGGAAAGCTGTGGACAAATTGGAGGAAGTCCAAAGGAGAGCTACAGAAATGATTAAAGGTCTAGAATACATGATCTACAAGGAAAGATTGAAAACAAAAAATTAGGTTTGTTTAGTCTGGAGGAGAAACGACGCGGGGTGGGGAGGCATGAAAATAGTTTTAAAATATGTAAAAGGTTGTTATAAAGAGGAGGGTGATACATTGTTCTCCTTCTCTACTAAGGACAGGACAAGAAGTAATGGGTTTAAACTGCAGCAAGGGAGAATTAGATTAGACATTAGGAAAAATTGCCTAACTGTAAGGGCAGTTAAGTACTGGAACAAATTACCTACGGAAGTTGTGGAATCTCTATCACTGGAGGTTTTTAAGAACGGGTTAGACAAACCTGTTGTCAGGGATGCTCTAGAAAATACTTAGTCCAGCCTCAGTGCAGGGATTGGACTAGATGACCGATGGAGGTCTCTTCCACTGCTAGATTTCTATGATTCTACAATTCATAATTACTATACTGGTTAAATGGTTGCCTCTGAACATGTAAATTTTCCAATTGCTCTAAAGTGTAAATCTCTTGAATAAAATCATCCCATCTGTAGTTTTGTTTATCAGTTAGATACATTTATAAAGTGTTTTATAGCGTTTGTGGTGAAAGGCACTGTATAAATGGAAGGGACTATAAATGCAGGCACTGAATAAATGTATTAGTAGTAATAGTATTATTTATTTTAATTAGAGTAACACTCTCCACTTGTGCTCTGCGAGGCACAGTGCAGGACAGAAAGCAATCTGACCTCTAATGAATTTACATGCCAGAAATGGGTGTTCTTAGAAAGCAGCAGTCAGCAATGCCTGAAATATCCAGGGGATCAGATGTTCCTGGTCTGTGAAATCAAATCACACTGGACCCACCCAGCGAGATTGCTGGCACTGTCACATGAAAAAAGCGCACCACTCTCCCAGCAAGCACGTTTTAATTATATCTGCATCAGTACATTGCTAATCACTTTAAAGGCACTAAAGAGTTCTGTGGCACTTTATAGACTAACAGATGTATAGGAGCATGAGCTTTCGTGGGTGAATACCCACTTCTTCGGATGCATCCGTATTCACCCACGAAAGCTCATTCTCCTATACGTCTGTTAGTCTATAAATTGCCACAGAACTCTTTGCTGCTTTTACCGATCCAGACTAACACGGCTACCCCTTTGATACTTTAAAGTCACTGTTTCTTCAACAGCATTTGCTGCTGATCGCTCTTCTAGAAAAGTGTGGAGAGAGAGAGAGAGTTGCTCAAATATATTTATATCCATGTGCTGTTACTTTGCTCACAGAGATTCCTGTAAAAGTTCCCTTATATGACCCAAATTAAAATACAAAATAAAATGGTTCCTTAGCCAAAGTCCAACCTGTGTAAGTGGGTGCAGTGTCAATACCCTTCCGAATAGTAACACAGAATACCTAAGGCAGCATGTATACATTTTTTAACCCACAACTTGGCTCTGCAGCTAAATGTATGCTGGTGTGCCTTTAAAATGGAGATTTCCCAAAGTATTGGTTGTATGTGCTTGGGTCAGGAGAGGGCAGCACTCCAAAAGGAGTCAGTCAGATGAAAAATGGGTTGGAACAGACAACTCTGTGGCACCATCTGAGAAATGGACATCATGGACAAATTTGGAGTGCAAGTTGAAGGTGCCATCAGGTCACTTTATAGCTTTGCAGGGGACAAGTGGAGAATGGGTTGCTGTTAGGCCAATATATTTTTGTCCTGTTGATAATCAGAGAACTACTAAAGTGTAGAGTACAGATACTGTGTTATCAACAATTTCAATGCTAAATCTGTCATAGAACTGTTTACTCAATCTTGCTGTGATTTTGACACCTCCCCCCCCCATCCCCAGCAAAGAGTACTTTTATGTGAGATTATTTTGAAGCTTGCCAACAACCTTCTACATGTTCCTAAATTTGCTATAGTGAAACTAATGCAAATGTACAACCTGGATGTAAGATAGGCCCCAAGAGTAGCTATACTTGTGTGATAAGTGGAGCAATTTCATTTTTCTTCAAGCAGTTTTCACCCCATGAAGAGAATCCACTTGAAGCCTATGTACCATTTATGTGCCATTTCAGCCCTATCCTGAAGACTTACCTGGGACTTAGGTGATGCAGAACCCGGAGGTGGGCTCTCTGCATTGGGTGAATTTCACCCTTTGTGTTTATATGACAGTATTTTATTTAGAAATACAAACAAGGTGATGAAAACTGACTTTGAACATGACCAGACAAACATCAGTGGGGTCAGTTTTGTATTTCTTGTCTGGCTACATTCAAAGCGACCAACTCTATATAAAATACTTTCTTCCATCTATTTAAAAGAGGAGCCCAAAGTAGCCAGATCATTGCCACTTGCAAGCATTCAGTAGAAAGAAAACGGGATCACTAAAACCTCTCTGCCTGATGTTCAGACAGAATCTCCATGTGCCATTGTTCTCTTTTATTGCGTGTACCCATCTGATGCCGTAGGAAAAACTGAGGTAGAAATAAAAATAGACGCAGATTAATGGCTAGATTCTGCCACACTTACTCACATTGGGCAGTTCTTTACTTCACAAGCTGTGTCACTGAAACTAATGGGACTCTACAGAGTGAGGTATAAAAGGTGGCAACATCTGGCCCTATATCTTAAACAATAAAGTCTTGTGTTTCATTTTGCCACACAGGGCATTTAAGCTGCTACTCACAAGAGATCAAACTAAAAACATACCATGATGCTGATAACTATAACAAACTTGATGCTCACACTGAACAAAGCTTAGGGTGACATCCTGGTAAACTCCATTAAATCAAGTGTTGAAGTAATTTACTGCTTGACTAGGAACTTTACGCTTTTCTTAATCATGGAGAGAGAGCCTCAGCTGGTGTACATTATCCGTTGTGCTGCCCCTTCCCCTTGGCCACCCCAAGCACCTGCTTGCTGGGCTGGTGCCTGGAGCCGGCCCTGCCTATACCTCTTTTAAGATCTACCTAATAGTTTGTTCTTACCAAGTTTGGGGATGATTAACAAATACTTTCTCAAGTTGTGTACTAATGTCTGGGACAGTAATAATCAGTGCTGTATATTAAAAAGAAGAATGAAGAGGTCAGAGTTTAAACATTTCTAAATGAAATTCTAATTCAGCATTATAATAATCCTCATCCTCATAAAATACTGCATATGAAAATTGAAAAGCCTCGTAACTTTTAGGACTGGCCTAGATCCAGAAGTCAGGAGATTCTTTCATTAAATGCTACTTAATGTTCACACAGTGTTTGCTACACCAGACATCTGTACCGCGGTGTTAGGTCAACCAAGCTCATGCTGTTATTCTAAGTGAAGGGTGAAAAAATTAAGCTTGACCTGGATTATAAAACATTGACTTTAAAGGTCTGCTGCTTCCTGTAAAGAGAGTGTTTTTGTAATTTAAAGAAATCTAATCTCCTGAAGGTGCCCTGCTGGGTCAGCAGCTGACATCATGCTTGTCTGAGCTTTAACAGATTCAACAGGGCTAACATGAATTAAAGCAACTTACAAACAACTGTCTTTTTTGGAGTACAGCTGTGGAAAGGACACAGGGAGGTGAAGGTCACAGCTTTATGGTGGTTTTGGTTGTGCAAGCTTTGTTAGAAATAAAATACAAGTACAAACGTTTCTTAAACTATAGCTGAAAAGATAGGTGCTAAACAGAGTGCATTTGCAATTATTCTGTTATCTGTGAAATCATACAACTATGTTCCCTAAGAATGGTCCTTCCAGAACAGGGTAGACTCATCAGCAAGGCAGTGTGGGGAAGATTGCTCATGGCACTGTATCTGTGCTGATGAACAGATACCTAAACCTCCACTCCTAAGCTGTCAGTGTGTTGCCTTCACACTTTTAGATTTAAAAAAACAAAACCCAAAACACTTCTGGTCCATGTGAAAATATGTGAGGGTATGTGATGGGGTATACCAGACCCTCTGAGGCCCCCTGCTGGAGTCCTCATAGCTCTGCCATACCCTGCCCTAAAAAAGGGCAGTGGAGAGGGTTCTCCAAACTGCTTAGAGTGGCTGTGTGGGACACAGCCAATTAGGGCCCAGTAGCCTAGTATAAGAAGAGCTGCAGGGCCATAAGGAGTTCAGTTCCTTGCTAGAGCTGAAGGACTGTGGCTGGCTGACAGAGCTACAGGATCGCTGATGAGGCAGTGTTGCCAGAAGCCAGGGAGAGCAAGAAGGAGCCCTGAGCTGGTTGCAGGGACTCCATCAGGGCAAGACCCTGAGGTAAGGGTGAAGACAGCACAGGGCCATGGGGAAGTGGCCCAGGGAATTAGAGCAGCAGTGTGACTTAGATAAAGGGACACAGCAGATAGCTGTTATCTACAGGTCCCTGGGCTGGGACCCGGAGTAGTGGGTGGGCCTGGGTTTCCCCACCACCCCCCATTAGCCATTGGGGGAAGTGGCCTGGACAGAGAGCCCTCTTCCCTTCCCCCTGCCCCCTGAGGGGGAAACTGAACCAGCTGGAGAGCTGTAGCCAGGAAGCCGCAACAGGGTGAAGACATTGTCCCCACAGGAGGGACAATCAGAGAGAGAGAGAGAGAGAGAGAGAGAGAGAGAGTGTGTATGCAGGCGCACACTTGGCCAAGGGGGCGCTCACAAGAGGTGAGTGCACCCTGTTACCGGGCGTTGCCATGATTGCACATGCAAATCATGTGATTTCAGAAGCAAATCAGGTAACTATACATACAAATGGATAGGTGCCTAAATTTCAATTTGCACAAATTATCATCTCCTTTGGATACAGAAGGGAAGTTGCACTTGCAAATGTAGTCATGAACACTTTTGCCCATAAACCTAAGGCTTACTTTTTTGTTTTAGTATTTATTAAAAAGGAAAAGAATATTAAAATATATATCCGTGTTTATCAAGAAATTGTTACCTCTTAGAAAATTACCTTTTTCTTATTATCGATACACTGTGATTTTCACACGCGCACACACCCCATCCTCCTGTTGGTGAAATTTATGCCTATTCATAGTGCCGGCACAAGCCTATGCCATACACCCCGAAAATCCCTATTCAGCTTTCAAAACAAAGGTTAAATGGGAATTAAGTGGTGCATGGATCTTATGCTAGCACTATGCTCAAGGGTGAATTTCACCCAGTATGAATACATTCAAACTGCAGAATCCGTGCAGGCCTATTAATGTGAAAACCGTACTCATGCAAGAGTGAACATAATTAAAAAGTATGGATAAACATATAGCCAGACCAGAAGAGTCATTAGAAATCTAAAGGAACATCATAATGTACCCACTAACTTTTGTTTTAACTATCACATAGGAATATTCACATTTCATTAAACTTTCCTTTTTTTTTTAAATATACATCTTGAAATACTCATGATGTGTTTTGGGGGAAACTTTTGTCCCTGAAGATCTAGGGCCAGATTCACTGAAGCTGGCACAGACAATTATTTACAAAAGCTCAGTACAGTCCAGGAGAATGGAAAGATTAATCTAGGGACAAGGCAAGTGGTGTCACTTTGCAGTTATCAAGTTACCAGTGCTAGTTCTTGAGGATTGTCCAGGGTGGGAGGGAGGAGTGACTGGCTTTAAATTACGGCCAGTGTGTCACAGCCTGGTAGAGAGGGCTATTAAAATGGGGCTCAATCATACCCCCTTCCAACTAATTTTTGAACAGCATTGGCTTCGCTTGGTAGATGGATGGTGGTAGCCATTTCCTGCCTTTGTAACTTTCTTCCCAGACAGGTATTCTGCCTAGCAGGCTCTGTGCTTGAGTGTATGTTGGCACAACCCAAACTGAATTCAGGCCCTACTCAGTAAACTCTGTTAGTAACACATTGGTATGTATTACCAGTATCCCTTACCAATGTGCTACTTCCATAATCTAGTAAAGTATTTATTTTTTTAATGGGAGCTTCATTGGCTTTCCCCTGTATTATAATTTGAGGGGGGGGAGGAGATATTTTAGATTATGGAGTGATATTAGAGTGCAATAATAATGAAAAAAGCTCTTCCCCCAGTGTTCCAGTATAGCACAGCGCACCTACTGAAAGGTAACCATTATGAAAAAACTGTGATCACTGCATCCTTCTCTTTTTTTTTTGTTGCAGATCCATCAAGTTCTTTTTTTTAAAAAACTTGAGGTGAACTGAGGATCATGTACACAGACTGAAAGACCAATCCATTATGTAATTCCCGGCTCTGGACTCAGTCTGACAAGGGATAAGTGGTGAGACGTTTTCCCTTTCTAATCTGTTTATGTAAATGAAATTTAATCTGTTCTTGGCCAGTTTGTAGTTTTAAGATGAAGTAGTAAAATCCTGGGAGATTCCAGTTGTATATATTCCTTGGAAAATATCTGCTTCCGTTCTTCTCTTGTGTTACCCAGGTCTTAGACCTTCACCAGCAAATGGCTTATTCCCATCTTTAGTTAATCTTTTTCAGATCTGCAGTGCACGTACACATGCATTCCTGTTATCTTAACTCTCACAGATTATTTGAGAGTAAGACTGCAGATATCTAGTCTCCACCAATCACATTGCAGATGATGACATAAATAGAGCAGAAGACAATTTAAGCCTTGTCTACACTAGCAAGTTTCTGCACAGAAAAGCAGCTTTCTGTGCTGTAACTCCCGAGGTGTACATTGCCAAGCCAATTAGTGAGCAGAAACTGCGCAGTTGCAGCACTCTAAAAAAACCCACCCCAACGAGAGGCATACAGCTTTCTGCGCCGGGGCTACAGCGCTGGGGTGCCAGTGTAGACACTGTGGTGATTACAGTGCTGCAATTGGCCTCTGGGAGGTGTCTCACAATGCCTGTTCTCTCCTCTCTGGTCATCGGTTTGAACTCTACTGCCCTGCCCTCAGGTGACCAACCGTCATCCCCAACCCGTACATTCCTTTGCAAATTTGAAAGTCCCCTTCCTGTTTGCTCGGTGATGCGTGCAGTGGTCTCAGCACATCTTTCCAGGTGGCCATGCCTGCTCCATGCACCAGGCGATCCCCTGCTTGGAGCAATGCTGAGCTGCTGGACCTCATCAGCATTTGGGGTGAGGAGGCTGTCCAGTCCCAGCTGCGGTTCAGCCATAGGAATTATGATACCTATGGACAGATTTCACGATGCATGATAGAAAGGGGCCATGACTGGGACACATTGCAGTGCAGGGTCAAAGTGAAGGAGCGGCGGAAAGCCTACCACAAGGCGCGGTAGGCAAACCGCCGCTCCGGTGCTGCGTCCATGAGCTTCCAGTTCTACAAAGAGCTGGATGCGATACTCGGTGGTGACCCCACCTCCACTGCGAAGGCCCCTATGGATACTTCATTGGCTCGCGTGCCAGTCAAGAGTGGACTGAGCCAGGAGGAGGAAATCTTGGTCAAGGATGGTGAGGAGTACCAGAGGCAGAGGATAACTTGGAGGCCAGAGATGCATGCAGCCAGGAGCTCTTTTCTACCCCGGAGGAGCCTAGCCAGTCACAGCAGTCGGATCTTGGCGAAGTGCAAACAGGAGAGGAAACCCCTGGTAAGTGGATCTGATTTTGGGAATTGCTGAAGCAAGATGTGGGGGGCAGGAGGGATGCAGAAAGCAGGCTTGTCTCCCACTGCATGCCTAGTCTGAGCAGCGGAACAGGCTGTTGATTGACTCCATCACTTCATGGGAATCTCCCTCAGAGATCTCCAGGAAACTCTCGTGCAGATACTGGGCAATCCGCTGCCACAGGTTCCTTGGCAGAGCTGCTTTGTTTCTTGCCGCATTAACAGTAACTTTCCCACACCACTGTGCCGTCACGTAGTGTGTGTGTGTGTGGGACCATTACTGCACACAGGCGAGCCGCATAGGGGCCAGTGTGGAAGCCGCAGGCTTGGAGAAGACCCTCCCTTGATTCCCTGTTCACCGTCAGCAGCGAGATATCTTCCATAGTGAACACAGCCTGTGGAAAGTGTGGGGACAGGAAGAACCGCGTGCCCAGTGTACAGCAGGGTCCAGAAAAAGTGATTTACCCAGTCCCTGTGGCTACTCCATTTTGGGTGTCTTGTTGCACATGTGTGCTAGCCTGGGGTCAGCCAGTTAGTGACAGGTGTGTGAGTACTGGCTGTGTTTTAAAGCACTGAATCAGTGTTGTAAACAATACTGCTTCTGTAAAATGTTGCATTTAAACTTCACAGAGATGACCATGGGAGCCCAGCCTCCCTCTTTGTTATCGGTGGCAGAATGGCTGCACAGAATTAGAAAGTGGCCAAGAACTAAGGAGGACTTTCTCTGTGAGGTTATGATGCACTCCGCCGCTGAGAAACAGGAATTGAAGGAGTGGCGGGACAGCAAGAAGAGGGACTGAAAGAAGAACGCAGCACACCAGAAAGAAGCCACGCAGCGGCTTTTAAACGTTATGGAGCGCTAAGTGGACACGGTCCAGATGATATTAGCTCTTCATACCGAGTAGCTCTGCGCCTGTCCTCCACTGCAGCCGCTGTCACAAAACTCTTTCCCATGTGCCTCCCACACACCGCCAACACATTATCAACCTCCTCGCTCCACTCTCTACCCACAGCATTCCACTCCTCCCTCCTCATAGTCCAGCAGCGTGGACTCCCACTACACTCAACACCCATCCCTCTGCAGTTTGGCCCTGCTGAAGTACAGCACTAGGGTGGGGCGGCTGCCCCACCCCCATGTGAGAGGGAGCTAGAGTAGGCCAGAGCGGCTGCGCAGGCCGGCAGCCAATTAGAAAAGGGCTTACTGGGGGCCAATCAGGGCTCAGCTTGGTCCTATATAAAGGCTGCCCAGATAGGGAGCAGGCAGTCTGTCCTGGACCTTTGACAGGGGAAGGTCTGTCTCCAGAGCTGGGAGACTAGCACCTGGGAAAGCTCAATGCTAGGCAGGCCCAAGGGAGCAGAAGGGAACTCCAGCCCAGTGTTTGCCAGGCTGCAGGTCCTGAGGGGAAGGGCCTAGCCGGTGCGAGGGGCCGAAGGGGAAGCGGCCCAGGGACGTGGACAGACGGAGGGAGAGGAGGAGGGCAGGATGGCTGCCACTAGAGGGTCCCTGGGTTGGGACCCAGAGTAGTGGGCGGGCTTGGGTCCCCCCCTTCCCCCTTGCCTTACACCCAGCCAACGGGAGTGGCCATCTTGGGCTGCACCAACCTCCTGCCAAGAAGGGTGTGACTTTGGGGGTACAGATGTCCACATTGGCCGGGGCGCAGGAAGACTGCTGATCATCAGCCCCCCGAAAGGGGGTGTGGATGGACTGAGGGACACTGCCAGAGGGCAGTGGTCCGGAAGAGGGCGCTGCGAGGTGGAGAGCGACACGGGCTCAGACGCCAACCAAGGGTGAGATGACAGACAGGAAACCACCGGCAGAGGGTGCTCCACTGGACAGAACTAATTCCCGGAGCAACCAGTGGGAGGCGCCAGCGGTGGTGAGTCCCAACCCCGTCACAAGCACCCACTGCATTGTCCTCCAAAGGAGAAGGTTGGGTGTGATCCCTGGACATACACAAATCTGTAGCTGTCCCAGGACCCCTTCTCCTCTGGAGACCTTCCCTTCCTCCATCCCCCTCCTTGCTGATGAATTTTTTCGTTTGACTCTTTTGATTGTTGTCTTTTAATAAAAGAATTGTGTTTGTTTGAAAGCAATCTTTATTCTATTAAGTGACAGCAAAAAGAGCACTGCAACATAGAATTATGTTAAGGCCCCTTCTTGCATCATGTGCACCAGTCACCTCCTAGCATCACAAGAACTGCAATCCCGGGCATAGCAACAAATATTAGTGGCTTTCAGCTTCAAATTGCTGCCTCAAGGCATCCCTGATTGTTATGGCCCCATGCTGTACCCCTCTAATAGCCCTGGTCTCTGGCTGCTCAAACTCAGCCTCCAGGTGCTGAGCCTCTGAGGTCCAACCCTGAGTGAAGCTTTCACCCTTCCCTTTACAAATATTATGGAGCATACAAAACGTGGCTATTAGCATAGGAATATTGCCATCGGCCAGGTCCAACTTCCCATACAGGCATCACCAGTGGGCTTTTAAACGGCCAAATGCACACTTAACAGTCATTCTGCACTTGCTCAGCCTGAACCGTTCCTTGCTTCTGTCAAGTTGCCCCATGTATGGCTTCATAAGCCACGGCATTAAGGGGTAGGCAGGGTCTTCCAGGATCACAATGGGCATTTCGAATTCCCCTACGGTGATTTTCTGGTCGGGAAGAAAGTCCCTGCTTGCAGCTTCTTGAACAGGCCTGTGTTCTGAAAGATGCGTGTGTCATGCACGTTTCCGGACCAGCTTGCATTAATGTCTGTGAAACGCCCACAGTGATCCACAAGCGCCTGGAGAACCATTGAGAAATACCCCTGGCGATTAAGGTGCTAGGTGGTCTGGTGCCAGAATTGGAATGTGCATGCCATCTATCGCCCCTCCGCAGTTAGGGAAGCCCATTTGTGCAAAGCCATTCACAATGTCACGCATTTTGCTCAGTGTCACGGTCTTTCGGAGCAGGATGCGATTAATGGTCCTGCACACTTCCTTCAACATGAGTCCAAGGTCAACTTTCTGACTTCAAACTGGTTAGCAACCAGTCAGTGGTAGTCTGAAGTAGGCAGCTTCCACAGAGCAATCACCACACGACAGGGCAGCTCTCATTCTCGTGTCCTTGCGCCGCAGGGCTGGGGTGAGCTCATCATGAATTTGGCTTTCCTCATGTGAAAGTTCTGCAGCCACTTCTCATCATCCCAGACGTGCATGATGATGTGATCCCACCACTCAGTGCTTGTTTCCCAAGCCCAAAAGTGGCGTTTCACTTTGGTCAGCACCTCTGTGAATGCCACAAGCAATCTCGTGTCATAGCTACTTCGCATGGTGAGATCAATGTCGCACTCCTCTTGCCTTTGCAGTTTAAGGAATAACTCCACTGCCACTCATGACGTGTTGGTCAGAGCGAACAGCATACTGGTCAACAGTTCAGGATCCATTCCTGCAGCCCAAAAGAGGCAGGGCGCATAGTACACAAACCGTTGAAAGATGGCGCCAAATGTGGATGGAAACACAGGGATTACTGGGATGTGAAGCAATGCATCACAGGGCATTGGGACTGGACCCAGGATGCCCCGCAACCCCTTCCGCCTTCCCACAAGTTTTAGTGGCAAAAGAGAAAGAGCTGCTCCGTGGGATAGCTGCCCAGAGCGCACCACTCCAAGTACCGCTGCAAGTGCCGCATGTGTGAAAAATGCTATTGCGCAGGCGGATGTCAGTGTAAACACACAACAGAGGTTTTCCTTCTGTGCTCTCTGAGCGGTGCAGTAACTGCCAGCGCTGTAACTTTGCTAGTGTAGATGTGCCCTAATTTAGGCCTTGTCTACACAAGAAAGTTGAACTGGTGTAAATTAAGATGTGACTTTAAACTGATATGGTTAAAATGGTGCGAAAGAGTGTCTTGATGCTCTTATTTTGATGCAAGAATGGATTATCTTGGTTTATTCAAAGTTGATTAGGAACAGTTTTAGCTAAACCAAAATAAGCCTCTTTTTTTTATATACTGAAATAAGAGTGTTTGCACATCCTTTTGCTCAGATTTAACTATATTGATTAAGAGATGGATTTAAATTAAACTGCTGCGAGTTGCTCATATAGACAAAGCAGTACAAATACTGTTGACTAGCCCTTAAGTGACTATGCTCCTACAGCACACAGGTGCTCTCGAAAACCCCATTCTTTGTCACAATAGTCAGTCTAAAGAGCCTGATAAAATTTTTGGATCCCCTTTCATTAAGGGTAATTAGCCTATCAAATTACAGTACTTATGAGAATCAGTACATTCCCCGACCACCACTCCCGCATCACTATTTACAGTCAAAAGTAGGTCCCATTTCATCTATAGTTCAAATCAGTAATGTAAACATGCTGGATTACTATGCCTTCCAGAAGTATCTACCTCCACAATGTCTACCTAAATCAATTAAGAGGGACCAAAAAGAAAAGATTAGATCATACCTGCAGGAAGAAAGGAAATAAGGAATGATAGGAATTCAGAGGCATGTTAAAACAGATTTTAAAAAGTGTCAGGAATTCAAATGGAAATTTACCACAGCCTGAGCTCAGTAAAATATGTGAAATATGGCTCCTTAAGGTTTTAGCTTATCAGTAAATTAAAATCAAGACATGAGTCATAGAGATTTTAGAATATCATGGGATTTAGGGGGAAAAATGAAATCAAGAAAGATGAAGAGAAGATGACAACACAATTAGACTTAATATCTTCTAAATCTGGTGGAGTAAACAACGTAAAAGCATTTCATCCAAAACTGACTGTAGTGGTAAGCTGGATGACTACAGGTTATTTATATCAACATTGCAAACATATTTGGGAAATTAAAAGCATCTGCCCAAGAATAGATGAAATCAGACTGTGACCCAGAGGGAAAAAATCTTCCCCAAGTTACGAGTGTGTTACAAAGAGCTTGTTAGTACAAGCGAGTCTCTGGAAGACAATCCAAAGATTAAAGATGGAACTATCAAAAAGATATTTCCTGCAAAGTACATTTTAAATCCATAAACTTAACACAGTTACATATCAAATAAAACAAAACTGGGATGAAATCAGATTGCAAATGTACTGTTCTGACATTTAGGGCTGGATGCAAAGCCCATTGAAATCTATTAATTCTTCTACTGACTTCAGTGTGCTTTGGATCAGGCTCTTAGGCTGCAGTAGTAGGGTTACCATACATCCGGATTTTCCCGGACATGTCCGGCTTTTTGGGCTCCAAATCCCCGTCCAGGGGGAAATCCCAAAAAGCCGGACATGTCCGGGAAAATCGGGACATGCAGAGCCGGCGGTGCCGAGCCGGGGGCCAGGGCCGGGCCGGCGATGCCAAGCCGGGGGCCGGGGGCCGGGGCCGGGCCGGCGGTGCCGAGCCAGGGGCTGGGGACTGGCAGTGCTGGGCGGGCCGGGGGTGCTCGGCCGGGGGCTGGCCCGGGGCCGGCACCCCAGGGCCCGAGCCGACCCAGGCTGGAGACGCCGGGGGGGCCAGACTGGGCTGCGCCTCCTCCCTCCATCCTCCCCCCTTACCTGCTTCAGGCTTCCCGCGAATCAAATGTTCGCGGGAAGCAGGGGAGGGGGTGGAGTTGGGGCAGGGACTTTGGGGAAGGGGTGGAGTTGGGGCGGGGGCGGGGCCCCGTGGAGTGTCCTCCTTTTGGACACTCAAAATATGGTAACCCTATGCAGTAGGCTGGCAGCAGCATGGAAAAAAAAGGTCAAGAAATGAAGGAGAAACAGAACAAGCTGGAGAAAGAGCAGACTAAAATCAACAGTGTCGGAAGTACAGCGATCTGTAGTGTGTGGTCATTTCTCAAGCAAGCTGTGGTAGAAGCATTGCGGAGGCTACCTGCTCAATTTATCAACTTTGTGATGCTCAAGTGTCATTTGCTGTATTCTTAAGAGCAGCAGTCATTGAGCTTTGATGACAGTCAAGCTAGCACAAAGTGTTTGTGAGAGAGCCCAGGGGAATGGAAGTAGGCATAATAAAAGGAATCAATCACTAAGGCTTCTATTCAAGAAAGCACTTAAACATCCTGTTCTAGAAAGCATGTAAGCATGCGCTTAACTTTAAATACATGCTTAAATTCTAATGACTTCAGTTGGCCTTAAATATGTGCCTAAAGTTAAGCATATACTTAATTGTTTTCCTGAACAGGAGTGCTTTCCTGAATGGCAGCCCTAGTTGTTGTTGTTGTAATATATATTTACAAAACAAATGTTCCATTGTCTTACCCTTATGATGCAAAAAGAAGTCTATATATACTCTAGACCAGAATATGTATGTGAAAGATAAAGAGAAAATATTTAATGGAAGGAACAGATTTCACTTCTAAACTTCCAAGGGCTATTTACAGGCAGGGATTTTTTTAAAAAGGACATTTAGAAATTGAACAATAGATTGACAGTGACCTTGTTAGCTAATGTCCTAAACATATGAGAAATCCCACTTGGCTATCATTGTGTCAACAGAGTTGTATTGTAAGAAAATCAATCTGGTACCTTTTAAGTATTAAAAATGGTAGAAAGATGACCAGCTGTGGGTGTACTGCAGGGGTCGGCAACATTCGGCACACGGCTTGCAAGGGTAAGCACCCTGGTGGGCCGGGCCAGTTTATTTACCTGCTGACGCGGCGGGTTCAGCCAATCGCGGCCCCCACTGGCCACGGTTCGCCGTCCTGGGCCAATGCGGGCGGCGAAAAGCGACGCGGGCGAGCGATGTGCTGGCCGCGGCTTCTCGCCGCCCCCATTGGCCCAGGACGGCGAACCACAGCCAGTGGGGGCCGCGATCGGCCGAACCCGCCGCGTCAGCAGGTAAATAAACTGGCCCGGCCCGCCAGGGTGCTTACCCTGGCGAGCCGCGTGCCAAACGTTGCCAACCCCTGGTGTACTGAATGGAAGAACAAAGGTACAGGGGTTTGTCCCCAGTTAATACATAATGTATAGATGGCAGGGGAACAAAGGATTATGGATCATCCATAATTCAGCAGATTATGGATCAAGAAACTGTAAATAAATGTACAGTTGTCCCTCAAGTCCATTATATATTTTATGGGGAATATTTAGGTGAACTTTTATGTCCAGTTAGAATAAACTAGGGATTAGTGCAGATAAAATTAGTTACCATAAAAATACTAATAGAAATATTATAGAATGGATGGAAAAAAGACTGCTCAGTGGTATCAACAAGGATCAAATAAATATAATTAAAGTGGCATGGATAATAACAACACAAGGGCTAGATTAGGACCTGAGCACACAACGGGTGAGAACGATTCAAGGCACCTTCTCTTATTTATGCACCATGCAATGACTGATCAAAATGAGTATCCCTGTGCTCTCCTGAGTGGTGGTGTGAATTTAAAATCATATTTTTGATCTGACCTTTTTGGATTGCACGGATAGCCATGCTAAAATTTATAGCTTTAGTCCCCAATTCAGGAAACTATTTCCATTCAGGACTGCACTGAAGCACATGCTTAAATCCTGCTGAAGCACATACTGAAAAAGTTAAGCATGTGCTTGTGTTCCAAATGACTCCTCACACATTCAAGCAGATCAGAACACTATAGGTAGTTTGCTGCACTCATAGGGCCTGAACCTTTATTCTTTTATGCACTCAACCCTTCTGCTGAAGTCAATGGGCTTTATAATGTACAGATGGATACTTTGGGTACGTCTTCACTACCCGCCATATCAGCGGGAAGCAATCGATTTATCCGGGATCAATAAATCGCATTTCGTTAAGATGAACGCGCTCACCATTGAGTCCGGAACTCCACCAGAGCGAGCAGCGGTAGCGCAGTCAACGAGGGAACCGCGGCCGTCGATCCCGCGCTGTGTGGACCCCAGGTAATTCGATCCAAGATACTTGGACTTCAGCTATGCTATTCGCGTAGCTGAAGTTGCGTATCTTGGATCGATTCCCCCCCCCCCAGTGTAGACCAGCCCTTTGACACTGTAATGTAGATTTTTTAAACAAAAATATATTAAAAGCCTTAAAATTCTAAGGGAAGCACATATTCACAAATATTAGAAATACTTCACCCTTTGTAAAGATGAAAGAATGACATTAAAAATAAGAGAACTCTTTTCCCACTTAAATAATGAATTCCAGGAGGCTGTTGTCTATAGTTATAGGGGACCTATTTAAAAGCAGTATTAGTGCATATGTGTGTATGGAGATGATTAATAGAGCTCCATCTACTGGCATGTAAGAAACAGTCCTCTAATTTACACCACATTCCACCTGCTAAAACAGTTTTCTAAGCTTAGCAGCCATTTCTGAGTGGTCTTTTGGTGTTTTGGTGCAACTTGTGAGGTTGTTATCATGCTGGGAAAAATTCCCCTATATAGCCCATGATATTGCTTCACTTTCTTCCTTTCCTGAATCACTGTCAAGACCTCTTCCTCTATCATCGGGACCGAGGGACTGAAATCACCTTTTCAGCTTTTGGAGAACTGATATTAAAGGGGAAAATATCTTAAAATTACCTGAATCTCAAATCACAACTGACAGTAACCACAAATCCTTTGAGTGCATAAGGTTACTACATTATATATAGTGATAGTCTTACACTGGGCCAGCCACTCAAAAGGGATGTAAATCTATTACTGATAGTCTATTTTCTTACAGACATTTATAGGACAGTCACTTGTTAACTATATTTGCACTAGGTTGTCTTGCGAGCATGTTGAATATCAGGCCAGAGGATGACAAAATTCTATCTAGATGCTCAGATTGCCTTAAAGCCCTCCAGTTCAAACAAAGCTATGGGCTGTCTCCAATAGATCATCCATCTGTTTTGAACCTCAATCCATATAGCTATCTTGGTAAACTAAAGCTCGTTATTAGAGCTGGAGGAGGAGAAGAACTCTGTTTTGTGAAGGATTTCAAGATTTTGAAATCTGGCTTCTTTTAAATCAAAATGAAACCTGAAACTTTTGAAATCCTTAGTGAAGGAAAATTCTGGGGGAAAAAATCAATTTGGATCAATTGAAACATTTTGTTTAGACAAAATCAAAATATTTTGTTTTGATTTCAACTTTTGTATTTTATATGATAGTAATAATAATTTTAATTTTAAAAAATTAAAACCAAAAGTAGTTTCAAAACAAAAAATCAGAATGTTTTTCAATAAATGTCAAAATGGAATGTTTCAGCATTGTCAGAAATTTTGGAGGGCTTTTCTCCAAAATAAAAAATTGCCAAAATCAGCAGAATTTTGAGAAGCATTTTGATTGCCATGGAATTATATTTTGCAATGGAAAATGATTCCACTAAAGATTTTCAAATGAACACTATTCAATAGTTTTTATTGTAAATTGAAAAATTATTGGAGGCTCTAAACAGCTTAGCCTGACATTTCCCAATTGTTTACTGGACAGCAGGTCATTTTTAATATTTTGAGAATGTTGCAGAAAAAGCAGATTGAGCCATTTCTCCTATTTTAAGGTGAATTTCACTCTATAAATAAAATAATAATTAATAACTAGCTCTTTCATAGAGACAAGATAGGTAAGGTATCTTTTATTGGACCAACTCCTGTTGGTGAAAGAGACAAGCTTTTGAACTACACAGAGGTCTTCGGATTGAAAACTTGTTTCTTTCAACAACAGAAGCTGGGCCAATAAAATATATTATTTCACCCATCTTCTCTCTCTCATAGCCTGGAACCAATGTAACTCTTTTATAGTGACTTGCACACTTCAAAGAACATTATCATTAATCCCATTTACAAGTAGGGAAACTGAGGCACAGACACTAAGAGGGGAGTCTGATCTCTTGGAGTAAAAGTCTTCTATCTTGTAAGTGCAGGAACTGTTTGAAGTCATCATCCGCATGCATGTGCATCTGATGACAGAACTGGGTTCTAAATGCATAATTAGTAAACTGTAAATTATTTGGAGTGAACCATTTAGTCATTTTATGTAGCCCTTTTTTCTATGCTTGAACTGCCTCCAAAAAGATCATCATTCCATCCCATTAGTTATTTGAAATTTGATAAATGTTTTATATTTCAGCCTATGGATTGCTCATGATCCATTCTGCCAGAATAACCCTTCAGATAGTGAGCATTTGACGTATGAGTTAAACTAGGAGTGGCCAGCCTGAGAAGGAGACAGAATTTACCAATGTACATTGCCGAAGAGCCACAGTAATACATCAGTATACTCTCATCAGCTCCCCCACCCTGCTCCCAGCGCCTCCCACCCACTTGCAGCCCCGCCGATCAGCACCTCCCCCTCCCTCCCCGCACCTCCCGATCAGCTGTTTCGTGGCCTGCAGGAGGCTCTGGGGGGGGAGGGGGGAGCGAGGGCATGGCAGGCTGAGGGGAGGGGGTGGGAAGGGGTGGAGTGGGGGCAGGGCCTGTGGCAGAGCCAGGGATTGAGCAGTGAACACCCCCCCAGCACATTGGAAAGTTGGCACCTATAGCTCCAGCCCCGGAGTCGGTGCCAATACAAGGAGCTGCATATTAACTTCTGAAGAGCTGCATGTGGCTCCGGAGCCACAGGTTGGCCGCCCCTGAGTTAATCTGATGACACAAAGGTCGAGATTTTGTTTTTCTGTTCCCTGGCTTGATGAGCGTAACTCTTAGAATGAGGTTCCCAGTTCAAATACTTGCAATTACCAATCTAAAGATTGCTTTCAGTGAATATTCTGCAACATTTGCTGTTCGGGCAAATATTCTGTCCAGTAAAGTTGTTTTCTAGAATATTTGTGGAACGTGAACATAAATGCGAGGCAAACACGGTAACAGTGAATTTGTTTCAAAAATGTAAATAATGTTTTGCAGTATTTTTGCAATCCTAATAATGAGCACAATTCATCTCAATACTCTGGTTTGGTGGTTCTTTGTTTGTTAATGTGCCTCAATTAGCTGATCAAAGTGTCTGTCTTTGCTTAGGGTCCTGTTCTTTTTCTTTTTAACACAGTCTCAAATGAAACCTTGCTTTGCTAGAATAAGTTCCCTGGACAATTCCTAGCATCAGCCACCAGAGGGCACATACAAACATTCTTCTGCTCATCTCCCATAGAGCTGAAGATGTTACCTTTGGGTTTGTACTGTTGGTTTGTGACAATGTGTAAGAGGTGGACTTGTGTTTCTGAAGTAGATGATAGTTTGCCTTTTCTACTGATAACTGTACAGTTATTTTTAGTATTGCTTTCTTGGAAAATCCTTGTTACTGGTGCTGTAAACTCAAACAGTAAGCAAGTCCCCTGTCTGTTAATTACAAAATACATTAGGGATCAGCAACCTTTGGCACGTGGCCTGCCAGGGTAAGCCCCCTGGTGGGCCCGCGTCCGCAGGTTCGACCGATCACGGCTCCCACTGGCTGCGGTTCACCACTCCAGTCCAATGGGGGCTGTGGGATGCGGCGTGGGGCCAAGAGATGTGCTGGCCACCCGCTTTCTGCAGCCCCCATTGGCCTGGAGCGGCGAACTGCGGCCAGTGAGAGCCACAATCAGCCAAACCTGTGGACACGGCAGGTAAACAAACCAGCCCGGCCTGCCAGGGGGCTTACCCTAGTGGGCCGTGTGCCAAAGGTTGCCGATCCCTGAAATACATGATGATTTAAGTGTTTTCTTTTCTATATTCCTTCCACCTGAGAGTTTATTTTCTACATGGATCTTTGAAGCTAAATTTTGACACCTTCTGCTTGTTCAAACCACAACCTAAGAAGCCTGGAACTTTCTCAGCAGCTGTAGTTAATGACCACCACAACAAGGCTGAGGGTTGGCGAGGGGGGCAATACCTTTTACTGAACCAAATGCTGCTGGTGAATTAGACAAGCTTTCAAGCTACACAGAGCTCTTCTTCAGCTCCTTGATCCCAGTGCAGCAAAACAAGGCGGGCATCACTAGGATTCATGAGGAGGAAGGATGAAAACCATGGTAGATGCCATAATAGTCAAGTGATGAGGGGGGAACAATGAGGTGGAGGAGAGAGAAGACTGCACAGATGAGCAGTGTTGACAAGCAAGGCTGCACAGATGAGCCCTCCCGGGTGGCATATATGATTCTCCATCCTTTTATATCTAATGCAACCTGACCCCTCCAGTGCCAGGTGCTGGGACAGGGTGGAGCCATGTGATAATTCTCTGACATGGCCATCACAGGGAGGAGGAGGAGGGAAGCTAATATAGCTCCCTTGTGTGTGTGTGTTCAAGGCCTTCTCCTGTGGGTTGTTGCTCAACCTTGGGAGCTACTTTGGCACAGTGACTGGGCATCTCTGTTGTTTCACTTCTGAAATAGACAGCACTGAAGACTCTCCCCTGGATCACAGCTTGAAGACCTGGACAGCCTCATTGATGTGTTTGGCATTCATTTCACACTAAAGCTAGTTGAAAATTTTCTGAAAGAACAATTTTCCCATGGCAAAAATTCCTATTCAACATAATTAAAGTATTTTGCAGGAATATGTCTGTTCTGTCTAAACTTTAGATGGAAACCAGACAGGCTGGCTGCCTGGTGGGCTCCCCAGCTTCTTGGGTGGCCAACTCCCTGGGGTGCCCACCTGGCAGTCCAATGGGCTCCCCAGCTGCCAGGCTTCCCGCTCCCAAGCAAGCAAGGTGGCTAGGGAACCAGCTTATTGGCCCAGAATTTTTTGAAAAATTCCATTTTGATTTGTCTAAAATGGAATTTTTGAAGATGTCCATTCCACAGAATGCTTCACATTTCTGACTCTTTAGTCTGATTCAGAATTTTTTTAAATGCAAGTTTTTCTTCAGGATGGAAATTTCAGTTCCTGCACAGCTCTATTTCACACCCACAAAGCCGGAGGCTTCTATGCAGGTGATGAGCATGGGGCCTGGAGAGCAAAATCCACCCTCAAGTCCAGAGGCAGGCTATGGAGCTGAAGCACAGCATCTAGCAGCTGCTACTGCAGCCTGAGAGCTAGAATAGCGTCCCCATGGCTTGTAGGGGGCGTAGGACCACTGGAGCCACCTAATTATAGATTCCCTAGCTAATGAGCCTAAGTCCTCTGCTACCTTCTATTGCACACAGAGGTGCAGATTTGTCTCAATGCTGCCTTTGCTCCACAACCCCACTGTGGAACATCAGTGGTATGAATGGTCTTTACACAAGTCCTGGACACAAGGTGATAGGTCCACAAAAGGGACTTAGGCTCAGTGTTGCAGCACCTAACTTTAGACATGCTGCTGCCTAATGGAATCCACAGCCCCAAGTTAGGCATGCTGGCTGCCTGTGGAATGCCTGGAGAGAATCAGATGCTTGAGAATGGGATCCCCAGAAGCCAGCAAACTGAATATGGAGTCACCTAAACTAGCCAATAGGAAATGCCAAGGAAAGAGATGTGGCCTAAGTCTGGGCCAGAAGGCGGTACCTATCTCTGCTTGGGGTCCACAGCCAGGAGCCCTCTCATGGAGTTAAACACCTAATCCTTTTCTCAAAAAAAAGGAAGGGGGAAAAAAGAGGTTTATAGTCATTGGAACAGGAATGTGAATTTGAGTTTCCTTCATCACAGGTAAGTAACTAACCACTGGGATATAGTCATTCTAATATGCTTTCTTGCCCTATGAACATTTAATTATTTATACAAAGTGGAACAGCTTCAACAGGAAAGATTAAGAGAGACATCCCAGAATATTCCATAGTCCAATGGTTAGGGCATTCTCAGGAAGTGTGGATTCAAATCCCTGCTCCAGCTCAGGCAGTGGGAGGATTTAAATCTGGGTCTCCCACATCTTGGGTGAGTGCTATAACCTTTCCTAGTGAAAGGTGGACTGTCAGGCTGGAGGGAGTTCCTCAGGGATCGGTCTTGGGACCTTTTGTATTTAACATTTTTATTAATGACCCTGGCACAAAAAAATTTCAGATGACAAAAGTTGGGAGGTATTACCAACAGGGCAGAGGACTGGAATATCATACAAGAAGATCTGGAGGACCTTGAAAACTGGAGTAATAGAAATGAGATGAAACTTCATAGTCCAAAGTACAAGGTCATGCATTTAGGGACTAACAACAAGAATTTTTGCTATAATCTGGGGACATATCAGTTGGAAGCGACAGAAGAGGCAAAAGACTTGGATGTATTATTCGATCACAAGATAACTATGAGCGGCTAATGTGATGCAAACGTGAAAAAGGCTAATGCAGTCCTAGGATGTATCAGGTGAGGTATTTCCAGTAGAGACAGGGAAGTATTAGTACCATTATACAAGGCACTCGTGAAACCTCCTCTGGAATACTGTGTGAAATCCTGGTCTCCCATGCATGGGCGGTGGGTATTGTAGGCAAAGGGAGGCTTTGCCTCCCCAAACAGCCCACCATGGCCCCGTGTCCAAGCCAGTGTGCCTGTTGCCTCCTGCAGCAACTGGGGGCCACTGGGGCAGCTGATGCTGGGCCACACTACCTGCCTGGTGCTTGGTGCCCAAGCACCGGGACTGGGCACTGCCCCGGGGCTGGGGCCACGGCGACCGCGACACTCCGGGCCATGGTGGGGGTGCTTTTGGCTTCTGCAGGGGAGGGGGAAGTGGAAGAGGCAGGGCCTCGGGCACAAGGGAAGGGGCTGGGGGTTAGCCTCCCTGGGCGGTCAGGTCACCGGCTGCCCATGCTCCCATGTTTGATTAATTCAAACCGGAACAGGTGCAGAGAAGGACTGCTAGGATGATCAGAGGAATAGAAAACCTACCTTATGAGAGGAGACTCCAAGAGCTTGGCTTGTTTAGCCTAACTAAAAGAAGTCTGAGGGAAGATATGATTGCTTTCTATACATATATCAGAGGGATAAATAATTAAATAACTCTTCCCCCTCCCTGGTAAGTGCCAACATTGACACAAGAACAAATAGATATAAACTGGCTATCAACAAGTTTAGGCTTGAAATTAAACAAAGGTTTCTAACCATCAGAGGGGTGGAACAGCCTTTCAAGGGGCATACTAGGGGCAAAAAATCTAACTGGCTTCAAGACTGAGGTTAATAGGCTTATGGAAGGAATGGTATTATGGGACTGCTTACAGTGGCATGTAATCAATCTGCAACTGCAAGTAGCAAATATCTCCAACAGCTGCTGATGGGACACTAAAAGGGAAGGAATACGAGTTACTACAAAGACTACTTTTCCCAGTAGTCTAGTTGCTGGGTCTTGTTCGCCATATTTGGGGTCAGTTCCCCCGGATCAGATCAGCAAAAACCCTTGTGTTTTTTTTAGTTTTGCCTTCCTCTGCAGCATGGGGCACGGGTCACTTGCAGGTTTAAACTACTGTAAATTGTGGATTTTCTGTAATTTCTCTGTAACTTGAAGACTTTAAATCGTGATTTCAGGACTTCAGTAACTCAGCCAGAGGTTAGGGGTCTATTACAAGAGTGAGTGGGTGAGTTTGAGACTACAGGGTAATCATCTGTGGGGTTAATGTGGGTAGTGTTAGAGCCACAGAGACATCATAGATGTTATTTTGTGCACTAATTGTTACTATTGCGGACAAGTGCAGGGAGAGCTCATTCTTTTGTGAATTTTATTCTTGTATTACATAGTTTAATGATGGTAAACGCTCTATAGGATAAAGATAGACTCAAAGCTATCAAACAAAATAATAGCAAAAACTTGTGCTACATTAATAGTCATGCTTTATACAAAGGAGGGTGTGTACAGGGCCGGCTCCAGGCACCAGGATTCCAAGCAGGTGCTTTGGGCGGCAATCTGCAAGGGGCGGCAGTCCGTGTGTTTTTGCCGCCCCAAGCAGCGCACCGAATTGCCACAGCGGACGGCGGGGGCAGTCCGTGTGCCGTTAGGGCGGCACGCGCGTTTCCGCCGCAGCAGCAGCTTCTATGTTCAGCTGCCCGCGGCGGCAATTCGGCAGCTTCTGTCTTCTGGCTGAAGACAGAAGCTGCCCCCGAATTGCCGCCGCTGCGGAAACGCCCGTGCTGCTCTAATGGCACACGGACTGCTCCCGCCGTCCGCGGCAGCAATTCGGCGCGCTGCTTGGGGCGGCAAAAACAGTAGAGCCGGCCCTGGGTGTGTACACCTTGACTCTTCTGTTGCTGACCAAGTTGCTGCCCTTGTACCAGCATTAGATTGCATTTAATTCATTTTAAAATAAAACTTTAAGTATCCTACTGGAATGCTTAGTGCTGTGCAAATCTGAGCTCCGGCAGTGAGGGACTTGATCTTATTTAAGTCAATGGGAGTTTTGCTACTGCCTTCAATGTGAAGGTGGTTGTGGGTGCCATAACGTGGGCACTGTTCACTGGGGGCAGCAGGGTGCTTGTACCACCATACCATAACCCCAGTGACAGGACAGGTGCATGGGCAGGGTACCACTGTGGCAGCTAAAAGTGCAAGCACTGCCATCTGGGGTCAGCATTGAGGCTAGCTCCCCAGGTGTAGGAGTGGTAGCAGGGGGTGCTGAAAAATTTTTTAGGGGGCTGAGAGCCTTTCAACCAAACTGTAAACCCTACGTATGACGGAAACCACTTCAAGCCAGGGGGTGTGGCAGTGTATGATGGAGGCAAAAGTGGAAGACCTACTCGCTGCAGAAATGGGGTGGGTTGGCACCAGGGCCGGCTCCAGGCACCAGGCACCCAAGCACATGCTTGGGGCGGCACCTGGTAAGGGGCGGCCGGGGGAGCGCGGTGCGGCATTCCGGGGGGGGGGGGGCGCCCGGGCGGGGGGGGGCGGGGGGGGCGGGCTCCGGTTGCGCGGGACTCGGCGAGGGGGCGGCGTGGGCGCGGCGCTGGAAGGGGGTTCCGGTGGTGCTTGGCAGGGGGCGGGGGCGGGCTCCGGTGGCGCGGCACTCGGCGGGGGGGGCAGTGCGGGGGGGGGGGGTCGGGGGGGGGGTGGGTGGGGGGGGGCGGGGTGGCGCTCGAGGGGGGGGCTGAGGGGGCGGTGCTTTTTTTTGCTGCTTGGGGCAGGAAAAAAGCTAGAGCCGGCCTTGGTTGGCACAGGACGGGTAGGGGGTACGATGCCTCCAGGGCTGGGCAAAGGGAGACGCCACACCCCCATTGCAATGAAACCCAATTGCGCTCTAGGCAACCAAGTATGTACGAGTCAAGGCGCTTCTCGCCTCTACCAGGAGAGAGAGTCGAGCCTGCGCAGTCAGAAGGCGCGCGCGCGCCCTCCCCCAGAGAGCGGAGAGCACGCGCGCTCACCGTTGCGTGCCTCGCTGACGCCGGCTCGTGCACTGCAGGGGGTGGCACGAGAGCGGCCGGCGCACGCGCGCACAGAGCGGTTCGGAGCAGGGGAGGCGGTTGCTCCGTGTGTGCCTCGCGGGCACCTCCCCCGCCCCTGTCTCAGGTGATGCTGGCGGCTGGGGCGATGATGAGGAAGAAGCTGAGAAGGGAGGCGGGGGCCTCCCGCCCCGCTGCCCCCCGCCTCTCGCCCACCGGGTCCGGCTCGGAGCCCCGCCGACCCGTCCCCTGCCCCTGAGGAGGCTCCGGGCCGAGCCGGAGGCGGCGAGCCAGCGGCCCCCTCCACGCCCCGTCCTCAATGTCTCCCCCGCCGCGGGGAGGCTGCTGCCGCCTTGGAGTCCAGCTGCCCCGGCCCCCTCTCTGTAGCCGCCCCCTCGCCGCCCTCCCCTTCGGCCCGCAGCAGCCGCCTGGGCGCGGAAGGAGCCCGGCCTCCCGCCCGTCCCCGCGGCCCG
Organism: Trachemys scripta elegans; assembly: GCF_013100865.1. Classification (NCBI taxonomy): domain Eukaryota; kingdom Metazoa; phylum Chordata; order Testudines; family Emydidae; genus Trachemys; species Trachemys scripta. The sequence continues at coordinate 172,165,649 of NC_048299.1, forward strand.
GCCGCCGCCAGCCCCTGGCGGCCGAGGAGCAGCGGAGGAGGCGCAGAGACCCCCGGGGAAGATGAAGGCGGAAGCGGGAGACAACTCCATGATCAACCTGTCGGTGCAGCAAGTGCTGAGTCTGTGGGCGCACGGCACCGTGCTGCGGAGCCTCACCGGTAACCAGCCCCCCTACCCGGCGCGGGGTGCCCGTGCACAGTGCTCTAGCCTGAGCCAGGCCCGTGGGGCGGGGGTGACTCCGAAATGCCATAAGAGCGGGGATCCTGTTAAAGGCAGAGCCCCCGTAAGTGTCGGTGGGGTCCCACATCACTAGCAGGGCCCAGGGGGCTCTCACTTTTGCCTCCGCTTGTGGTCAGCGAGGGCTGACAGTGACTTGTTTCTTTCCTCTCTGGGGGCTGGTGACAAAAAGGGGCCAGGTGTGATGACGAGGGTTGGCAACCCCCACACTGAGCCAGAGAAGGCTGATGAGTTGTGGTGGGCCCATTAAGCTGCTACACCTGGGCTTGCTGCCAGGGCATGAAGGGGCAGTTAAAAAGGGAAGAGGACAGCCCAATAGCTGGCGGACTAGGGAGAATAGACCTCCTATCTTTGCTCCCCAAGGAAAGGGCCTGTGCAGAGACCCCTGACTGCCAGAGTCATCTGGAGGAAAGTGAGCTTGGCCCAGTACTATGTAGTTTTTGGGGGGAACTCTTTCTTTGCTTTACTACAAGGAAAACTACTGGGAGGTCTATGCTAATAAAACTGTTGTAAGGAACCCCTGTGGGGGGTGGGAGGGGAAGGAGGGGGACAACTGCCTCAATAAACTCTGGACTTTTGTATCCTACTAGACTCTGCCCACTAATTTTGTTTTGACACTGAAGAGCACAGTCACCTGGATTGCATGGGATGTAGGGCACATCAATTGATTGTAGGTTGTGTTGATAGGCAGAAGTTTTGTAGTGGTGGAGCTCTTATTGGGCAAGTACTTCCTATACAAGTATGATTGGACTAAGAGGGAGGGCTGAAGTAAAAGGGGTCTGGATTTCTGCTGTACAACCTATTACCTGGCATTGAGAGATTAAGATTAGTAATCTGGTTTTGAAATAAATTGTCTGCTCCTCTTCCCCGTCACCCTGTCTTTTCCATTGATGTAGTTGTGGCTGGAGTTGCTAGATATGTCTTTCCTTTTAAATGTTGAGATTTTATTATAATAAGCATTCAAGACTTGAAAAATTCATTTGCTTTTGGTAATACACCACAGTCTATCATAGGAAAATAAGAAAGTTGAATAAAGCGAGGAAGTAGAAAGAAGTCATAATAGAAGGAAGAGACAGACTTTTTTAAATGCAGCAAATTGAAAAGGTGACAATAAAACATAGTATATAATATATTTTTCTTGTCTCTCTAAATCATAGGGGGCATGACTTTGGAGAGAAGGGTAACAGGACTTTCAACTTGACTAGTAGGTTTTTTTCCCTTGGAGTACTGGGCATAAAGTAAATTTTTCAAGCCTGGGAAGCCTGAATACATGTAGTAGTAATAGTAATAAAAATACACTGAATATATGCAAACATAACTATTGGAAAATTAACTATATTTTATTAAAATTTAAATCTTAGATTCCTAGCTGCCTTTAAGGGAAAAGGATGCCAGAGTGTGATAGACACTTCTGTGGCAGATTTCCTCTTAGTTTCATCATTAACGCTAAGGGGTTTTTCATACTTGGCCATCACACAACAAAGTAGATTCTCATATTAATCATTCAGCATACAAAGGCTGTAGAGCGGTTGCTGTTTATTGTGGTGTTTTTTCCTCCAATCCTCCTTAAAACTGTGCTTTCCCTCAGTTTGTTGCTGTGGGGCCCAGTGTCCACTTGATTCCCAATGTGCATCAAGTCTGGAGGGGATTTGGAAGAAAGCTAAATAGTTATACAGCACCACCACAGCATGTAGTTTCTAACCTTTGAAGACTGGATGCTAAAAACCCCAGAGTGTATTACCAAATGTAAGTGATGCAGGAGAAAGTTGATAGTCTTCCAGAAATTTGTGTTCTGTTTTACTGTATCCACTCCATTCACATAGTCTTTGTGAATCTGAGCTAATTGCTGAGTAGTAAGTAATGAGGGTGATCGTTGGTGCTTATATGGAATTTAGCGAAGGGCTGTGTGATTTATTTTTAGAGCTGGAGCTCTCTTCACTTTAATGAATAGTAAAAAATTAAAATTTGTATATTCTACCAATTGGTGTCAGAAATGGGTCGGACAGTTTCTAAAGGTGTGTGGAATACACTTTTTCCTTAATTACAATTGCAATTAAAACACGTTCTGCTTTATCTGTTGCTGACACCTATTGCTGACAATGAGTGACTTTCATAGCATAATATGGCATAGTTTTGAGGAGTTTTGTATTCGCTCTTTATAAAAACTGTGACTTACGTGGATATGTATTTAGGAGCTTAAAAATTATTTTCATTTTATTTTAAATAGTACTCAACAGCTAATGTTAGTGAGACTTATAACCGATTTTTTTCGTAAAATAAAAGAATAAAATAAAATAAGCTTTATATGTAAAAAACAAACCTTCCCTCAAAATATTTGACAGAGGTAGAATAAATTGCTTTACAGAGAGTTGGGTACAGTGACACTCCATACAGAGAGAAAAGTGGATGAATGAATGAGTGGTCTGCTTGCTGACTATTACTTCATTTGTTCTCCTGCTGCATTTATGAGAATTTTTGAACTCAACTGAGTGTAAAGCATTTCATTCTACCTTTGACATGTACAGTGTGTAAGAAGAGATTTTTTTGGATGGAGTGAGGGAAGAAATTTTTAAAGATATCTACAAAGAAATGTAGCCCCAGGAATGTATTCAAGAAGACCCTTACGTGTTGACTTGAGGAATCAAACTGGTTTTTGTCATCAAGAGGCCTATCAAAGTTAGATGAACAAATTGACCTTGTAATGATTGTTTGTATAAAACTGTAAAGTTTATATAAGCAAAGTAAAGGTTTGCTGAACAGTTTGACTGAATTTTTAGGCTATACTAAAATGTATTATGTTTAAAGATTACCTCTGTACTCAAGGAAACTGCAGCATTTATTTCCACTATGCCATGTAGCTGTTATGTACCTTTTCTGCATGTTTCCCTGTTGTTGCATATTCCAAGGATTTAAGCTTCATGCACCTGAGTTAGTTTTGTTTTCCCCATCCCTGCACTGTACCTCATTCTTTCTCTACATCCCTGCTTAGAGAGGGAACTTGAAAAATTCTTGCTGTAGAGTGAGTGATTACATCTTCTAAAATCAGAGTATGTTAGGTTAATCTCAACTTTAGTCTCCACAGTTTACTCTGGACACTTTCCTTTTAAAAATGCATGATTTTTAGAAGTGTTGAGCACTTTCAATTCTTGAATTTTGAGAGCTGGTGTTACTTGGCATTGCTGAAAAAAAGGCCTACCGTTTATTAGCATTGTGCAGAAAATAGAAAACCACCTTCACTTCAAAACCAGTTGGGCATTTTGAAGAGCCCTGCTAACTGAGCAAAAATGTTGCCTTGCAGAGCATGGATATATTTATTGCTACATGTCATGACTACATCTCTTTCTGCCTAACAGACTGCTGCTTGCTAGCATCTATCAGTATATGTGGGTTTTTGTTTTTTTTAAATCTAGTATGGCTTATGTTCCAGGCTCCTCTTTTTTAGACATTGTATTGTCTTCGTGTGAGGAATTTTTATGTGCCTTTGTGGAGTAACAGTGTTATTCTTCTGGCAATAACCTATCATACAATTACATAAAAAAGAAAAGAAAAAGGCACTATGTTAAAGTTGCAAAGTGAAGCACTTCTACAAAATGCCAGGATTCAGTTTGCCTGTACAACCAGTATTCGGCCCTCTTGAGCATATGCATTATGATAGTGTTTAATCATGCAATTACAGACTAGTTTTTCTGCAGAAGCCTTGCCTCATTCAATGAGTGAGGAGTCTTCAATATTTCTTCTATACTCATCTAGTGTATGGCCTCAGGTTTATTTACTGCACCCTATTCAAACCCTGGATTGAATACAAAATTATGAATTTTATCCTGGGTATTTTCTAATTAGCTGCTGTAGTATGAGTGCTTCACAAACATGAATGAATTTATCTACACAAGACACCTGAGAGACTAGGTGGTGTTATATCAATTTTACTGAGGGCCTAGAAAGATGAAGGCCAAAATTGTCAAGTATCCACAAATTTTGGGTGCCCAGTTTGAGACACCTAGAACCTGTTGTTTTCCCCCAGAAAACTTAGCATGTTATAGCCATTTTTATAGCATATTATTTGTTCAAAGCCCAGTTCCAGTTGACTTCAGTTATAGTTGTGATAACTATGGGCACCCAGAAAAAGAAAAACACAGCTAGAGGCCAACTGAGGACATTTGGTTTAAGTGACTTCACTAACATCACACAGAATCTCTGTGGCAGTGGCAGAGATAGAATCTAATTCTCTAGGTTGGCTTTCAGCTTCCTTAAACATGAGACTTTGCTTTCCTCTTCCTGCAACCCCCTGCTTTATTCATTACACACCATCTAACTTCTGCAACAAATGAGGTAGGGATTCTACACATGACAGCCTCATTCATTACCCAACCCTAAGCTATTGCCAGAGCCCCATCTATGCTGTGCACTGAATGAGACAGTGGTCGTGTGGAAAAATTTGTATGTGATTGTATAATAGACTGTCATAATTCATAAGAACAAGGGGATTTCATTAGCAACCTCCTGGTATTTCCTAACTTTTGGGTGTTGGACTTTGTAATCTTTGCATTTTTTCAATGTAGTTCTTTTTTATGTAATGTTTTAATTGTAAAGAGTGTTTTTTTTTTAATCACATGGAGCTATATTGAACCCAGCTTGAGTCATCAGTAGGGTTTGGATCTTTTCATCCCGAGCACAGGCCACTTGAGCTAACTAACTGGTAGCAGTAGTAGGCTGAATAGGTGGATCAGGCACTAGAGAGGGATGAGACACATTTTGCCAGCGGGTTTCACAAATATTTGCTGACAACGGAAGAATATTGAGTTTTGGGACTCCTGGTTTCAATTCTATGTTTTGGAGAGAAGTGTTCTTTTCTAGTGATTATATATCTTTCCCTGTTCTTTCTCCCACCTCCACCCCACAACCTATTTAAATGAAAAACAAAAAAAACCCCTGACTGGATTTCAGTTGGCAGTATCTTTGTGTTTCTTTCTAATCTTCCATTACTATACTTGATCTTGAACGAATATGACCAACCAATCAATTACAGGCAAACCAGCTAAATCAAAATTTCTGAACTTTAGATACCTAAAACATAGGCATCTAAATAAGTCTTCCACCCCCTCTCATCCCCCCAAGATACTGTGTACTGAACTTATAGACTCTAAGATCAGAAGGGACCATTATGATCATCTAGTCTGACCTCCTGCATAATGCAGGCCTCAAAAGCTGACCCACCCACTCCTGGAAGAATTCTCTCCCTTGACTTAGCTGTTGAAGTCCCTAAATCATGATTTAAAGACTTCAAATCGCTGAGAATCCTCCAGCCAGCGACCCCTGCCCCATGCTGCGGAGGAAGGCGAAAAACCTCCAGGGCCTCTGCCAATCTACCCTGGAGGAAAATTCCTTTCCGACCCCAAATATGGCCATCAGCTGAACCCCGAGCATGCGGGCAAGATTCTCTAGCCAGACCCTCTGGAAAAAGTTCTCTGTAATAACTTTTAATATCCCATCATTGACCATTGTTGCTAATTACCAGTGATGGCACATTATTGACCTATTGACTAAAATCATTTTATCCCATCGAACAATCCCCTCCATAAACTTATCAAGCTTAATCTTAAAGCCAGAGAGGTCTTTCGCCCCCACTGTTTCCCTCGGAAGACTGTTCCAAAACTTCACCCCTCTGATGGTTAGAAACCTTCGTCTAATTTCAAGCCTAAACTTCCCGAAGGCCAGTTTATATCCATTCGTTCTCGTGTCCACATTAGTACTGAGCTGAAATAATTCCTCTCCTTCCCTGGTATTTATCCCTCTGATATATTTAAAGAGAGCAATCATATCCCCCCTCAGCCTTCTTTTGGTTAAGGTAAACAAACCGAGCTCCTCGAGTCTCCTTTCATACGACAGATTTTTCCATTCCTTGGATCATCCTAGTGGCCCTTCTCTGTACCCGTTCCAGTTTGATTTCATACTTTTTAAACATGGGAGACCAGAACTGCACACAGTACTCCAAATGAGGTCTCACTAGTGCCTTGTATAACGGAACCAGCACCTCCTTTATCCCTCGCCTAATGCATCTCAAGACTGCATTAGCTTTTTTCATGGCCATGTCACATTGCCGACTCATAGTTAACCTGCTATCAACCAGGACTCCGAGGTCCTTCTCCTCTTCCGTTACCTCCAACTGATGCGTCCCTAGCTTATAACTAAAATTCTTGTTATTTATCCCTAAATGCATAACTTTACACTTCTCACTATTAAATTTCATCCTATTACTATTACTCCAGTTTACAAGGTCATCCAAATCTCCCTGCAGGATATCCCGATCCTTCTCCGAATTGGCAATACTTCCCAACTTTGTGTCATCCGCAAACTTTATCAGTCCACTCCTACATTTGGTTCCGAGGTCAGTAATGAATAGATTAAATAAAATCGGACCCAAAACCGAACCTTGAGGAACTCCACTGGTAACCTCCCTCCAACCTGACAGTTCACCTTTTAGTACGACCCGCTGCAGTCTCCCCTTTAACCAGTTCTTTATCCACCTCTGGATTTTCATATCGATCCCCAGTACTCAGCACCTGTGGAAAATCAGGCCAATTACTTAGATGTGTAACTTTAGGTGCTCAAAGTTTTGGCTGGAGTCTGTTTTCAAAGCCTTTCAAAACAGCGTATTCTTCAAGCTATTTTAAAATCTTGTTAATTTTGAGTCCAAGCAGGATGCCTTCCATGTTAGTGAGGGACTGCTTGACCTGGCCAAGGCCCTGTGGCAGATACCAACCGCCATAATGCCCGCTGCAAAACAAAGTGAGGAGAGGTAACAGGTACCTCTCATGGGATTTGAGTACTTCTTTGGTCACCCCAATCTGTGCTCCTTAATTGTGTCTGAAGTATAAGAAAAGTCAAAATTGAGTAAGTGTCCCCAGGGGCCAAGAGCCGCAGAAGGCTTTGACCTTTTGGGGATAAAAAGTCATACACTCTGCTTTCTTATAGTTGTGTGTGGCTAACTGTTAAGGCCTTATTGCTCAGTTATGACTTTCTAACACAGGACAGGGTGACTTCCTTTGTCACAAAGCTCCAGCATGACAGCAGAGAGGAAACTTTAAAGACAGTTAAGGTAGTCAAATTAGTGGCCGAAACAACCCTACAGGCAGCAATGGATGCCTCAGACACTGTGGCCAGGTCTGTGGCCCCTATGGTTACAATGTACCGAGTCTCTTGGCTCCAGCCATCTTTAGAGAAGCCAAGGCCATGATTGAGGATTTGCCCTTTGAGGGCTTAGGCCTGTTCAATGAGTGCAGAGCACTGCCTGTCTGCTCATTCAAGGACTCAGTTCTACCTCTGCTCTTTGTGGATTTACACCCCACTACCATACAGCAAGCCATATTGCCCTCAGCCCTATTAAAGACAGTAGACACTATCTTCTCATCCTAGGCAGCCTGAATATCAGACCAAGAAGTGAACATGCCAGGAAAATACAGCAGAGGATGCCAGCCTTCCTCAGCAATGCACCCCTCCCACAACATGTCAGCAATTTGATGGTACCATTGGGAACCACTTTGGATGCAGTCTAGAGAGCATCACCTTTGGAAGTTTCCTCACCTTATTCCACTGCATGTCATTCATGACATTTCACATATGGACTGGAGATCACTGCCCATGCCACTCCATTCCATTCTTTACCTACTACCCACCCTCTTTCTCCAACCGATTTCAAGGACCCTTCCCATGAGAGCTTGTTACATACAGAAGTAGCCTTGTTACTTCATCTAGAAGCCATAATAGAGGTTCCACCAGAATTGAAGGGAAAAATCTTCTACTCAAGGTGTTTCTTCATTCTCAAGAAGAGACGTTTTTGTCCTATCCTAGATCTGAGGAGACTCAGCAAATACATATGCCATATCAGAATGGTAGCACTTGCATCCATCTTTCTGTCTTTTCAACCTCAAGACTAGTTTGTGGCTCTTGACTTGCAGGATGTATATTTCCATATAGCCATCTATCTAGTCCACAGAAAATATCCACAGTGGGGCCCTACCATTACTAATATAGAGAGCTGCCCTTTGGATTCTCCACAACACAGAGTATTTACTAAATGGCTGTCTGTGGTGGCAGCACATTTAAGGAGGCAGGGCATCCAGGGCTACCCATACTTGGATGATTGGCTGATCTGAGGCAATCCCAAAAGGAGACTTGAACAGTGTTAGTGTTAGTGTATGTCCTTTCTCTGTTCTCTCAACTAGGTCTCCTGGTGAACGACAAAAGATGATAGGGTTCATTGGAGCTGATTGATTCCTGAACATCAAGAGCCTGCCTCCCAGAGGACAGGTTCCTGTCTCTCTCGTTGAGAAGTGACCTAAGATCAAAACCTATGGTGACATTTCAAATGAGTCTTGGATTCGTAGGTCATGGTAAAAATTCCACTTGTGGTACTGACCACTACCCCAGATCAGTGCACAGCCCATCAGTGCTACCATTAGGGTTCAGAATAAGCTCTTACCTGACACTCCAGCTAACACTACTTCACCTTTAGAGGGAAAAGAGAGTATTCTTTCTCTTCCTCTGGCTCAGATAGCAGCAGGGAGATGTCATCAACATATTCCCCAAAGTCCTAGGTCATTTGATCCCTGTCTTTTAGAGAAGGGAGACTAGAGCATATACCCTAGGCTTAGAAGCTTAAAAGGGACATGACCCCACCGTACCCATCCCTTAGCCTCCTAAGGCAGTGGCTCTCAAACTTTTTTACTGGTGACCCCTTTCACATAGCAAGCCTCTGAGTGTGACCTCCCCCCCTTATAAATTAAAAACACTTTTTTGTATATTTAACACCACTATAAATGCTGGAGGCAAAGCAGGATTTGGGGTGGAGGTTGACAGCTCGCGACCCCCCCATGTAATGACCTTGCGATCCCCTGAGGGGTCCCGACCCCCAGTTTGAGAACCCCTGTCCTCAGGCATACCTATATCAGCACCACTGTCCCTATTGGGTGCTATGGGTCTTACAGCCAGCCAGGAAGTCCGCATCTACAGTTTCAGCAAGAATGAGGTGTCTGTCCATCAAAACATGGGGAGCATTGCAGGTGGCCCAACCAGCAGTCCTTCCAACTGAATAGTCACGGGCAGGGCCGGCTTTAGGCCAATTCCACCAATTCCCCCGAATCGGGCCCCGCGCCTAAGAGGGCCCCGCGCCCAGTGGCAGGGCCGCCCAGAGTGGGGGGCAAGTGACAGAGAATCCCTTCCCTGGCTAGAGGCACCTTTTTAATTTTTACTCACCTGGAGGCACTCCGGGTCTTTGGCGGCACTTTGGCGGCGGGTCCTTCAGTGCCGTCAAAGACCCGGAGTGAGTGAAGGACCCGCCGCCAAAGACTAGGAGCGCGGCCGGGTTAGTACAAGCCCCACGTGTTTTTTTATGTGGTTTTTTTTTTTTTAGTCATCCCTGTCGGGGCCCCGTCGAAACTGTTCGAATTGGGCCCCGCACTTCCTAAAGCCGGCCCTGGTCACGGGAGCAAGACTTAAGAAAAGGATCCGTAGGCTGAGGAGCACAATGTTTTTGCTCCCATCTCTTCTTTGTCATGTGATGAGACTTTGTTCCCACTTTCACTAACTTGCAGCCCAATACAGACTTTTCAAGAGCTGTTCTGTTGCATGGCAGACACAAGAGTCCAATGGAAGCTTTCCAGGGGAAATCTCATAAATTCCTTGACACGTTGCATATTACTCCTCCAGGACATCTTGTGATGCCAATAAATGAGAACATGCTTGAGCCAGCTGTCACGCTGTCTGGAGTGGCTCATGGCTGTAAGTGCCTACCTCAGGGCAGACTGTCAAAAAGAAGGCAGTGACCCAAACTGGTGGTATGTTCTATCATTAGAGTTCATCAAGCCAATGACAAATGTAACACTCTCACCATGGAGTCACAGACAGTTCCCTGGGCAGGGTGGATTTGATTTAAATCACTAGTCAGGAAGACTCAATTTAATCATGGATTTCTACATAAAAGGGCGTTCTTGTTGGTTGTTATAACTTCACAACTCAGAGATAGATGTGATTTCATTTTTAGAAGTAGACAACATTTTTTAAATGATTTATTTTGAAAACTTTTTAGATTAGTTTTTTTGCTTCAGGTGATATACTGTTGCTATGTGACATACATGATGTGACTGAAACACTATCATTAGCAGATAACTCTGAAACTATAGAAAATGATGGTGATCTTGAAGGTGGGTAGTCTTCAGAATCCTGTATGTTGAGGATGGATTCTCCTAAACAAAATAAGTCGATGAGGTTATTTATTATTACCATACTACTCATTTAGTATTACCCATTGCATTTACTGACACTCAATACTACTTTAAAGGTGAAATTGTAAAAGCAAGATCTGCCTATTTCAGCTATTTATTTTTTATCACAACTGCATCTAAAATGATAGTACCATAGAGTAACAACTATATTTTTTGCTCAAACAGAATTCAAGAATAGTCCAGAAGGAAGACAGGCAGTCCTTAAAAAAGAATTATGAAATAAAAAAGTTTACCAACCTGAAGATCCTGCATGTTCAGACATGTTCCTTTCATCATCTTCAGTGCAGCGGAAGCCCTCCTGCACCTCGTCCCCCAACTCCCTGCCCTAAGCCTCCTTGGGGGGAGGGATAGCTTAGTGGTTTGAGCATTGGCCTGCTAAACCCAGGGTTGTGAGTTCAATCCTTGAGGGGGCCATTATAGGGATCTGGGGCAAAAATCTGTCTGGGGATTGGTCCTACTTTGAGCAGGGGGTTGGACTAGATGATCTCCTAGGGTCCCTTCCAACCCTGATATTCTGTGATTCCTCCTGAGAAGAAACACTTCTCGTGATGTTGTTTCATTCGGGCAACCAGGCCTGGCATTTCTTTGTTGCATTGTTTGCATTTTTCACACATGCCTCTCTTACCCACAGGTAGAGGAACTTCATTAAAATATTCCCAAACTGGGTCTCTTTACAGCCTGCTGCCATTATAGGTTTTCCCTTCTAGTGAGAGAATGGTATGTTAGATCTCAAATCAATGAAGACTACACTCAGACCTCAAGACTTCTGGAATATGTTGCTCAAACAGTTTCACTGTTGTTTCTACTGCCTGTCCCTACCTTCACATTTATCTCCAGACTTCTTCTTGTCCAGATCTATTCCTCCCCCAACAATCTTCTATTCATTGAACTTTTTGAAACTTGGCACTTTTAGAGAGAGGTAAGGGATTAACTCTGTACACAAATTTGCAGAGGGACAATAGGGTTGAGGTCTGTTATTTCTCACCTCTATATATTTATTTATGTATTTAAAAACATTTTTGCTTTTACCAAGCATGTTATCTCTGGAGACCATAATCCACAGTTTATGAACTGCAAAACTAAGCATCTCTTATGGTATCTTCTAGACCAGGGGTGGGCAAACTTTTTGGGCCTAGGGCCACATCTGGGTAGGGAAATTGTATGCAGTGCCGGGGCAGGGTCTTGGGGTGTGGGAGGGAGTGCAGGGTGTGGGAGAGGGTGCGGTGTGCAGGAAGGGGCTCAGTGCAAGGGTTTGGGGAGAGGAGGGGTGCGGCGTGTATGAAGGGGCTCATGGCAGGGTGTGGGGTGGAGGAGGGGTGCAGAAGGAGCTCGGCAGGGGGTTGGGGTGTAGGAGGGGTGTGGGGTGCAGTAGGGGGCTCAGGGCAGCGGGTTGGGGTGCAGGAGGGGTGTGGGGTGCAGTAGGGGGCTCAGGGCAGCGGGTTGGGGTGCAGGAGGGGTGTGGGGTGCAGTAGGGGGCTCAGGGCAGCGGGTTGGGGTGCAGAAGGGGTGTGAGGTGCAGGCAGGAGGCTTAGGGCAGGGAGTTGTGGGGTGGGGTGCAGGAGGGTTTCAGGCTCCAGCCCAGCGCCTTTTACCTACAGTGGCTCCGGGGTGGCAGCAGCGCGCACCGGGGCAGGGAAGGCTCCCTGCATGCCTGACCTGGCCCCACGCCACAGCGCTCCAGGAAGTGCTGCGGCCCCTGGGGGAGTGGGGGCAGAGGGCTCTGTGCGCGCTGCCTTTGCCATGCCTCCAGGTAACTTCCCTGAAGCTCCCATTGGCTGCAGTTCCCCATTCCCGGCCAGTGGGAGCTGTGGGGGGCAGTGCCTGGAGGCAAAGGCAACACACAGAGCCCTCTGCACCCTGCCTGAGGGCCGCAGGGAAGGGGTGCCGGCTGCTTCTGAGAGCAGCGCCGGGCCCGCGGTACCATGGGGGGCAATCCCGCGGGCTGGATCCAAAGCCCTGAGGGCCCACAGGCCGTAGTTTGCCCATCCCTGTTCTAGACTGAGCAATCTATACAGAAGCCCCTGGAACACGATAAGATTGGGTCCCTAATCCATGAACTATTGGAACTCATTTAAAAAAACTTTCCTTAAACATTACATGAATATATTGCAGGGGTCGGCAACCTTTCAGAAGTGGTGTGCCGAGTCATCTTCATTCACTCTAATTTAAGGTTTCGTGTGCCAGTAATACATTTTAACATTTTTAGAACGTCTCTTTCTATAAGTCTAACTAAACTGTTGTTGAATGTAAAGTAAATAAGGTTTTTAAAATGTTTAAGAAGCTTCATTTAAAATTAAATTAAAATGCAGAGCCCCCCGGACCAGTGGCCAGGACCCAGGCAGTGTGAGTGCCACTGAAAATCAGCTCGCGTGCTGCCTTCGGCACGCGTGCCATAGGTTGCCTACCCTGATATATTGTCTTATACTATAGAATTAGAATTTATAATCCCTATTCCATGATGAGATACATTATAGCTCAAAGGTATCTTAATTAAAACTATCTTGCCGCTCAGGCAAGCTGGACTTAGTGGTAAATCTTCACTTACACCAAAAATCACAAAATAATCAGGTTGCTTCCAGATCCAAGAAACCAATCACTTGCCTCAGATCAGTGGGTACCCTAGATCTTACACCAGACACGACCATCTATAGCCAATCCTCTAATAAAGTAACTTCAAAGATTTATTAATTAGGGCTATGTCTACGCTGCTGCGGTAAGTTGACCTACGCTACGCACCTCCAGCTACGTGAATAATATAGCTGGAGTCGAAGTACCTTAGGTCGAGTTACCGTGTGGGGTCGACGGGAGAAACTCTCCCTAGAAACTAGGAAAAAGAAATGTTATTTATGACTTAAAGTAAGCAAACATATACACACAAATAAGTTGCAATCTAAATCCTAAGAGGGACAGAGTTGTAGTGATCTGTCAATTCAAAATGTCTTTCAGGGCAGACCCAGGGGTAACCCTTGGTGTCTCCAGCTTCAATTAGTCTTGGCCCTGTGAGAGTTCAAACAGCAAAGAGATGGAAAATATTCCTGTGTCTTTGTTTTATTTTTCATTCAACCTCCAAGTCCATAAGATGAACTTCCTTACGTGTAGCATTTCCAAAGTATGATACGGCTATTCACCACTCCTTTATATTGCGATGTTCCTTGATGGCCTATCTGATTTTGATTGCCCTTGTGGATGGGTAGGGGAACACTCTCTTCCTATTTGCGTTCACAAGTTTAGAGTGAACATTTTCAAAGTTACAAAGCAAAACTTTCATATTTTCTTATAGCATGTAATAAAGACATTATAAATGAGATTAACACATGCAGCAACCTGCAAACATTCTATAGCGTATATATATTGTTATAAGACTAATACCTGTTTTGAGCAACACTAACATATAAGTGAACTGGTCTGGTCTCCAGCTATCAGTTTGTTGGTTCTTAGTTAATGCCTGCAACCTTGGCAGGAGTTGGCACTAGACCTGGCAGCATCACAACAGCCAACTTACTATGTCAGACAACTTTATCTCTGGCACCTACACCTGAGGCCTAGAGAGGAAAGATCGATTCCTATCAGGATGGTTTGAACAATTTTACACTCAACCTGTGCCTGGCTCACTGGATAGTGATAATGGCGCATGGATGGGCAAAACAACAGTGACCACCTAAGGCCATGCCCCATGTCAAGGAACCAAAAAAGCTGGACTTGTTGGGACTAAAAAACTACTCATCCAATTTACAAACGAGGATTTCTAATTACCATGTTTTATTAGTGAAGTACAATTATTTAAATTGGGGTAGTGCTGATAAATTTTTACATAAACTTCCTCTGGAGAGTTAGGGAGAATTCTAATCTCCTGCGGTGGCCTTTTCTTCAGCTGCTTATGCTGAATCATTTTCAAAACAGCAGATTTGACTCTTCAGTTAGGAGCCGCGTAACTCCCTAAAGAATGCTCTCTTCCCCTTCCCCACCCCCTTCAATTTGAGAACAGTTTTTCATCGCTTAACTATGGACTGATGGGTAAAGGGGATTGTAGAGGTGGGGTACTCCATTCAATTCCAGACTCTCTCACCTCACATATCCCTTCCCCATCCATGTTCAGGGACCTTTCTCACTAGAGCACACTACATCAAGAAGTGGAATAATTTCTAAAGCTGGTCTTACACTACAGTTAGGGCAACATAAGTGTCTATACTACAGTATTGCTCCTGCTGCTGTAAGTCGCCCACTACACCAGCTTAATAACTCCATCTCCACAAGCAACGTAGCACTTAAGTCTGCATTGACCTAACTACGTCATGTTAGTGTAGACAGTGTGTTGACTGTTCCGGCTGTCAGTACTTCTACAATGCCCCACACTTTGAGTTAAATCGGTGCAAACGAATACTCCTAGTGAGGACGCATACCACTGACAGAAAGAGCTAGTGTGGACATGCCAAACCAATTTAATTACTGTGATGGCTGTACATCCACATAACTTAAGTCAACTTCATTTTGTAGTGTAGACTTGCCCTAAGTCTTGGAGCAGTTAAAGTACCTCAAGATTACAGGGGAAACCAGTTTTATTACCATTACTTTTGAATACCTAAGAAGAAAGGGGTTTGACACTCAACTGCAACAGTTGAACATCTTCATCCACATGTTCATCTTAAGAATGATCAGTGTTCTCTATAATTCCCTCTGTGGATCCACAGAACTGGTATTTAGGTCTTGCCCTAAGGTCATTTGGGAATCCGCATGAAAGTCCCCTTAAGCTTATTTCTACCAGCTTAGGTTAAAAGGTATGCTGAACCACCAAGCGAGTTAAACAAACATTTAGGGAGAGCCACTTGGAGCTCTGCCTTTCCCCAAATATCTCCCAAGCCCCTACCCCCTCTTTCCCGGGCAGGCTTGAGAATAATCCCCCCCCAAGCTCCTACCCCCTTTTCCTGGGAAGGCTTGAAAATAATTGTCCAAAGTGATCAAAGACCCAACCCCTGGATCTTTGGACAATGGAAAAGTCAGTCAGGTTCTTAAAAGTAGGATTTATTAAAAAGAAAAGGTAAAATCAGGATGGAAAATAACTTTACAGGGTAATTAGATTTAAAGACCCAGAGGAACCCCCTCTAGCCTTAGGTTCAAAGTTACAGCAAACAGAGATAAACCCTTATCAAATGCCTGATGGTAGTGGCAGCATACCTGAGAAAACAAGCTAACCAAGTTTTTCCTTACCTAGACAGCCTGGTTCATTTGGGAGAGATCTCCTCAGCATGTGACTTTATCCATTATCGGATACTCCAGCCTTTTGCTTCCCTCTGAGTCAGTCAACAAAGAAGTTGGTTTTAATTCCTACCCAAACAATAGAGTTTATAGAGGCATTACTGGACTCCACCACAGCAATGACTTATCTGTCTCAGCTGAGATTCAACTGCATAGTAAGTCTGGTCAATCAGTTACAAGCCCAACCTCGGACATCAGTAGTTTGCCTCAGTCTCCTAGGGCACGTGGCCTCTCACACTTTCATAACTCTGCGTGCCAGCCTTCACCTTCAATGTTTGCAAGAGTGGCTGATGTCTATATATCCGCTCAACAGACATCTAGACATGGGGGTTAGTGGGATCTGCACTCTCAAGTCCCATCATGTTTAAATTGGATTAAATTGGTGGACAGATCTTCCAGAAGTCTGCAGAGTTTACCCTTATTTCCTCTATTGCCATCCAATGCACAGATGACAGATGTTTCCAGTCTAGTATGGGGGAATTCACCTTGACCATCTCCACGCTCAGACCTTATGGTAACTGTGGTTCTTTGAGATATCCATATATATTTTATGACCAGCTCTTCTTCCCTGCTACTACGGAGTCCTTTAACATATGGAGTCTATATTGGCGAAGGAACTGAGAGGTGGTTGGGATTGCCTGGGTCTTTATGCTCTTGGGTGGGAGGTATGAGGACTCATGGAGTGCATGTCCATACTCAGCAGACACTGTTGGCCAAAAGAATCCAAAGCTGAGCACCTGGGGTGCATGCATATCAAGAGCAGAACAGTTCCTTCTTCCAAAACAGTGGATGCTGTCGTCTCTTGCACCTTATTCTGTGGTCTTTCAGATTTGTTAGTAGTTCTCTCATTCCCATGTACCTTCCATGATCCTTACTGCTCCTTTACTTTCAAAGTAGTAGTAACCTTTGTCTGACATTTAAGAAGGGGACCTGTTTGTCTTCAAGCACACGTATTACATCATTAAGAACTTCTGTTTTAGTGGTTACTTAGCTGTGACAACATAGTGTAGGCATATTTTGAAGAAGTATTAGAAATTACTAGACTGACATTGTTGACTAATTGTAAATAAGCAACTAGAAATATAAAAATCATTTGTAACTTGGCTCTTTGTAAACATTAGGTTTTTTACTTAGGTACAGTAGAACCTCAAAGATATAAACTCCAGAGTTATGGACTTACCAGTCAACCGGACACCCCGTGGAACTAAAATCCTCCATCAGGCAGTAGGTCAGACCAAAACAAAAAAGCAAATACTGTACTGCCTCGGGGCTTTAGCCCCTAGGCTCAGGGCTTCAGCCATGGGGTTTGTGGTTGCAGCCATGCGGGGGGTGGGGTGGTGAGGAGTCTGTGGGGGGGGCTTCTGACGCTTAGGAGCATCAGGGCTCAGGGCTTCAGCTCCATGGCTCTGATCCCAGTTCAGCCTCACGGAGGGTGCTGGGGCTTGGGGCTTCAGCCCTGTAGGGGTCACCGCGGCGCAGGGCTTTAGCTATGAGGGGAGCACCAGTTTCAGCCCCAGCGCTATCCCCGAAGCTAAAGCCCCGAGCCCTGGCACCCCCAGCCCCCACTGAAGCCGGGAGCAGAACCGTGGTAAGCCCTGAGCCCCAGCCCCCGCGTGGGGCTGAAGCCCTAATCCCCAGCACCCTTCCCGCCCACAGGTCTAAAGTACTGAGCCCTGCTTCTCCCCCAGGGCAGAAGCCCTGCCCACCCAGAGCCCTGACACACACACACCCCGCCCCTTTGCGGTTGCAGACCCAACCCCCCCATATGGCTGAAGTCCATAACCTTTTGTTCAGAGCTACCGAACATTTCAGAGTTCCGGCTGTGGGGAAGAAAAATTGCTAGGGCCTAAACTTTAGTTGGCTCGGGCCTGAGCTTTGGTTTTTCCCCCACAATCCACAACACGGCCAACCTCCATTCCCAAGGTTCCAAGGTTCTACAGTAGTTAAAATTCAGCTCCTTTAGGGTTAATTTGTTCATCAGAACTCTCCATTTAAGTTTATGGGTAGCTAGGGTACTAGCCTTCATCTTATTTTCCCCCTTTAAATCACTAATCTTTGCACCTTTTTAAGCTTCCTTGTTAAATATTTTTGATAAGTTTGTTTGCATGTGACAGTTGAATAGTTCTACAGTAGATACTGTATATTAGTATGAAAGTACAATGAAATTTGTTTTTAAAAACAGCTCAAGGGAAACTGGTTGCTTCAGAGATACACTTCTGATGAAGGTGGACCCAAATTTTACCTGGAATTTTTGGATATACTTGGGGGTGTTTCTTTAAGATGGTTGGCCAAATAGGTACAATGTCTTGAGCACATACCACTATCTTCAGATTGATACCTTCTGAAGACAGAAATCAGTGTTTTTCTTAAAAAATACAGTATTTCTAAACGTCTTGCTTTATAATTAACACATCAGAATATTAACTTTTATTTGACTGCTTTCTTTTCAGAGATGTGGTACTGGGTTTTCCTATGGGCTCTCTTCTCCTCTCTCTTTGTCCATGGTGCTGTGGGAGTGTTAATGTTTGTGATGCTGCAGAGGCATAGGCAGGGGAGACTAATCTCTGTCATTGTGGTCAGCATTGGATTTCTGGGTTCTGTATCTGGAGCAATGATAACCAGTAAGTCTATTTTGTTTTTTACATATAGTTTTACATCTGATTTTCAAAAGAGCATTATTTCTTAGCTATTCTGGTAACTGTTCATACAAATTTGTTACCTTTAATCATGTAGTTTTTCCTATGAGAATGTCAACTTGGTTGCTCCTTCTACTGTGTGAAGATAAAGGCAGTACAGAACTGTCAGAGGACTCCTCAAATCTCTGTGTCCTCATATTTGGAAACCATGGGGAGACCTCTGTTCTGGGAAGGGTGTCATTCCATTCTTCTTCACTGAGACTGGAAGTGACAGCTTCCCAGTCTCCTGAGGTTCTGTGATGAGTGTTTCTAGTTATTGGGAGAAAATCATGTATTCTTAGGCTTTGTCTACACTGCCAATTGAACGACAAAACTTGTCATTCACAGCTGCTTAAAAAAGACCCCTTCTCCCCCCGAAAGATAAAAGTTTTGTCGCAGCAAGTAGCAGTGTAAACAGCTCGTTGGCAGGAGCACTCTCCTGTCGACAACGCAAACCCCGCAAAAGTGCAGACAAACAGCATTTACACTGGCAGACTTTTAGCGTCACGGCCGTGTCGCTAAAAGCTGTATAGTGTAGCCAAAGCCTTAGTCTCACGATAGTTTCCTCTGCATTTGGCTTGCCACAGTGGCTCTGCTGGTCTTGTCCTACTTCCTACTCCCCTGATGGTTCGGCCACCAATAACCTCTATGTCTTGGATCCCTGCTTTGAACCAATATATGCTCTGACAGGAAACGATTGCCCTGAAGGAGTTAGACCTCTGAGCAATCAGAAGCAGACTAAACAGACAAGCATTTTTCTGACAACGTGGGAAATCCTCTCTTCTAAAGAAAAAACCTCTCCACTCACTCATCACTCATTGGACCTAAATGAGGAACTAAGGCCTTGTCTTGTCTATGTGAGAATTGCATGGGTATAACTAAAACAGTTCAGAAATGATTTAGTTAAATTGGTGCAACCCCTTTATGTGAGCCTCCTATTTTGGTTTGACTGCATTATTCATTTAGCTTAAGTCAATTACTTAACAATTTAAGCTGAATCAAAAACCTACTCTTTAAGGAACATAAGAGTCTACGCAAGGAGGTTGCACCAACTTGACTAAATCTGTTTCTAAATTGATTTAGTTATACAGGTATGACTTATCATGCAGACAAAGTCTAAGAGTTGGAGTAAAGCCTAAAAAAGTAAGGGGTCAGAAATTTGTTTCATTCATTAAAACAATGCCCATATAAGGAATTTTCTAGCACTAAAGGTCAATTGGTAGAACAGAACCACAATAGACTACGGGAGTAATCTCAACCAAGGAGTCATCAGTATCATCAATGGGATGAGCTAAGTTAGATCTAGATCTCTTTGCAAACTGGATAAACTGAAATCAAAAGGTTCTTGCTAAGGTGTAGGGACCATAAAACCAAGGCCATTGACTCCCTACCTCAGCTATAGGCAAAATGTCATCCCTATTCCTTTTTCCCCATTTCACTCCCTGGCTGGAAGTTTGGAATCTCTGTGCCAGGAGAAGGAACATTTTGTTAAATGCGCTACACCTAAATATTGACAGAGCATGCAAGTTGTCTAATGGAATTTAATATTTGCAGACAAGAAGCTGTAAGATATTGATTAAACAGCATTGGACAATGTTATGCATATCTGTTTTCTTCTTGCCACGGTGTTCTAGATGCAGGAATTTTGGATACATATATTCCTCAGATGTTGTTATCTCTCTTCTCTCCCCTACTTATTTGCTGCCACTTTTCTATTTATTATGTTGGCAAACTTCAAACAGTGTGTTTTTTGGCTCCATTCCAGTTGTGCTGTGTTTATAAAATGAAAATTGCTTGACACACCCTAATTTGCAATTTGACAAGAATAGATTAAAAGTCTCTCAAACTACTAAATTGAGAGCTTTACCGCAATGAATTTTTTTCACCTTAATATTGCAAGCCTTTCCAGAACTCTTCAATCTCTGTCCTAACTATTAAGACACTAGAATTTGAGTCCATTTTTTAGGAATGCTGTTTGTTAAAACCAAGCAGCTGGATTTCAGTTTGGGCTGCATTCACCAACATAAATTGTCTCCAATTCAGGAAGAAGGGCTCTGTCTAAAGAATCTGTTTGATTTTGACCGTGACTAGGCAAGAAACATTTAGGAAAGAGTTTGTGCCAGGTGGTTGAAATAATATAAGCGTGGTATTTCTGGTGAGATACTGTAGATAGCAGCACAGAATAGTTTTTCTGAGAATTAAAAAAATCCCTTTTTACCTAACCAACCCTAGCAATACCTACATGGAGTGTATTGTTTTGACCATAGTACTTTGTCATTTGGAATAGTGGCATGCACTATGGTCGGTATGAAAACAAGATTTTCTGTTTTTGGAAGGCGCCAAATTAGATACATAATTCGACATGTTGAGTCTGATGTACTTGCTGAGAATCGGTTCAAAGTAGTGTTTTTCCTTAAAGTTAATATTCCTTGCTTCTGTTTACTTTGGCAGACCATCCCATCATACATTGACACTACAAAGCGCTCTTTTCATGTTTAAACTAAACCTATCTTCATTAACTAGTGTTACTATATTCAAACATTTAAAAAAGAGGACACTCCACGGGGCCCCAGTCCCGCCCCCGGCCCTGCCCCAACCCCGCCCCTTCTCCAACCCCTTCCCCAAAGTCCCTGCCCCAACTCTGCCCCCTCCTCTGAGCACCCCGCATTCCCCCTCCTCCATCCTGCTCTGATCTTGGTTGGGGGTTGCTAAGTGCTTCCCTGCTCCCCACTCGCCCTGCAGTCCCTGCACCCTCCCCGCCCCTGCACCACCCTGCCCCTGCAGCCTCTATGCCACTGCCTGCCCTGCTCCTCCTCGCCCTGCAGCCTCTGCACCCCCTACACCCCCCTGCCCCTGCAGCCTCTATGCCCCTGCCTGCCCTGATCCTCCTCGCCCTGCAACCTCTGCTCCCCCACTCACCCGGCAGAGGGAGAGCTGCGGGCTCCACGTGGACTCAAACACTGTTCTGTGCTGCTCTGCAGGGGAGGAGGGAGCGGGGAGGGGGAGGGACTCTGGCTGCTAGAGGCCCCAGTGGCTGCGAGCGGCTTTCAATCAGGCCCCGCCATCCAATCAGCCGAGTCGCACTCTGCATGAGGGGAAGGGGGAAATCCCGGACATTTCTACTTTTTAACGCTGAAAAAGCCGGACATGTCCGGGGAAACACGGACGGATGGTAACTCTACATTAACGTCAAATAGTGTTCATATGTTCTCCCTACATTCTGGAGCCTGAATAGGTTGTTTATCTTTTCCTTGTGATCTTTAAGTACTTAACTGTAATAAAGTGCATGTAAATTTTCCATACTAAATGTGTACCATTCCACCAACCTTTTATTCCTCTAAGAAACTTCTTCTAATGCTGAAATAGGATGTGATGCTCTCCATATGTTTTCTGTGGGCATGGAAAATAAGGTGCAATGAAAATGGATTACTGTGATCCAAATCACACTAGCACATGGGATATCAAATGAAAAAAATGAGTTGCTCTTAACAAAACTATTGTAGGATCTTACATTCTTCTTAAACCGCTGATAGATTGCAAAGGTACAGTAAGCAGGACTTCATAGCTTCATCACTGGTATAGCAGTGGATGTTATTCCCAACTGTTGTTCACTGCTAATAATGTCACTTTTACTCACTTTTCATCACTCGTGAATGAGACAGCATGATTTTATTCTTTGACCTTGATTTGTGAAACATCACATACTGCCCATGTGATGTGATATTTAGCATGAGGAAGCTGGTGGGAAGGAGTTACTAGCAGCAGTCTTGTTAATTTACAGTACAGTATTCTATTTTTTAGTTTACCCAGAACCTATCCTGGTCTCTTGGCACTAAACAGACTTTTGATGAAAGCCAACACACAGTAGTGCAAGAAAAACTCTTTCCTCGCTATTCAACATTGTATAGAACAGTGTTTCTCAAACTGGGGCTGCTGCTTGCTAGGGAAAGCCCCTGACGGGCCAGGCCGGTTTGTTTACCTGCCCTGTCTGCAGATCCGACCGATCGCGGCTCCCACTGGCCGCGGTTCGCTGCTCCAGGCCAATGGGGGCTGCTGGAAGCGGCGTGGGCCGAGGGATGTACTAGCCGAGCTTCCAGCAGCCCCCATTGGCCTGGAGCAGTGAACCGCGGCCAGTGGGAGCCGCGATCAGCCAGACCTGCGGACGGGGCAGGTAAACAAACTGGCCTGGCCCGCCAGGGGCTTTCCCTACACAAGTGGCGGCCCCAGTTTGAGAAACACTGGTATAGAACATTAAATTTACATTTTTTCATATATTCTGCAGGGTGATAATGCAACATTTACTAGTATTATGCTTTTTTTTATGTACCTCTAGTACAACTCTTAAAGACTTTAACACTGGTAAGTCAGAATGATACTGACTTGCTATAATGAAATTGAGTGTAGTCTCACTAGAAAATAGTTTATGGGGAACCCAGTTGAAATGTATAACATTGTTGGGTGATATAAATATTTTATGTAAATGAGCTTTGCAAAATTCAAATGTTTTTGATGGAGTGAATAAAACTATTTTCTTCATTATAAGCATTGTTGTAAGGGGTTGCAAGTAGACTGTGTCAGCTGCTAAATTTTCTTGGCAATTTTGCAAGGCTTCTTTACACTAGTAAAGAACAGAAACAGAGATAAATAGTGTGAAAATGTCTGGGGAAACTGCAAAACTTAACAAATTACAAAAATAAATACATAAAATAGGTGTATAAGTGTATTTGTTTGAAAGTTAGGAACATTTGTGTGTACGTAATTTCCTAGGTTTTTAAAAAATGCAGTTCATCTGGGAAACTATACTTAATGCCGATCATAACAGCGAGAGAAGTACAGCAAATTGGCGTTAATAATTCTGCAGTAATAGTTTGATAACAGGTTTGGTAATAGAATATGTTGAGACCTGATATTAATCATCTTAAACCTCTGCTTTGATCTTTTGTTCATGTAATAATTTCACGTTTTTTCTTGTGATTCTAGGTGCAGCAGTAGCTGGAATTTACAGAGTAGCAGGGAAGAACATGGCTCCTTTGGAAGCACTGGTATTTGGAGTTGGACAGACAGTACTGACATTGATTATCTCATTTTCAAGAATTCTTGCTACACTTTGAGACTTCTGTGAAAATAGTCAGTTGATATAAGGAAACCTTTTGTCTGCAGAGAAGCTCCCTGAAAGTGGCTTCAGTGGCTGGTGGACATGGATTAGTGCAACAGGAAGCATACGGGACCTGTACTTCAAATCTAGTTCAGTTAAGAGGGAAAGGACTGCCCTCTAGTGTCCACACTGTTGTACTACTGCTCTGCACCTTATGTGCCTCAGTCACAGGGAAGGTGCAATTAATGGATATGAAGCTGTGAGATAAAGCACCTTGAAGAGCTGCCAATCAGGTTAACACTTGATGATGAGATCATTGTTCTTAACAATGTTGAAATACAGGGACATTTCTGAAGAATCGGTACATGTGCCAAACTTGAAGTTTAATTTTTTAACTATTGATAGTGTGAACATTTGAAGATGAGTGCTGTGAATATATTCCACATTAATTCAGGTAAACTAGTAAGGTACTTGCATTTCTTTATCTGAAACCTACTCAGTGCTGAGTGTTACCCCATTCAGCATATGAAGTAACTACTTGGTTTTTGAACTGTACATGAGTATTACTGGGATATAGGACTGCAGCAGGTCTATTCATAAAATTAATGTGGTTAGCACTATATGTAGGAGATCTTTAGTGAAGCAATTCTGTGAGGTTCACCACGTATAGAAAAGAGATTTAATGGTTTTATTTCTACATACTTAGTATTTTCTCAGTCCCAAATCATCAAGCAGACTGAGAGTAAGGCAAATTAAGTACAATCTATTATGTGAATTGAGAAATGAAATTTAAATTATTTCTTTATTCATACATTATTTTGTTTGAAATGTAGGTATTCATTAACCCTTCTGAAAAAGGTACTTGCTGTTTATCTTCAAGGAAATAAGTTGTTTCCAGTGTTATGTCAGAGAAGTTACTTGTTGCAATTAAATCTTCTTTTTAATGATATTTAAAAACCAGAACCAGTCTTTAATTCTGAAACATCTAATGTTTAAAACATGGCCTAATCTAGGCTCTGAAAGAGAATAACAAAACAAGTAAAGAAACAATAAAGAAAATTGAAAGGGATTTTAAGAAATATTTTGTGTGTGGTACATGATTGTGCCGGTATTCTGCTGAACAAAAATGGTAAGTTTAATGTTAAGATATCCGGACCATCAGTATCAAAACTCGGACAGTAGTGTAATGCATGTACTTCCTCATTTCTGAACACATTTTATCTTTGGGATAATTAGATATGTGGAGTTTTCAGATATTTAGCTTTCAGTAGACTTGTGTTCATTCTTCTTTAAAAGGAACAGTCGTGATGTGCATGTAAAATGCACATATAAAATGTTTCAAAGTGAATAGAAATTTTAAAATATTACAGGAGTGTAGAATTCAGAAGGGCCAAGAAGGTCTGTGTGAGGAAAGAGGGAATCATTCATATCCTGCTTCAATGGAGTACTTTACAACAGTTGAATAAATGTGTGCATAGAGAGAGACGACTTATGCACCAAAGATGTTGCTGTCATGATGTCCAAGATTATTCCAGGCCTGCTGAAACAGTAGTACTTGCAGCACTATCAAAAGGATACTGTCACAATGGTTACTTAAAAATTACTTTGCTCACTACTTCAAAATACAATAAATTAAAATCTGATTTTACCATTATTTCGTCCATATACATTGGTTTATCAATTATTATTCATAATTGGTAGGCTGCTGATATTAACTTTGTTCTTCAAAAACACTTATTTTTGTTTATGGAAAATATGGAGAGCTACATGGACTTTCCAAACATAGGAGAGAACACAAGTCAAAATATAGGTATATAAATCTAGACAGTGTTCATTTAAGTATTTTGGCTTTGAATCTGCTTTTTTAACACACGCACATGTCAATGTGTCCTTTTTGGATTATTGTGAATGTCTTCAAATACTAATTCATTTTTCAGTTAATTTTTTTCTTCCCACCTGATACTTTGTCATAAAAAGATGATGCAGTTTAGTAGATATAGAGATTATTTTCCAGGACAACATTAAATTACTTCTCCATATCTGTAGATAATGATTTAAATTTTTGTCATTAACTTAATAATGAAAAAATAATTGATTGCAGGTTGTCAAGTCACTGACTTAAAAAAAACCTTATAAATAAATAAAATAACTGAAGTTATATTCCTTTTAATTTAATGTGCCTTGGAGAGAGAGATTTTAGGGGAAGGAATTTAAATAATTTTACTGTCTTCTTACTGCTTGTTCTCATGTTCCTTTTACTAACAGATTTGGTTATCTGATGCAATGGTTTAATCAACAGAAGTATTGGGAGGAATAATGAATTCTTATGACATGACAAAATCTGGAACCA
Source organism: Trachemys scripta elegans (assembly GCF_013100865.1). Classification (NCBI taxonomy): domain Eukaryota; kingdom Metazoa; phylum Chordata; order Testudines; family Emydidae; genus Trachemys; species Trachemys scripta. Next base: position 172,191,539 of record NC_048299.1, read on the forward strand.
CATTTTATCTGGATCTAAAAATTCCTTTCTTAAAGCATAGTCTTCAGTAACTTGAATAATTTCAAGACTTTTTAGCTTTCTCTAGAAAGCTGCATCTTAGACTTTAGATTTGTTTGCACATCTAACTAACTTGCTGTTCAATTCATAACATTGTCGTCTTATGACAATTTAACATCTTCAGTCTCACTGTATTAAACCAATGACTACAAAAGAAGTCATTACTAAGTTCAGAAGTTTGAATGAAAATTCAGATTTCACTGAATGGTGAACTGTGCTTTTCACCTCAATTGAGGTGCCAGTGAAGTGTTTGCTAATGTGCGCCTCCTTATGATATAGGTCAGTATTTTTCATATGAAGGAAACCTCTGCAATATTAGGACCAGCTGTTGAATGCTCTTAAACCTAATACATGCTTGAGCTAAAAAAATACATACGTTGCATACGGAATTGTCACTCTTTAAAATATGGTGTGAGTTGCTCAGTTGTCTATATGTACTGTATGGTATTAATGCTTAGCAACAGTAGGCAGTCAGACCATTCAATATAATGTCCAAGTGGCTCACCAGATGTCAATAGGACAAAACTATCTCTGCTCCGAGGGAGAATTCTTGTTAACTGCTTTCCTGTGTGGGGGAGATATGAGGATGAATAGCTTGTCACAAAGTACAGTATTAACTTACTGCCTTTCCATATTAAAATACAGTATTTGAATGAGCAAGCAGTTACCAGTGGGGAAAACATCTTAAGTAGCCTTATGCCTTTGAAAGAAATAGATCAGTTTCAGCACTGAAGTTTTATTCCAATGACTGCTTTGGGGAGTTGGATGGCTGTTGCACTCTTTGGCCCTTATTATAAAAAATGGCTATAGTCAAAATGAAATGTATACACGTAATAATTGGGAATGGTCTTTTTATAATCAATCTTGTGAAAAATGTATTCTAGAATTTATGCACGCTAGTAATTCACCCAACCTCTCATAGTAAATTTCTTGGGACAGTGTTATTTCTTTTATTGTAATAGTACTGTGCAGTATTTCAGGCCAAAAGCATCTTTTATATGAATGGCACTAAATGGATACCCTTGATGTTGTTGTTCACTATTTTCACAGTAGTGTAGAAGTGCAACATATCTACACAATTCTGGTCTTTGGAAAAATGACTGAATATGGTAATTGATGTGAAGAAACTTCAACCACTTTCTTGTAACTTTAAGATAGAAACTCTGTTGGTTTTTCAAGATTTAAATACCAGTTCTATTTGATTATTAGCTATGCATCACTATTTAAAAAAATAATTCTGTTTTCGGATAGCTAGAACAGCTGTATTATATGAAGAAAATATTTCAAATCTTTTTAATTTTTGGCGATAATCTTCTTATGTTTGTTGAACTGATCTCTGTGTACCATGGTTAGCAGTGTAATTCTGGGCATGCTCCTCAATTGTTTCCAGCAACAAATGACAGTAGTTAAACCAGTTTTAATGTACAAACACAGGGACCAAAGAGTGATTTAAAGATACTCCTGTCTTTATCTGTAATGTTACATAGCAGTATAAATATATTTCTAATATTCATTGAATTGTGATTGTTTTAATCTAAGGGAAATAGTGATTCTTTGTTTGTTTTGCACTTTACTATTGTTTTGTTTTAGTATGATCAGTTGATTTTTGAATTACATTTGTGTATTTTTTGTTGTGTATATAGTACCATCTAGTAAATAGCTTTTTCTGTTATCATACCTGTTGTTTAGGAAATCTGTCCTTGTTTGTAAACTGTTCTTCTTTTTCACTTGCATGTGTATTTTTACATTTCATTCACTGAGCATATTTTAATGTGCTTTTAATACATTAAAACTTAATACTGCACCATTACTATATTAGCTTTATAGCTTTGTACATGGTCATCCAAAGTAGTTCATGTATAATCCCACTCCATAGCAAGATGATCAGGAGAAAGACTTGAAGTATTGCTCTTGAGATATGGTAGCGTTCTGGGTTGTAATTAAGGATGGGTGAATCTCACCTTAGGTAAAATAAATTGACCAAATTGTACCAAAACTCAAAAAAAAAATTTTTTATTATATATATTGACCTACATCATCTGTTTTGGAATGGTAGAACAGCTGGTGGATTCTGCCAGCCCTCTTGGGACCAAGTCGAGAAGACCCCGTGGGAGCTGTCAGGTCAGGAATCCCCCCCGCACAATATATATATTGTGACAAAGTTCCTCCTCTATCTTGGTGAGTCCTGTGCTTATTGGCGGATTTGCTCGCTTCACAGATTCACCCTGTGGGTCAGGAAACAGTCCAGAGACCTTCCCCTCTGGTAGAAGCTATAGTCCAGGTCAATTCCTCCTGTGTTTGATCAGGAGTTGGGAGGTATGGGGGGAACCTGGACCCGCCCTCTACTCTGGGTTCCAGCCCAGGGCCCTGTGGACTGCAGCTGTTTAGAGTGCCTCCTGGTACAGTTGCACGACACCTACAACTCCCTGGGCTACTTCCCCATGGCCTCCTCCCAACACCTTCTTTGTCCTCACCACTGGACCTTACTCCTGATGTCTCCTCTGGCTCCCTGTGGCTTGAGTGGAGTGAGCCCTTTTATAGCATCAGAGGGGCTTTAATTAGAGTCAGTTGCTTAATTGCCTCACCTGACTCTTAGCAGGTTAATTGGAGTCAGGTGGTCTATTAGCCTGGAGCAGCCCCTGCTCTGGTCACTCAGGGAACAGAAAACTACTTATCCAGTGGCCAGTATATCTCCCTTCTGCTACTCTGCTGTTCCCAACTGGTCTGGGTCTATAACATAGATAGATAGATAGATATAAAATATACACTCTCTCGGGTTTTGTTCAATTGCTGCGCTTTAGAAGTGGAAATAAAGAACCTTTTATGGTATTTTTTGTCATGGGCAAAATTAGGAATTCACTTGTTACAATGAGGCTTGCAACCTGAATTTTTCAGACCAAAGTACTTGAGATAAGCAGAAATCTCAGTATGGCTTATTCAGACTACAACCCCAGCTAATCTCTTTGGCCTTTAAAAAATATTTAAGTGTATTTAACAGCTACAATAAAGTGATGAATCTTTAGAGTAGTTTTTATGTCCGTCATCTTTCCCCTCTTCTCCCTCCCCACCCCCTTTTTCTGCATGTAATATCTTTTATCCATGAAACATGTTACTCTGTTTGCCAATCAGTTCTTTTTTAGTGAATATGTGACCTGTATTTTAAGAGCCTTAAATTCATTTGCTGAGTTGCAGTGATTTTTGGAACATTTAAAAGCCCCTGCAATTCTTCCTTCTCTGTGTGTTTTTTTTTTTTTTTTTTTTCTCTCTCTGAGAGGACAACTTTTAGTTAGTTTTTTTTTTAGCTATTTGATGGTCAAAGGCAGATTAGGCAGGGGACCACTTTCATATCATCTTCCCCTGGCCGCCTATGGCAGCATTTCTCAAATGCGGCCACCGTGGCTGCATGCAGCCGCTAGGGGCTTTTCGTTCAGTCACAGCCTCCTGGGCTGTGATTTTGGGGGGGGGGGGGGGTAGCAGCGCGCCCTCCACCTTCCCTTTCCTGTTTCTCTTAGATGCATTGCCTTGGTGTTTGGTAACAATCTCCATTATATCAACAGTTGAAAAAACTGACACAAACCCTATTCCCTTCCACATACATTTGTGAAGGTGGAAGATGCCATGCAGACAAAAATATTAGATCCTGATATAATAAGATTAAGACTTGCTCTCAATTCTTCCATGTAGCTGATGTATTGGTAGTATTTCTCCTGGGCAACCCTTTGCCTCTGAACCATTTTTTGTGTAGTCTCTTCTCTTTGTATGGACTACATTGAAGGAACTAAAAATGAGTTGTTGACACACTTGGACAGTAGGTCTATTTCTAGCTTTCATATTCACCACCAAAAATTAACTTTTGGGATTTCCTCACATAGCCTAATTGAACACATTTTTCCATTAGTTTAGCAGGGACATTTCAAACACGGACTTGCTAAGGAAATATTCTGCGTTGCAATTGAAAGGAATCAGTTTTATAAACCCCTCTTTATATATCTGACAACCTTTTCTTTCTACTGTAGGAGTTGGTTTTGTTGTATGTATACTTGAAACTTGAAGCTATCATTGTAATTACATCTACTATAATATCTGTAGCTAAATCATCTGATCCATCATGTTTGAGCTTTGACCAGTCTTCTGACTTTGGGCTTGTAGATTCTAGTTTAAAATAAATACAGAAGGTAAGACAAGTGTCCCGTGAGCTGCTTGAATATTCTGTTAAATGGAACTGTACATATTTCACTGGCATTCCAAAAATAAACACTGTTGTGGATGGGAATTGTGAATTTAAATCCCAAAAGTGATTATTTTAAAAAATGCATCAACTCATCATCCACAATGAGCCGATCTGCTGAGTAAAATTCATTCTAATATAGTGGCCAGCATAAGGTCAATGCACTGCTGAAATCCCCCTTTATGCCCTCGAAGTAAAATTTAAGTGGGCCTTCCGTGGTACATAGGCCTTCTGCTGGCCCCTGTGGATGGGTGACTTTTACCCTGTGTATTTAAAATTGTTTAGTTTACTCGAGTGTCAAAGCTCTCGTTACCTTTTCACTCTTGTTAGAGGTAGAGACCCCATACAACTGGGTGAAAACAAGCTAGTGTCCATTCAGTCTTGCCAGTCAACAATTTTTTTAAGCTAAATTCCACTTGGTTCTGTGCATTGTAACTGCTGACCTTGTCCTGCAGAATCCTTTTTACCTACTTATGGTGGTTTATGATCCAGAAAGTCCATGGCTTGATTCCAAATTTTATTAAAGTTGAAGCAGTTAAAGCCATCCTTATGCTTAGTTTACATGAAAGTTTAATATGTAGTGTAATTACAGAGATGCAACATCAAACCCTGCAGTGCCATTTTGCTTCAGAGTAATCTCCAACTACAGCAGATCTAAAAGTAATTGATTTTAGAGTAGAAGCATGTGAGGATATCTACAGAAATATTCCTGTTACAAGAAGTTTTTCACCTCAAGTTTTCATCTTCAATTCCTTGATCTATTCCACGGGGAAAAAATCTATTATCAGAAGTAGGAAAATTTGTTTATATTTGAGATTAAATCACTAAAACTGCATGAATGTTAACTATTCTCTTTATCAGGAATCAAAATGAATCCTTAGCATTTGTTCTTCCAACTTCTATTATGAGTTGGGGAAACTAATTTATAAACCAAACTAAATAATTAACAGTTTTTTCACTAAATGCTGAAGATTAACTGAATAAGTAATTATTGACTGATCTAAATAGTCATTTTGTCTTAAAGCTAGCCCCTTAGCTTGCTACTGGTAATTAGTTATCGTCTCAAATACTGTGTTGTCCATTTTCAGAGGAATGTTGGTAAGAACTTCAGAGCTGGTGTCTAAAAGAAACTTGTTAAACTCTTTGGTTAGAATGGTTGGGTTGACAAGTGTTTGTTCTTTCCATTTAAAAATGGTATAAACTGTATAAGTTGTATATATTGATACAGTAAAAATCAAACTACAAGTTAAAAAATGCTTAACATTTCTCTTGACCTATGAAAGTACATTGATTGTGTACATTTCTGGTAATCCTTAGAGCAGGGATAGTCAATAGGTGAACTGTGGGCCAAATCCAATCTGCCAGGTGCTTTTGAATGGACCCCAAAATATTTTTATTTACTTATTACGATTGTTGTTTTTATTATTTTCTCTGGAGTCTGGATCGTCACTAAGAAATTTGAACTTTTAACAAAAAATAGACTACCCCTGCCTTAGAGTTTTAGTTGCCACAATACAGACAGTCTGTGAAGGCCGGAACTTTTAAATATATTTTTTTTTAAATCTTCAGAATCCACTAGAGACTCTTTAAAATAACCATTAGGGCTAAGCTAGTCCCCACCATATGTGAACATCTTGAATCAGCTGAAAAAAATAACATTTATCACTTGTAATCAGATAAAAGGGAGAAGAATATATTTTCCGAGAGGATTAATAACATTAAAAATCTAGTCTTAATAGTCATTGCAGTAGCAAGCTGATAAAGATTGATTGATTGGATTGACTTTATTTTGGTTTTTGTTCAAACATGATTTAAATAATACTGTTCAGTTATAGGGAGCCTAGTAGATGCAGTTTTTCCTGGCATTAGAAAAATGGAGCTGGAGATAGTGTTATCATGTGATTTCTAGCCTATGGTATGTTCCTCTTTTAGATCTAAGGGCCAGATTCTCAGCTGACACAAACTTACCCTAGCTGAAAATTTGGCCTGAGATTTATTGTAAAGCTTAAAGATAGCAAGAATAATGAGAGTTGAGAGGTAATTTCATTTAGAAATTATTCATATTGCATTGTGTGAAAACAGTATTTTTAAAGTGATAGTTATATCTGTATGTACTGCATGTTATATAATAGCTTATCTCTAATTTAAGATTAAAATACTTTCATGGATGATACCTAATAAGCTGTAAATATTGTATACTTTACATTTTTTTATAAAAGCAACTTTTTTATTTCCCCATTTGTGTATAAACCTTACTATGTACCTACAGTAATTTCTTGGACAATAAAAGTTTTGCACTTAACCTTCTGTATTTTAATTGCAGTAATGATCTTAGTATAGCCATACAAATGTTTTTTTCTCTGTTTCTCAGCACACTCACCTCTCATTTTTTTCAAAGGGTAGCAATAAAAGTTGGCATATTACTTTAGATTAAAGCAGAATTTTCTGCACATATTTCCACTTCAATGCTCCAGCTATAAAGCAGTGATGCACAATTAACATTGCCCTGTCTAGTCATAAGATATCAGGAGTCTTTATGCAGTTTTCATCTTTGTAACATACTAGAGGAAATCTTTGGTAATGAGCTATATACAGTAAGTTACAAATTAACCCAGTATGTAGATAATACTCATTGTACAGATTTATTTGATGAAAAGTTGGTAAAAAATACAACTCCCCAAATCAGTATTTTAATAATGTTCTGTAACCTGTTTCATGCACTTATAAATAAATTGATCATAAATCTGTATGTATTGCCATTTTCTTTGTGTAATAGCATGCCTGTACAATGTTGACAATAATCAACAATATAAAGGGATCAAAGCCAAAATAATCACTTACGTTTCATATCAATCTGTGGTGCATATTCTTCCAGAGACTGGATGTTCTGCTACTTCATGTATCTGATTTCTGCTCTGTAGCTGCGGAGTAACCTCCACATGAATTATATCATCATAAAATTTAAATGTTATAGTGACTGAGTGCAAGTTATGTTCTGATTCAACTTCTCTAAATGGGTTGTACTGGTAAATGAAGCCATACTAGAACTGGTGTCAAGCCCTGGTTGTGGGCATCTAGACGTAGTGGTCAGAGCCAGCGTCCACAATCAGGAGCTGAGTGTCAGGCTGGGTCAGGATACCACACATCAGAAGTCAGGAGCCAAGCCAGGTCAGGATGTCAAATCAGGGGAGCAGGAGGCACAAGGTACACAGTCCAGAGCAGAGTGGATCCTAGTTGTTAGGACAGCTTCCTGTTTCTGTGGTTTGCTGGGCCTACTTAAGCCAGCAAATCAACTGCTCTGGGACTCAGCCAATGGGTGGAGCCTCAAACAGGTGCTGGGCTTCATGCATCTTGGGTCAGCAGGTGGCAAGTGGAGGATTGAATCATGGCTGCTCCTGTGAACCCTGTGGACCTGGGCTGGAAACCCGTGGGTCATAACCACTGACAAGGCACATACCTCTACTCCCAAGTGGGTAGAGGAGCAGTACTTTGTCCTGGCTGAAAGAGCTGAGTTCTTGTTCACCCACCCAAACTCCTTGGTGTTCCAGGCAGCCATGGAAAGATCCAGACAACACCAGAGGGCCACTTTTGCAGATAAGGAGGTCAAGCATCTTAACCTTATGGAGAAGAAAGTATATTTACATTTACCGGCCTAGTTTTGAATCTTAAACTATTAAGTCCTTCAAGCCCAATAAGGTTCCTCATGTCAGTGAAGATTGCCTTCCTCGTTGCCATCACCTCAGCCAGAAGGTTAGGTTAAATTTAGGACCTTATGGCTGATCCACCTACACAATATTCCATAAGGTCTCACTACAACTACACCTAAAATTCATTCCCAAGATGGTTTCAGAATTTCACATAAATGAGTCAATATACTTACTATGTTTTTTCCTGAAGCCCCATGCTTCCCGTGAAGAGCGAAAACTTCATTCCCTCAACTTGGCTTCCATAACAGAACAGTACGAGAACAAGATGTCTTCTCAGTGAACGTCTGGCTGTATCCTACTGTTACTAGTTTACATATATTCCTCCCCCACACCAGGTAAGGGACCAAGCAACCTCAGAAGCTTCACTTCAAGAGGTACCCCTGCTTTATATTTGCAGGGAAGCCACATGGAGCTCCACACATGCATTGGCAAGACATTACACCTTGTCCAGGACTCCACTCCACATCCTCTAGGACAGCGATTCTCCAAGCAGCTATACCAACTGCGTCCTCTCACTCTCTTCTGCTCTGAATACTGTTTGTCAGTCGCTCACAGTTGAATACACATAGGAATCAGCACTGAAAGAAGACAGGGAAATTACTTAGCCTAACTGGCGTTCTTCGAGTGATTGCTCATGTGTATTCCACAATAGGTGTGCGTGCTCGCTACGTGCACTGATGTCGGAAGTTTTTCCCCTAGCAGTACCCGTAGGGTGGTGCCCCTACCGACCCCTGGAGTGGTACGGTATAAGGGGCACTGTGCGCTCCCCCCCACCCTCAGTTCCTTCTTGCCACAAGTGAAGTGCTTCGGAACTGCTCTTTCCAGCTTTGCTGCAGCTCGTCCCCAGAACTCTTGTTCGTTCAGTGTATGGTACCTGTAGTTAGTAGTTTAGTTAGTGTGCCTGGGCCGGGGCATGCCCTGCGCCACAGGTTTTTAAGTCGTATGACACTTGTAGGCGACCGATGTCAGTGAGTGATCTGCACGCGGACTGTTTACGCTGTGTGTGGGGAACCCATCTCAGCGTTCACTGTAAGATTTGCAAGTTGCTCAAGCCTCAGACCGAGAGAGACATTAGGCTCCGGGCTATCCTGATGAAGTCGGCGTTGACCCAGACTCCAGCACGCTGCTCTAAGTCGGCACCGCTTCGCATCTGCAGTGCACACCAAAAAGGCTAAGAAGAGGCCGTCTCCGCCGCGGCACCAGAACAAGATTGGGGGAGAGGCTAGACCCATGTTGGGCAGCCACCTCCAGTGCCAGTGGACTCGCGAAGTACTGCATCTGATGAGGCGATTACAGCCCTTCCTCCCCCTGTTCTGCAGGAGGACTCTAAAGCCTACCAGGAGCTATTGAAAAGAGTGGCATCAAACCTCAACCTTCAAGCAGAGGAGGTGGAGGAGCCTTCAGACACCCTTTTTAACGTCCTGTCCGTCTCAGTACTGGGTAGGGCAGCCTTGCCACTCCATAAAGAGGTGGCAAAAATTTCATATGCCTTGTGGCAAACCCGGGCCTCATTGGTCCCCATTTCTAAGAGAGCGGAACTCAAGTATTTTGTGCCCACCAAAGGACATGAATGCCTATACATTCACCCTGCTCCTAACTCCCTGGTTGTTGAATTGGTCAACCACAGGGAACGGCAGGGCCAACCAGCTTTTACTCCAAAAAATAAAGATTCAAGGAGGCTGGATTCATCTGGGAGAAAAATGTATTTGTCCTCAAGCTTCCAGTTACAGGTGGCAAACCATCAGGCTCTCCTGGGCCGGTATGAGTTCAATCTATGGGGCTCTCTGCCCAAGTTTGAGGATTCCCTCTAGGAGCATGACAGGAAGGAATTCAAAGCTCTGGTGGAGGAGGGTACAGCAGCTGCCAGGGCAACCCTGCACGCAGCGTCGAATGCAGCGGACATGGCCACACGGTCCATGGCCTCCGCGGTGTCCCTGACAAGGACGTCGTGGCTCTTGCTGTCTGGGTGTTCAGTGAGGCGCAGAACTCCTTACAGGACCTCCTGTTTGACGGCAAGGCTCTGTTGCAGAACAGATGGACATAAAACTGCATGGCCTGAAAAACTCCCGCACTACGTTAAGACTCTTGGCTTCTATGTTCCGGATCTGGCTACACCTGAGTTTAAGCCACAGCAGGCTCCCACCCAGGCCGCCCACTCTAAATACGAGCTCCCTTATAAAAAGTCACAGGACTATAAGAAACGCCTGCAGAGACAGTCTCGGTCTGCCCCCCACCCTGTGTCCTCCAAGGGCAAACAGGCAGGGAAATGGCAGATTTGACGGGACGGCCAGGGGCGACCTACCTGTTCTCATCAGGGATCCACCCTCAATAAAGCTTCCCTTCTCCAACTAGTTGTGTGCTTTTCTGCCGGAGTGGTTGTGGCTGACTTCAGACTGATGGGTCCTCAGCACCATCTCCCAGGGCTACACCCTCCAGTTTACTTCTACCCCCCAACCACCCTCTGCCCCTGTCCCTCCTGGGGCCTCTCTTGAGGCTCTGCTTGAGCAGGAGCTGGGGCGGCTCCTTGGCCTAGGAGCAGTGGAAGTGGTGCCAGCGGAGTTCAAACGCAAGGGGTACTTCTCCTGCTATTTCCTTATCCTGAAGGCCAAAGGGGGCCTCAGGCCCATCCTGGACCTGTGAGGCCTGAACCTGTACATGGTGAAGCTCAAGTTCCGCATGGTCTCCCTGGCCTCCATCATTCCCTCCCTCCCTCCCTGTGGGGTCCAGATCTTCCCCTATTTGGACAACTGGCTGGTCAAAGGCAGCTCCCAGTCGCAGGTGCGGGACCATTTGGTGCTCCTTCTGTCCATGTGCACCACTCTGGGCCTGTTAGTAAACGACGCCAAGTCCACTTTAGTCCTGATACAACGCATAGAGTTTATCTGGGAAGTCCTGGATGCCATGTCAGCCAGAGCCTCCCTCCCACCAGACAGGTTCGAGACCCTGAAAGGGCTCGTCGACACAGTCACAAGGCTTCCAGTGACAACAGCCAGAGCGTGTCTCCAACTCTTGGGTCACATGTTGGTGTGCACATATGTGGTTCATCACACCAGACTCAGGATGAGGCCCCTCCAGCTCTGGTTGGCTTTGGTGTTCTCCCAGGCCAGAGACAGGATGGACGAGGTCCTCACTGTGCCCGAACCAGTGATCGCCTCCCTTCGATGGTGGTCCTCCCCGGGGAACATGCTCCGTGGGGTTTCATTCAGAGGCAGGACCCAGTCACTGGAACTGGTGTCTGACGCATTGGACCTGGGTGGGGAGCCCATGTAGGAGACGTTCAGACCCAATGTCTATGGTCTGCACAGGACCTGGCCCTCCACATAAATGTCAAATAGCTCAGGGTGGTCCAACTGGCATGCATGGCCTTCCGCTTGCACCTGGAGCGCAGAGTGGTCAGGGTTCTCACGGACAACATGGCCTCGATGTTTTACATCAACAGGCAAGGCGGGGCCCGATCCTCTGCCCTCTGCCTGGAAGCTCTCAAGCTGTGGGACTTTTGTATAGCCCACGACATTTGCCTACCACTTACCGGGCACCTGGAACTCGCGGGCGGATCGCTTGAGCAGGGACTTTTCCTCTCAGCACAAGTGGTCTCTTCACCCAGAGGTGGTGCACAGACATTTCCAAGAGCGGGGACCTGTTCGTGACTCGACAGAACCGTCACTGTCCCCAGCTCTGCTCTGGGAGGGAAGAGGGGGCTAGGACAGGGCGCTATTTCTGATGCCTTCCTCCTGTCTTGGTCAGGCCAGTTTTGCTATGCCTTCCCCCCATTCCTGCAGATCAGCAGGGTCCTGGAAAAGATAAAGACGGACAGAGCCCGGGTCCTCCTGATTGCCCTGGCATGGCCCAGGCAGCATTGGTACGGGACCCTCACGAGCCTGGCGGTTGCCCCGCTGTGGCCGTTGCCATCCCACCTGGGCCTGCTCTTCCAGGACCAACCTAGCGGCACTCCACCTCACAGCGTGGCTGCTCAATGGGTAGGCCGGGAGGAAAGGACGTGCTCAGAAGGGGTTCAGCGTGTCCTCTTGGAAAGCAGGCGACCCTCCACACAAGTCTACTTGGCAAAGTGGTCTTGGTTTTCCCTATGGGCAGCTGAATGGGGCGTTTCCTCCGTAACTGTCCCAATCCAGCTCATTTTGGACTACCTCCTTCACTTTAGAGCCCAGGGCCTGGTGCCATCGTCCGTCAAGGTGCACTTGGCGACTATATCGGTCTTCCACCCGCCGGTGCAGGGGCACATGGTATTCTCCCATGCCATGACTAGCCAGTACCTTAAGGGATCGAATCGTCTCTTCCCGTACGTTAGGCCCCCAGTCCCACAGTGGGACCTGAACTTGGTGCTAGCCCGGCTTCTGGTCCCCAGTTTGAGCCTCTAGCTACGTGCTCCTGGTCGCACCTCTCGTGGAAGGTGGCCTTCCTGGTAGCGATCACGTCGGCTAGGTGGGTCTCGGAACTCGGGGCCCTGACCTCCGAGCCACCATATACAGTGTTCCATAAGGATACGGTCCAGCTCCGCCTACATCCTTCATTCCTCCCAAAGGTGATCTCTGCCTACCACATGGGTCAGGACATTTTCCTGCCAGTCCTCTGCCCCAAGCCCCATGCATCCAGTGAGGAGCGTCGCCTCCACTTGCTGGATGTGAGACAGGCTCGGGCTTTTTACCTGGAGTGGACTAAGTCTTTCAGGAAGTCCTTGCAGCTGTTCATTGCCTCAGCCGAACGCATGAGGGGTCGGCCGATCTCCACTCAGTGGCCCTCCAACTGGATCACTTTGTGCATCCATACCTGTTATGACCTGGTGGGAATCCCCCCGCCATCAATTGTGAGGGCACACTCGACTAGGGCGCAAGCCTCATCGCCTGCCTTTTTAGCCCATGTCCCCATTCAGGACATTTGCAGGGCTGCCATATGGTCTTCAGTTCACGCATTTACCTCACGTTATGCGATCATCTCCCAGACCAGGGAAGACGCCGGGTTCGGCAGGGCTGTGCTCAGTCCCGTGAGTTTGTGAACTCCTACCCACCTCCAGCAGATATAGCTTGGAATCATCTATTGTGGAATACACATGAACAATCACTCCAAGAGGAAAAGAGAGTTACCTTTTCTGTAACTGGTGTTCTTCGAGATGTGTTGCTTATGTCTATTACACATCCCGCCCTCCTTCCCCTCTGTTGGAGTCGTCTGGCAAGAAGGAACGGAGGGTTGGGGGGAGCACGCAGTGCCAGTTATACCATGCCCTGGAGGCACCACTCTAAGGGTCTCTAGGGGCCCTCCCTTATGAGTACTGCTAGGGGAAAAACTTCTGACACCGGTGCACTTGGCAAGCATGCACACCTGTTGTGGAATAGACATGAGCAACACATCTCAAAGAACACCAGTTACAGAAAAGGTAACTGTCTTTTCTTAAAGATGTGTGGTTCCCTAACTGTATTCCACTATCTGCCCTCCATTTCCTCTGCATTGGATCATGACTATATTGGCAGTAGAGAAGGAACTGGCAAGGTGATCAGTCTGCCCTGCCCCTTATATTCTTGGTAGGGAGCACATGGAGAGCTGTGCCAAAGATGTGGACCAAAAGACATTACTGGCAAGAATTCTCTGGTATGCATGAGCTCCATGAACCTGAGCCCCACAGTGGAATACAGATAGAGACCATGCATCTTGAAGAAGTCCAGTTACGACAAGGTAAGTAACTTCCCTTTTCCAGATTTTCAGATAGGCTACAGCATTCTTCTAATTACAGAGGTACTCTAAGAGTGACTGCCAAAGTAATGTTGAAATTAAAATGATAGGGAAAAAAGGAATTAAAGGTCAAGGGTAACATTTTCAAAAATACTTAAAGCCTATTTTCAAATGACTTAAGGTCCTAATTCACATTGACATTAATGTTACTTAAAATCCTGAGTCAACACAAGTCAGTGCATGGCAAGCCACAGTGTGAATTTATAGCACACTAGCTTGCTGAACACTAACTGGCCATGTGTACGCTCTACAGCACACATTGACATACTTCTGTTTGAAGCATCAAAGCGTATAATAGTGTGCTGTAGCAGGGTCCACATGGTCAGTTAGTGCATAGCTAGTTAGTGCCAGTGCTCTGTAGATTCACACCCTGGCTTTCAGCATGCTAATTGACCATGTAGACAAGCCCTAAATCCACAGTTGCCAACTTTCACGTGGTAAATAAGCACCCCGACTTTCACAATAAGCCAAAAATCAAGCTAATCCCCTTTCAAAACAAGCCAATCCCTAAGAACCCCAACACTCTCTGTGACTAGAGCTCCCTGGTGTTCAGTCTGGGGCTGTGGTGGGCCCGCCGTGCACCCCTGACTCTCTCCCCACTCTTGCCTCTGCTTGCCGGGAGCCGATCAACAACAACAACAACAAAAAGGGCAACAAGCTACAAGCCAAAAACTAGCCAACAAGCAACTCACAAGCCAATTAAGCCAAAAACAACCCCAATTTCTGTGTTTTTTTTTTCCCATTGGTTTGGCATGTCTGCCTAAACCCCATTTTAAAAAGTGACTTAGGCACTTTTGAAAACTTTACCCTGACCTTAATTCCTTTTTTCTTCTCCATCACTATTTTTAACATTTTGGCAGCCAGTGAGTACCTTTGCAATTAGAAAAATTCTTGAGCCTATGTTACTTTTGAAAATAGGACTTACACTTAGTCATTTAAGCACTTTTGAAAATAAGATCTCATTTTTTTAATCTTTAATGTAAAAAGACCTTGTTACTTCCCAAAATTAAGAAAAGACTGTCTCTTTCCTTCTGGAAATCCATGTATGTTTTTTTTTTAGTGGTATTAAGCATTAATGTCAAACATCCAGTGTTACCCAGATTGCAGACTTTCAAATTACCATTGGTACCATTGATCAAATAGTGGGTATTTTTTGTTGTTGCCATAGTATCTGATAATTGAGCTGATAACAAGCATGCTGAAGTGTAAATCATCAAGCACAGTAAAACTTCAACTATATAAACAAACATCTGAACTTCATACCATTATTTTGAGTCCCATGTAATTTTTCATACTTGGCTAAAGATTGATTCATGTAAAAAGCTTTGCCTCTAAAGTTATTGTTTTGGACTATCGACACAATCTCCTTAAATTGCTTTCTAGTAATCTTTAGTTTTAAATGCTTCTCTCACAAGATTCCTCGCACTAAAAGTAGATTGACAGATGAAGCCTATTTCAGCACCTATAATATATGAAACTGATTCAGATTGTTCAGGAATCATAAATGCCCAATTAGTTTTCTTTCTTAAATGGCCATGCTGCTGCTGCTCATTTAATGGGACAAGGGATGTGTGCTGGGGAGCAGTGACAATGGTTTTGGCAAATCAGATGAGCTAAATTAAATGCTACTGTAGGACAAATCCTCTGAAAGAATTTTGTTGCTGAAGGACAGGAGTGATAGTGTTGTGTATTATTTGGATGTCTGTAACTGCATATTAAGAGGAGTATACTCCAATTTATCTTTGAAATTGTTGTGCAAATGGCCATTTAAGACTATTTGTCATAACAGCAAATATTTCATCTGAACCGTACCTGCTTGGGTGGTGATTACATTTCACTGTTGAGTACTTCAGTCTCAACCAGTGCCAGTGACATAGTCGTCTGAAAAGCTGGTAGTCTTACAAGTAATCCTTGTTTCAAATGTATGAATTATCTGTCTTCAATTATTTCTCAGTTGCTGTAACAATACATGCCTTCTGTTTTAAAATATTCAAACCAGTTTTGTGTTTGGTAGCTTCTGTTCTCCATAAAATTATTCCTACTGCTCCCCTCCCCCTCCCCCCCGGCATTGTAGGAATTACATGTCGTGCAGTCCAGCAGCCGTGGGGTGCAAGTTCCATAGATGTATGTTTCACATGGACATTGAGTATTAACAAACTACCTAACAGCCCTGGGGACCAGGACCCCATTGTGCCAGGTGCTGTAGAAACTCAGAACCAAAAGACAATCCCTGTCTCAGAGAGCTTACAACTGAAGTACAAAACAAGAAATAACAGCTGGATAAAGAGAGATGGGGGAGCACAAGGAAAACATGAGACCATTCTGGTCGCTATGAGCAGCAGTGGTGCCAGCACACTAGCAACCTAATTGTTGTCAAGTTTTTTTGCAGGTATCATGGCACAGCATTTTAAGGAGGATTTTGATGGAGAACAATGAGTATACAGGGAGTGACTCCCAAGTGTGACAGACAACACGGGAGAGAGCCTGAAACTACTTGTTTGAAAATTTACCATGAGGATGATAGAGATACCATGAAGCTTATAAAACGAACAGGAGTACTTGTGGCACCTTAGAGACTAACAAATTTATTTCAGCATAAACTTTCATGAGCTACAGCTCACTTCTTCAGATGCATAGAGTGGAACACACAGACAGAAGATATTTATACATACAGAGAACATGAAAAGGTGGAAGTACACAAACCAATTGTAAGAGGCCAGTCAATTGAGATGAGCTATCAGTAGCAGCAGAAGAAAAAACTTTGAAGTGATAATCGAGATGACCCATAGAAGGTGGGAGGAGAACTTAACATGGTGGTGGGGGGGATTCAATTAGTGCAATGACCCAACCATTCCCGGTCTCTGTTTAGGCCTAAGTTAATTGTGTCTAATTTGCATATTAATTTGAGTTCAGCAGTCTCTCTTTGGAGTCTGTTTTTGAAGCTTTTTTGTTGCAAAACTGACACCTTCAAGTCTGTCACTGAATGATTAGAGAGGTTGAAGTGTTCTCCCACGGGTTTTTGAATGTTATGATTCCTGATGTCAGATTTGTGTCCATTTACATAACATTCAAAAACCAGTACCACTTTGTGCCTACTGGCACTTCACAGAAAGATGCTGTAGAGTGATCCAGTAGCTCCTGCCACCATTCTGCCAATGTCCATGGAAAATGTATAGATGACGACTGTAGTTCTTCAGTAAAAGTTCAGTGCTAAGAGAGAAGTGTCTCAAATGCAATATAAATATAAAGTCATTGTAGCGGGGTTCATATGCACATTCCATTTTAGAATGAGGGGTGGTTCCCATGCAATAGGGCTCTTACCTTGCTTTTCTAGTGTTCTGCAACTTCAGCCTTCACTTCACCGGAGAATGTTGTTCTGTCCCATTGAGCTAGGCTAAAGCTAATTGAGTTTAAAACGGTGCATTTAAAATCATGTGCAACTTACTAACTGTTTTGCTAATTTTTCTAAATACCTATATGCAAAACTCACTTAACTGTGAAGATTCACCTAGCACCTCAATAAAATGTGCTTATATTCCTCAGATTCTGAAGAAGTTGGCCCTCCTTCCTCCAGATTTCCACTGGCCCAATAGTTATGAAATCAATCTACCACTAAAAAGGAGAAATCCTTCATCAATTGTATAATCAAGCAAATAACATTAAAAAACACACAAAATAGGAATTGTTCTTTATGAAATTGATCTGCTTCAGAGGAAAGCACAAACCTCACATAATTAACAATTTATGGAATAAAATGCCTGAATTGTTTGTTGCTCTAGTGTGCTGATTGGCCAAATGGTTTGAGTGGTTCTTATGCAAAGCAGGAGTTCTGTCACTAGATGGTGCTCCTGGCCTATACATTCCTTTTTTCTGCCAGACTGAACAGCTGCTAAATGCGATCCCCACCTTCAGCTTTGTTTTAATGACACTATCTTAACACAGCATGTTTAAACAGAGATAAACCGTATTAGCATTTCCCACATTGAGATATCTCATCTCCCTAGTGTCCTTTGTCATTCTCCCAGTCAATTTTGTGCCTTTGTTTACACTGTCCAGTATCCTAGGAATTATTTATTACTGGTTTAGTGCCAACAATGTGCTTGGCATTGTACAGTACACTGTGAATGCCTGTATAAACAAAAAGACACAACACAGGGCAACTGAAGTGCTTATTTTTTATTTAAATATTAAATTACAAACTCCTTGGGGGTGTTGCAGCAGAAGTGGGTTTTTACCAGGAGATTGAATTGACATGAGTGTGGTGGCTTTGGAAACTAGGACAGGCAAGGGTGTTGCACTCGTAAGAGGCAGTAGAGGAAAAGTCACGTATTTGAGAGTTAAGAGAAAAAAATTGGTACATGAAGAGTAGATCTCAACTCAAAAGTCTCTGCTTTTGTGTAGTCTTTTACCACTGGTTTCTCCTTTATTCTGCCCTTTCTGCCATACCTCGTTGTCTCCCTTCCTACACCACACAACCTTAACTCTTCCCTTGCAGGGATGCCCAGAGGAACTGGGAACATTCTAGTCCCTTACCTGTATCGAATAAAAAATTCTGTTTTCTCTGTGACCTCCATAACTGCAAATAAGAGCTTGGACTTATACAGCCTTGCAAACCCCTCACTGTGAAGCACCATTGATCCAGGACAGGGCCTGGAGTGGGCAGAGTTAAGGTTAAGGGAGGAAGGTATCTGTGAAGTACCATCTTAACTCCTCAGTTTCTGGTTTTTCTAACATTTATGTTTTGATTTTTTTTTTTGTTGCATACTAACATTTTTTTATATGATGGATGTAAGGACACCTTAACTCTGCATTTCCTGGTTTTTCAATACTGTTGTTTTGGGAATTCAAACTCTTAGAGTGCAAGGAGTAAAGCGAACTGCTGAGCCCATGCAACTTAACTCCATATTAACAAAGGTTTTTTGTGTGTGTGTGTGTGTGTGTGTGTGTGTGTTAAATGGGGCTATTGCTTGGCATGTTAGTTAGTTGTTCAGAATCCACCACATTTAAATGTAGAGCCAGATTTTTAGCATGTAATGCCCTATAGAGATTTCAGGCCAGCAAAGTATGTCGTCTCACTGAAATTCTGGTTCTTCAGTTGTGTACATGTACCTTTTAGATGTTTCTCTGGGACTAAACAAGGGGACAGTGTGAATAGAAAATGAGGAAGACTACAGCCTGGAAGAAAATAGAATGGCTACACTTGGCCAAACTAATTATTCTTTTCTCCAAATGCAGAGGCAGTTTTTCACGTATTTGTTCATGTGGGTCAAACAGTCTTGGCTCATGCACTCCATGCACATGAGATCAGATTCTTTTGACCAGTTCAGGGTCCTGCCCTTTGATCTTTCCACAACACCAACAGTGTTTACCAAGTGCACAGCGGTCATAGTTTTTCAGTTGAGGAGACGGGGATACAGATCTACCCGTATCTCAATGAGAGATTGATCTAGGGAAGGGTCACTCCAGTAGGCGACCAACTCAGTTCAAGTAACCTTAAAGCTCTTTGCCAAATTGGGCCTCAAAACCAACTGAGTCAGACTAAGTGTGCATTTTTATCTAAGTATAGAGTTTGTAGGTGCCTCGTTAGATGCCCAAATAGCGGGAGCTTACCTTCCATAAGAACAATTCCAAACTATAATGGACCTCAACAATCCACTTGAAGCTCACTCAAAGACATCCAATAAGAGCATGCCCCAGGCTTTTGGGACATATCATCTCATGCCACTATGTGATGCAGTTTTCCAGACTTCTCTGCTTCATACAAGGGTGGTTGAAATCAACATATCTATCCTACAGACTTCAAATGGACACTGTCCCACAAGAAGTTCTCCCCTTGTTAAACTGGTGAAAAGTTTTTCAGGTGTGTAATTGAGTACCCTTCTCTGCAGCTCTACCAGCCAAGACTCCTGTGAAAGATGCCTTCACTCAAGGATGGTGGGGGGGAGGCTAGACCACCTTAAAACACAAGACCTATGGTTCCCTCAAGAAACTCATCTGCACATAAATGTTCTGGAATGTGAGCCATCTGCCTGGTACACAAAGTGTTCCTACTCCAGAGATCCACAGTCCAGGTGCTGACAGAACACACACCAGCTATGCATTATGTCAACATGCAAGGGGAAACCAGGTCATCTCTGCTCGGTTAGGAGGCCATTCAGCTCAGCAGTTGATGTATTTGTCACTAGATCACACCACTGACCCTGCATCTTTCATGCTGTCATGACCTGCCCCTTCCTGGGCACGCATCTTCTTCAACACCAGTGTCTCTGGGTCACCGGATTAGATTACCCCTCTAATCTTCACAGGATCTGTAAATATTGGGTGATCTTGGCTGCTCTTCTTAACTCTATTTCAAAGGACCTGCAGATCTCTTCAAAAACCTCTCCAAATCCTCAGTTTGGCATAACACAAAACTTTTACTTAACACAAGTAAAAATAATAGTGTTTAGTAACTTTCCAACTTCTTTCTCTAACAGGGATATCCTAAGCTTATAAGAGCCCAGCAGTGCTTCCTCTCCTCACAGGAGCCAACCGACGAACCTTCTCTCCAGGAGGCCAACTGTCAGTGTGTAAAATTCAACCCCCCCAAAGTCCTCAATGAGTAGTCTGGATGGAGTTTCCATTCAGGACTCCAAGCCTCTGTGTCTCCGTGCACCTATTGATGTGTGTTCTTTTTGGTCTTCGTCCCACAACATACCCCCAACATGCAACTTCACTTAAAATTTATTCTACGACAGTAGCTCATATCAAACCATTTTCAAATCAGCATAGTTCCTTCTCTCAGGCATTTAGAAGTTGCTAGCAGATTGCCTCTGCCCATTGTTCTCAGACAACCATGAATGGATGATCAAAGACCTAGTGTTGCCGAGCATCTTTTGTAAGTGGGGATGCCCCAAAATAGACCTATTTGCCACATGCCAGAACAAGAAATGCCAAGTGTTTTGCTCTTGAGGGAGCTCCACTTCAGGCTCTCTGTCATATACCTTTTTCTTCCCAATGATGCTTGAACTGATGTATGCCTTTCCACTGATTCCAATGATACTAAGTGTCCTGAGGAAGTGGAAGCAAGATGTAGTATCACTGACTATGGTAGCCCCAGCATGAGCCAAGCAGTTGTGGTGTTCAGATCCGGTGAATGGCTTTACGCAGCCCCAGATCCCCTTACCTACTCTGCCCAATGTTGTCTCACAGAATAACAGCCACATCCTACACCTGGACCCACCATTGTTTCATCTGACAGCCTGAATGCTGGCTGGATGACATCCACGGAAAGAAGCTGTTCAGCTGAGGTGCAGAATGTTCTTCTCGGCTAGACTGACTTATAAAGCTAGATGGAAGAGGTTTTCTATTTGGGCCTTGCAGCGCCTGCTGACTCCCTTAACCATACCCATTTCAGCAATATTGGACTATTTCGTAGCCTGAAACAATTTGGGCTTTATTAGTTCCATAAGGGTCCATCTAGCAGGGGCGGCTCCAGGCACCAGCGCAGCAAGCCGGTTGCCGTGAGGGTGGCATTCAGGCAGCCTTCGGCGGCATGCCTGAGGGAGGTCCGCCGGTCCTTTGGCTTTGGCAGCAATTCTGCGGCGGGTATGTCGAAGGCGCGAGACCAGCAGATCACCCGCAGAAACGCCACCGAATCCGCGTGCCGCCGAAGGCCGCCTGACTGCTGTGCTTGGGGCAGCAAAAAACATAGAGCCGCCCCTGCCATCTAGCAACAATATCTGCGCATCACTCTCCTATCAATGGACACACACAGGCTCTCTCTCTCTCTCTCTTCAGCTGACAAGATTCCCTAAGGAACTATCTCCAAGTTTTACCCTCATTTGAGTGCCCCTTCTCTCCTGGGACCCCAATATAGTATTAACAGTGCTGATGGGGGACTTTCAGTCTGTCATTGTGGATGAGTATTAGGTCTGGACATAATAAGAAAAGGGCTGCTGTGCTGATTGTATCATTCATTATTACAAACTTTCTTTTTAATGTAAGGTGTTCAAGTATTTCTACTTTCTGTATCAGACTAACCTGGAACCCAAGGAGCCCCTCCAGCGAGAAGAGCGAAGTGATCTAGCAGATTTGGCCCAAGACTGAGAGTCTGGAGATCTGGGTGTTGTTCCTGGCTTTGCCACTGACCCTGTTGTGTAGCCTTAAGCAAGGCAGTTTATCTCTGTGCTTTTTTTGTCCTCCTTTTCTACGTAGATTGTAAACTCTTTGAAGCAGGGACTGTTTCTCATCATGTGGCTGTGTGGTACCTTGCATTATAGGGCAGTGTTTCTCAAACTGGGGTCCGCGGACGTACTCCAGGGGGTCCGCCAGCCCTGCTGATCAACTCCTCCCCTCCCTTTCAGTGCCTCCTGCATGCCGCAGAACAGCTGTTTCTCAGTGTGCAGGAGGCACTGGGAAGGGGGGGGCGGAGGGAGGAAGGAAGAGTTGATCAGCGAGGCTGGCAGACCCCCTGGAGCACCCTTAGTTCCCCAGCATGGAGGAGGCACTTGGGGGGGGGGGAGGGGCCGGGGCAGGCTCAGGGGGGGGGGGGGGGAAGAGGGGGGGGAGGGGAGGGGGGAGGGGGGGGCCTTGGGAGAGGGGGGGGGGGGGGGGGGGGCCTGGGGCTGAGCAGGTCTGGGGACAATTTTAAATCAAAATGGGGGCCTTTGGGTTACGATAGTTTGAGAACTGCTGCTATAGGGTCCTTGACTTGGTTGGGACCTTCAGGCACTGTTGTGATAAAAGGAGAATATAGGTCCCTCTTGTCTCTGATTTTCAGGATCTTCATCCTTTATACTAGTAATCGTGCATCATTCTGCAACAGGACTACAGCAGACAGATATACAAATCAAATCAGCCTTTAAACAAAATGCCTTCATTTTGTAAAACGAGTTTATATCCATAGTCTCTGTTGCATGGATGCTAAATATGCAGTGTGATAGCTGCTATTCATCATGGGGGAAATGGCTGTCAATAGTTGTTAACATGTTTGTTTAATCACCATTTATACATTACTTTCTTCTTACGGCGATCTTAAGATGGGCATTTTACTCACTGGTATAGCAGCAGAGTAGAGGGGGAAATTTGAACCTGACATCCCACAGAGGGATGAGGAAAGAAGGAGCAGGATAAAAATGTACATGACAAAAGATCAGAATTTGTCCCTTTACAATTTCATTTCAGTTGTTTTTTTGGATCAGTAAAATAGTCTCTTTCTCCTCTTCCTGTTTTGGCCTGGTAAGCAAAGAATTAAAATTCAGCTTTACAATAGCTTTATGTGTATGAATCAGTATTTTTCCAGATTTGGATGGTTATAAGAAAAAACAATTTTTTGCCAGGCCCAACACTGAACTTCTCTGACTTGTGAGCATGTCTGCTAGCCAAAGTCACATGACTAATTATTTGAACAGGAAAAGCTGTTGCATCCAAGCTGGAAACATTGTTAAGATTTCCTGTAGAAACAAATGGCTATGGTCAGTCCCTGTTGTAAATTTTGAGCAAAAAAACAGAAAAGTCTGGCCTTTGCCATGGAACTCAGAAGCAAATGTTCTGGTAATTCAGTAATGTAAGAGCTGGATGTACTTGTTTTTGTTGAGTGAAGCCTCAAGGCACATAGAGTGCAATAAGTGCATCGGACACCTTAAAGGTACTTCAGATCAACTGAGAGTGAAAGATATATTACTGCAGTGATTAAACAAGGCAAGAATAAAGTAGACATTTATTAAGTGACAAAGTATATGTAGTTTGGATGGGTAGTTGTTCCTGTTGTCAAAATATTAACTTAGGAGTGCATGGATTTAATGTGCAGGCTCACATGCACTCAGTTTTGAATCTGGAGCTTATTGTCATACTATGGATTTCAGAGCAAAATTGCCTTCATAAAAAATCCTGACCAACTGCATCACATTTAACTCAAGTTTCTCCTCGCCTAATAGTCATGCTGTACCTTGGAAGTGCTGAAGAAAAGAGTTAATAACCAACTTGCTTTCAGGGCCTGTAGTGAGCCTGAGTGGCCTCCCTCCGAGCAGGAGAGCAAGGGACCATTACACGCCCCTTGGAGGGCGAAGCCTAGATCACCCCTCCTCCCTCGCCGGAAGTACCAGGGCGTGTCTGGAAGTATAGAGGCCGGTCCTGCAGCACAGTTGGGAGAGCGTCTGCGATGGAGAAGGACGCTCTACCTCTTCTCCCGCGTCCCTAAGAGGAACCTGCGCCTGGCTGTTCCCAATTCCCAGACGCTGGCCCGGAGTACCTGCTGCCATGTATCCCAAGGAGCCAGAGGAGGCCTGGAGGCCACAGGTACCAAACCCCAGGGAGGCAAGAAGTGGCCCAGGGTCAACCCCGGAGAAGCTGGCTGCAGAACCAGGGGTAGCTCAGTTGGTGTGTTGCGGCTGGATCCCCACCGATGCAGAGGCAGCCAATCATGCCCCTGCCCCTGCCAGGGCCCTGGGCTGGGATGTGGTGGAGTAGGGTGGGCCCGTGTCCCCCTGCCAACCAACTCTGTGGTGTCTGATTCCCCCTACGCTGTACAAGGAGGCTCTAGGTCTGAAGAGGAGCTTCCCTTACCAGTAGCCATGAGAAACTGTTTGTTTGCTGGCTGCCTGAGCTCCGCCCCAGGCCAAAGCCAGCCCTGAAAGACTATTCTGCTTGCTGTCCACCTGAGCCTACTCAAGCCCAGGCCCAGCTCACCTGTAGACTGTTCTGTTCGCTGGCTGCCTGAGCTCCGACCAGGCCAAAGCCAGCTCTGATAAACTGTGTTTAAGGGCTGACAGCCTGAGCCACCCAAACCCAGGCTAAAGCCTGACAGCAACTATTGATCGCCCAGTCCTATTGTGGGTTCTTGACTGTCCTGCGGACTCTGGTCCTTGCCAGAGATGACCAGCCGGAGTGGCCTCCCTCCGAGCAGGAGAGCAAGGGACCATTATAGGGCCAAATATTCAAAAGCAGCCTCTACATTCATGCACCCAGCCCCCAACAGCTCTGCAACAAATATGCAGTTTTGAACATGCAAGATTTTATTGGCCCCAAAATTGGGTGGGCTTATCTAGTTGGTGATTTCAAGTTGGGAAGTCCACTGAGTTAGCTAAAACTAATTAAGACATTAATCATATCTTGTTGCTCTGAAAAATGAATATTTAGAGTATTAAAAATGCAAACACCGCCATGGATTGATTAATCGGTTATTTTAAAAAAAAAATCTAATTGTTCAGCATGAAAGTACAATCCCCTGCAAGCCTTTTTACCCTTCTTTTTCACTACTATTTTATCCAAGGCTTTTGATGCTATCCTCTGTGGATTATAAAATCTCAACCAGCTATTTTTACTTATTACAAAAAAATCCTAAACTCGGGAACTAAGGATTTAAACAGTTCATCTAATAGCCACATACCAGGGAGAGTGAGCAGAAGCAGATGGCACTGCACCTGTGTGAAAGTATTAGTGGTTGTAACACTATCTGACCAATTACTTCCTTTAAATAATAGCTGGGTCATGACCAGGTTAAATCAATTGATCTTTTCCTGACAATTATAGAATAGGAGATGAAAAATTCCTTTCCAGCCTGAATCTTGCAAACATGTCATTTAATAGGGACACGGTTGGATTTCTCAGCTTGTACTATCACATGCAAATGATGGCCTAGAAACTCTCATGTCTCAAGAATGTTGTATGCAGTGTTGTTGTAGCCATGTTGGTCCCAGGATATTAGAGAGATAATGTGAGTGAGGTCATATCTTTTATTGGACCAATTTCCGTTGGTGAGAAACAAGCTTTTGAGCTTGCACAGAGATCTTCTTCATGTCTGGAAAAAGTATCCAGAGTGTCACAGCTAAATACAAGGTGGAACAGACTTTTAGCATAAGTAATTAACACATATTTCAAGATGAGTATGTCTTCCCAGATCTGAAGAAGAGTTCTGTGTAAATTCAAAAGCTTGTCTCTCTCACCAACAGAAGTTGGTCTAATAAAAGATGTTATCAGACCCACCTTCTCCCAAAAATGTTACACTGCACACGGTTTAGGACAGTCTTAAAGTTGATTACCAGACAGCTTTGAAAATATCCTTGCATAGAATGGACTTGAAAGACTTGGTTTGAATCTCACATGTTCAGTCACATTGCACTGAGCATTTTATGAAATTTCCTATCATGCATGTTCTTGATTGTACAAAAATCACAATCACTGGAGATGTGAGCCCAAATCATACCATTATTCTAATCCAGGTGTTAGGTTTGAGCCCATCTCTAACAATAACTTACTGTACAGTAGCTGCAATTCAGTAATGAGCCCTAAATCTAATGATAAATGTTCTTTTCAGTTCTTGTTCACAGTGAATATGAAAATAAGAAAAAATATTGAAAATAAGATTTACACAGTTTCAAAATAACTTGATCATAAAAAAGTTTGATCTATTTTATCAATTTAGCCGTAGGTTTTCATAGCCTCATATTAATGCCCAATAAGGATAATATTATCAGAGTGAAATGGATGTGAAATCATAGATCATCTGCGACAAATAAAATGCAAGTTCTTTTTCTTAACAATTTTTAAAAGATGTTAAAATAAGCTCTTAGGCTGCATATATTTATGCTCTTTGTTTGAAAAGTACCTATATCCAGCACACTTGCCATTTATATGGAAACATGCCTCTACTTCCAGTGATGATACTTTTCTCTTGTATTGCTGCTACTTCCTGCTGGAGCTTCTAGTCTGCTGAGCTATAGTTCAGTATCTGTGAGATACATCATTTTAAAATCATATGTGTTTGATTTCTAGTCTGACTGACATCACATTGCAGCTATTGCTTTACCCCCTTCCCCATCACTGCCCAATCTGAGGTGGGTTTACCCCAAGATATCTAAAATGTCTGCTCTTTAACCCTGGTTGCAAATTTGCATTGCAAATAAATCTCTAACACATGAAGTGAACCAAATGTTCTTGCCTTCTGTGAATTTTGTTGTTGACTGGGTTCTTTATGCTGGCTGTGCATAGGTATTTTTCCATTATATCTTCTATTAGACAGACATTTACAATACCCAAAAGTAGTGCTTTTTAGAAATGTTATAAAAAGTATAAACAAGAAAAATGAAAAGTAAAATTGGCCTTTTAATATGGGTTTGCACATTCTGGGTAAGAAAATTAACCTTTGGATGCTGGTACAAAAAGCAGTTGGGAAAGAATCCAGTGGGTGGAAGGAAGGGAAGGATTGCTCATTTGTGGGAAAGGCTCTTTGACTCTCTCTAGGGTTAGGCAGAGGATTGACTATCTTATGCCAAGCATGTAGCATCAGTACATAGAATGCGGATCTTGTACTTGTGGGGAAAAACATAAATTATTGAAGGGATAAAATGATAAAAGCTCCCCTCCCATCTATGTTTTCCTTAAAATATAGAATATTTTAATATTCTGGGAAGCAAAAATGAAATACTTGGGTGGGGAAGGCTGGTGAGATTTTGCCCAGGATATCTACATTACAATATATTATATATTTATATGGTTTCCTGCAGAAAGAAATATTTGTTGGAACTAGCATGAAGACAGGGAGACGGGTGTATCTTGATTTAGTCTGATCTCTTATTCTGAGATTTTAGTGCATGTTTAGACAGCAGCAACCACTTCAGGGTATCATTAACTGCCAATAATATAGAGCCAGATGAGAATAATTTCAGGTAAGGGACATTTAAAGTTTTCTTCTCTGGTTCACTGCATTGGCGATGAACTATAGAGCCTGCAATCTCTAGATCCCTTTTTCTAACCCCGCCCAGGTCAATGGAAACTGTCGAAGGCTTATCAATGGCCTATGTCTGAAATAAGTTGAAGGTTTTGTTCCTTGCAGGTGATTTTTCCATATCATATTCACCACTACAACCAGCACCCTGTTGGCACTTTCTGGAGAGAGGCCCAGAATTGAATGGGCATAGAGACTGAATTTTCCTCTCCCCCTAGAGGTGGCCACTCCATAGTCAGGTTGGTGACACATTTGAGAGGGAGTGTGAGGAAGTTTGGGCCATACTTGTTCTATGGGCAAACAGAGAGCTTCTTTCTCCACGAATGTAAATTGAATACCTGATTTTACTTAAAATAAATGTTGCCTGCTCTGAGAAACTTGCCTGCTCTGAGAAAGTTTTGTCTATTATTTGGAAAACAGATTAAACAGTACAAATAATTGTAGGTCTTGTATTTGAAGCCATCATTGATATTCCAAGACCTCAAAATATTAATATGTAGCAAACAAAAGTAACGTATGTTGGAAAATTTAATTCCTGAACTGCATCTTGTTTTTAGCCGTCTGCTTTTCAATTCTATATAGACTACTGGTTTTTCTCAGGGTTTGATGACTTTTACAGTAACCAGCAGGAAACCAGGGTTGCATTCTCAGTTTGCCAGTAGATTTAGAATACTAAATCATATTTTTAATCTCAGGAGGATCTCTGTTATTCTGAACATGCACAAGTTGCTGCTTTGTTATTCAATGAAACTTTGACCTGAAATCTTGCTTGATTGCAATCCTTCATGAGTTCTCAAAGACAATTGCTAACAGTTTGGACCCTGCTTCAGATAGTTCCTTAAGTACCCTAGGATAAATAAAATAAAATATATGGAGATCTACCTATCTCATAGAGCTGGAAGGGACCCTGAAAGGTCATTGAGTCCAGCCCCCTGCCTTCACTAGCAGAACCAAGTACTGATTTTGCTCCAGATCCCTAAGTGGCCCCCCCTCAAGGACTGAACTCACAACGCTGGGTTTAGCAGGCCAATGCTCAAACCACTGAGCTATCCCTCCCCCCATGAATTTCATCAGGCTCTGATGACTTGAATAAATCTAACTTACCTCATAATATTAATTCTGTTGTATTAATGTTGTAAACCTGGTCACCATTTCACTTTTTAGTGAAGACTGAAGCAAAATAGGAATTAAACATCTCAGCCTGTTTAATGTAATTGGTTATTAGCTCTCCTCTCCTGCTAAGTACAGGACCTACACTTTCCTTTGTCTTTCTCTTGCTCCTAATGTATTTAAAGAACTTCCTATTACTGCCTTTTATATCCCTTGCTAGGTGTAAATCATTTTGTGCCTTAGCATTTTATCCTTACATGCTTGTGCTATTCTTTTGTATTTCTTATTAGCACTTCATCCATGTTTCTATTTTTTGTAGGATTCCTTTGGGATTTTCAGGGCATTAAAGAATTCCTGATAGAGCCATAATGGCCCCTTATTATTCTTCCTATCTTTCCTTTGCATCAAGATAGTTTGCAGTCATGCTTTCAATATTGTTTCCTTGAGAAACTGCCAGCTCTCCCAAACTCCTTTATCCCTTTATATTTATTTTGTTCCTAGGGGACCTTATCTACAAGTTCTCTGAGTTTGTTAAAATCTGTTTTTTGAAGTCTATTATGTTCTCCTCATTCCTTCCTTTCCTTAGAATCATGATATCTATCATTTGATGATCACTTTTACCTAAATTGTTTTCTACCTTTAGATTCTCTGTCAATTCCTCCCTCTTGAGCAGAATAAAAAATGACTCTCTAAAATGGCTGTTCCCCTGATTCCTTCCTCTGTCTTCTGAAACAAAAAGTTGTCCCCATTACAATCCAAGAACTTATTGGAATTTTGTGTTTTGCCTTACTGCTTTTCCAACAGATGTCTCAGTAGTTACATCCAGATCTTGTGTTTTGGATATTTCTGTTGTGTTCTAAAATTCTTCATCCACCTTCTCTTCCTGATTTGGTCATCTATCATACCATGACATCACCTGGATTTTTTCCACTTTTATGTTTACCCAGAGATTTTTCAACTGGTCTGCCTCTCACCTCCTTCCAGACTTCAGAACAAGTGTATATAGTCTTAATGTATAATGCTGTACCACCTTCCTTTTTCACCTTCCTGATTTTCTTAAACAAGCTATACTCCTCTATACCAATTTTCCAGTCACGAGCTTTATCCAACCTCTGTGATGCCATTTCAATCATAATTTAGTTTATGGACTAAACTTCCAATTCTTCCTGTTTATTCTCCATACTCTTGCTTTTGTGTATAGATATCTAAGATATTGAGCAGATTCCTCCACTGACCCTATTGTAATTTTCCATGTCCCCCCTTAACAGCAGTTAAGGTCACCTTTTTATGCTTATCTGTTGGCTTTTGTTGCCTGCCCATTTTGAATCTAGTTTATAGCCCTCCTCACTAGGTTGGCAAGTCAGTGTGCCAAAATGCTCTTCCCCTTCTTGGTGAAGTGAATCCAATCTCTTCCTAGCAGTCCTCCTTCCCAAAACAGCATTCCATGGGCAAGGAAACTGAAGCCCTCCTATTGCCCTTATTTGTGCAGCCATGTCTTCATCTCCAGAATGTATGTGTCTCTGCTTGGGCCCTCAACTGGGAGGATGGCCAAGAACACAACCTCAACCCCTTCATTTTTTCTCTGAGAGCCCTGTAGTCACTGCTGATCTACTCAGGATCATACCTGGATGTATCATTAGTGCCCACATGGATGGGCAGCATGGGATAGTGGTCAGAAGGATGGATGAGCCTTGGCCATCTTTCTGTAACATCCTGCATGTGGGCTCCAGGCAGGAAGCACACCTCCCGGGACATCAGGTCAGGTTGGCAGAAGGATGTCTCTGTCCCCCTCAGAAGGGAGTCCCTGACCAGAGCACCCCACATCTCCTCCTCTTGGGTGTGATGTTGGCCATGAGCCTTTCCCACATATTGGAGTTCAACCCAGACCAGTGAGAGCTTGTGTCATCTCTTTTTCTGTGACCCTGACCTAAGGGCCTTAAAATGCTGTGGCTCCCTGTCTGGATGGTCCCAGTCAACATACCAGTATGCCCTGAGTGTCTCTCTGTTGAGCAGCCCTGACTCCAGCAGCCTGCTTGTTAAACCACAGCCACACTCTGGGCTCCACTGGCTTTGATTACTACTAGCCAAGTGATCCCACACAAGCCCCCAGTCCTCAGTGCTGCCCTGAAGTGTCCAGCCCTTCCTGGAACATTCAGAGGAGTAATAAAGTCCATTGCTCCTGTAGAGAGACAAAAGCATAGCAGCTTGTTGCATTAACTGGAGTTAATAATCACTTCAAGTCAAACAGAGCATTGGGTTGGTTTAGATTAAATGTAAAACAAGTTTATTTAATGAAAAAGACAGATTTTAAGTGAGTTCAAGTACAAGGGAAAAGATCAAATGGTTACAAGCAAAAAAAGTAAAATATGCTTTATAGTGGCTAAGACTCAACTCAACAAGCTACAGCCTTGGTTCAAGGTGGATTTCTTACCATTCCTTTTCTTTTCAGGCATGGCTGACTTTCTCTCAGTCAGAACCTTATGCAGAAGTACAAGGTGCTGGTTTCCCTGGTTTTCCTAGGAGAAAGATCTTTTCCTAAGCTGGTTTTTCGCTTATATTCAGTTCAGAGAATTGTATCTCCTTGGTTGAAGGACCCAACTTCTTGCCCCTTGTGTCTGCCCAGTGATGGATGCCAAGATGGCTTCTTCTCTCTTCCCAAACTCACTGTTTTGTCCCCAGACTCAGGATGACATCCTGCTGTTCTTCCCTCATTGTTGATGTCCCACCCCCCTGCTGATTCATATGTAAATAGGGCTTCAATTGTTTGTGGTCACACCTTGCTTAATTTCAATGGTGACATAGCTGCCTTTCTCTCCTATCTGGGAGAGAACCTGTTTACCCCTTTCTCAGGGCACATATTTTAAAGCATAATATCAGTGGGTATTCATAATTTCTCATATAGTGTTAACACATCCATTTTACAATGATATGAATCACCAGTGCGTCATTAGCATTCCTAAAACATCTTACTTTTATTTATACATTTTTATAATACAATAATATTGTATACAATCGGTTGATTCCATTACTTATCATTTGAGGTTCAGACCCCTGCAAGAGGCTATTTCCCCCACGCACTAGGTTGATGACTTTGTGTACCTTTTATGTAAATGTTCCTTCATCATCTCTGCCTGATAACAAGCAAATACATATTCCTTTGTTTAGGAGAGACTGGGCTTATACATTGCTTGTAAATACATTTTAAGAACATAATTCTAGCACATCCCCTTAGCTTTTTGTACGTGCAAGAATATTAATGATCAGTGGGTTATTAGTTTTCCAGTGATATATTACATGCCACCTTTGGGGTATATATCATGGAAACAATGTATTGATATAGTGAATATGTCAGGCCTGGGAAGAGTTGCTGACACAGAGTAGAGAACCACAAAAGGCCTCTGTGTCACAGCATCCCAGCCTTGGCAGCTGCTGTAGGCTCCATTTCTTCCTCAGCCACTGGGGTCTGTTCCTCACCTCCTGTTGCCTGTACAGCATACTGGGTCTTCACCTCAATGGACAGGGGACCTGGGTGGGGGACGTGTAGCACTGTCTACTGCCCAAGGTGGCAAGGAGCCAATCTCCTCTCCACGAGCAGCCTGTTCTCCTTCCTCCTCTGGTGCCATTTAAAGCACAATAGCTATTCCCAACTAACTCCACGTGTGGACACTCTTATTCCAGAATGAATGCCTTTTTCTGGTTTAGTTTATTCCGCTTCCCAAGTCGATTAAGCTAGTTCAGAAACAGGCAGTCTTATTCTGGAATAAGAGTGTCTATACATAGAATAACTCATGTAGACAAGTCCTTAGGTGATTGTTATCTTAGAAATAAGTAAGATAGATAAATATATGTCAGAATTCATAAATGGGGCTAATATGGTGATGACTGATATGATCAACAGGCCTAGAAAGCATACAAAGAAATGTCAGCAACGCATGTAATTATACCAGGCTATTGATGAGAAACTTAAATAAAAAGCCCTACAATTCACTGTTGGTATGCTTTCCCGCAGTCTAGTCCTTCCCCTTAAAACTAAATCCCTTATACAGAATTATTGTCCATTTAATTTTATATTTATTTACTTTTTGCTGCAGGTTGTTCACCATGAGGGTCTGTAGCACAAGAGATTTCAATGCCCCCAGCCACAGAGAACAAAAGCCTTGCATCCTACAGCACTGACTCGGCAGTCAGCAATTGCATGGGGCTCATGTGTTTGCAGAATGCACTCCTGCAAGGTATCCACCAGGATATTCTTTGTTACAGGCAAATAAACAATGGGTAAGGGGAAATGTCCTTTGCATAAGGCAGCCTGGTGATGTATGACTGTGAAAGGAAGAAAAGACAAGGCTGGTGGTTTAAACAGAGATGTTACAGGTCAGCTCTGGCGGTGAGCAATTAGCTATTTCAAACTAATTAACTGTAAACCCACTGGGTCTGTGTTTACTTCCTGGAAAATCAGAATGAATACAAATGTTTTCTGCTTTCCTTGGAAAACATGTTTGAATGCACATCACTTTAGTAACAGAATTAAGTATCCGCACTAAAGAAATGGGAAGTTTAATAATCAGTTAATTGAATCTAGGCAGCAGAACCAGACCTCATAGATACAATCACTGTCTGTCATCCTCTGATTACAAACATTGATATCACTGCATAAAAATCAAACAAGTTGAGAAACAAATTTTGGACTAAAGCACTTTCAGTTCTACATGCCAGCTGTTTGTTTCATGGCTATTGATTTTGTATGCTGGAGAGGGGAGTGTGAAATGTTGACAATGTGCAGTATTAGTTATACACCCCTGGGGGCTGATCCTCAGCTGGTATAAATTGTCATAGCTCCATTATCTTCAATCAGGGGAGCTGTGACAATTTACACAAGCTGATAATCTGCCTCGTGGATCTAGCAATGTGGCCAAACCACTAAACCTTACATTTCTCCATAAATGTCTTAATAAGAGAGATTACTCGGGCCACCTTCATTCCCATTCATAGTGGACTGGACCATCGCTTTTTCTGTTCACCATCACATATCTCCCCCTAGCAACTACTGCAATTGCTTCCATGGGAAAGCAATAATAGATAAGTGTGTATCTGTAGCGGTCTTTAATGTGACAAGTGTGCAATATTTACATGCCTTCCAGCTTTTTACAGTGAAGCAGCTGGAACAAGGATGAGCCAGCCAGTTCCCTGTGTAGCACCAGTGGTCCACAGGCCACAGTTGGGAACCTCTGCACCAGTCTCTCTCTCTTTTTAATGAAGCATTTTATGCTGAACATTGTCAAGAGTCGGTCATCATGTGGTAATTTAAGTTCCTGGGTTAGCTAGTTTTTCTCTGGGGTTTTTGAAACAATTGGCACATGTCCAGTAGAGGGTGTGGGGAGAAGAGTTGTATAAGAACTAATTGTTTGTGTGGGAGGTTTCTTAATGTAGTGGAGGAGTGGTAACTGAGAGTCAGGGCTGGAGATGAACATTTACGCTACGCAGCAAACTATGTCTGATATAGCAGATTGATTCTTGTTTGCATGGCTTTTATCACTCCTTTTATGTGAAATTCTTGTTTTTCACTTCTCTTTAAGAATCAGAGATGGGTCTGACCTGGAACACCAGATCTGGACCATTCTGAGCATTGGAGAAATTGAGTTCAGATCCAAATCTCAATTTGGGCTCAGGCTCTTCTCCAACGTATGTGAAACTGAGGGAGAGAGGGTCGTTTGGAGCTTTGAATAGCTGTAAGAAATAAAAATCAAATCTCTAATCTCCTCTGTTTCAGTTCTGTAGAATTACTGTGAGATGGAAGAAAGAACGGGGAGATGTACTGCTAGCAGGCTTGCTTTGTTGTTTCAGTACAGTGCAGGCATTTGTAAGGACCATTTGTTCTTGAACAATGGAAAAAATAAAATGTCCTAAGTTCCCGGCATGTCCCAGTGCTATTAGCTAATAATTGGATGGATATTTTTCTTAGGAAGCATGTTAGAAAGAACAAAATTGTTTTGTTTTGTTTCAGGAGGGAGGGAAGGGAACATTTTCTACAGATGTAAACAACACAAATGATATAATTTTCTTTTACTTCTGTGGATCTGCATTCCTGCAGAGATAAATAGACAGTTTAAACAGAGGAAGGATGCTTTGTCAGCATGTGGGCTATAGGTGGAACAAATCATAAGTATGTGCTTAAAATAGGGAACAAAAACAAAGTTAATGGCAACATTTTGCCTTTCTTCAGGAGACACTGGTGCAGGAAAACAGTTTTTTCTGACTATTGCTTCAGATCATTTCTAGAGAAAGTTTCATCCCCAGAAGGCTATTGCTTGCATTATTCTTGATTTTCAGTGTGTGTTTACCTTTCCTTTAAAAGACACAGTTCTATCTATGGTATTAGCTCCAGTATGTATAGGTACTGACAGGAAATTGTGCATTGCTGCTCCATTTGCAGAGGAAACACTTCCTCAGTACAATTATTTTTAATGGAAATTTAGGACTCAAAAACCCCCAGATGAACTGACAGTCATCCAGAGTAGAGTTTGTTCTTTATCCAGAGGAGGTGGAACATATCATGGGCAGTGATAGAGCAAATTTCCCCTCACTACCTCAGCCTAGCTCCAGAAAGGGGTCATCCCTGTGCAGTCTCACAACCCATTCGGTCCTTGGTGTCTCTGCTGACACTTCTGACAGAGAACTGAGGCCCTTCGTTTTCAGCTTTTATTTTGTTCATAATTTCCCAGGAATCCATCAGTGCTTTTTGGGGAAAAAAAATTGGTGCAAAAAATGAATGTAACAGTTTTCTGGGTAAATATTGCATTAATATTGGGGGATGGAAGGACAGGAAAAAAAGCAACATCTGTCCTGTCACAGAGGTGAGACTCATGGGTTGGGAGTCAGGAGAGACTGGGGAAAGCAGGGCAGAGGAAGAGCAGAAGGGTGGGAACTATGAAGAGCAGGGGGATGAATGAACAGGAAATCATCCTGCCATCCCTATCCGATGCTGCTCCTGCAGATCCCACTGGGACACAACTGCCGCCCTCCCCATGCTGTGTGTTCCTCAGCTCTTCTCCCCAGGGCTGCAGGGGGGATTAGAGCAACCTCTTCCTGGCCTGATGGCAGAAGAGCCGAGATCAGAAGGGGGTTCTGTACATCAGGGGAAGTGGATTGGGCTCTGTGCCCTAGAGTTCCTCTTTGGGTAGGTGTCATGTCCTTCCCCAAAGCCAGGCTGAAGGGCCCAGCTACTCACTGAGGCTATTGCAGGGCTCAGTACTCAGAGGGTGCAGCAGGCCATGTGGTGTGGGAGCTGTTCAGTGTGGGGGGCACCTGATACTCGTGGGGTATAGTAGGCAGTTCCTGGTGGGAGCCCAGTACTCACAGGGGATGGGGGAGAGGGGTGCCTGGTACTACTCATGGGGAGGCAGTGGGAGTAGGGCTGAGGGGTGCCTGGTACTCATGGGGGGCAGCAGTCACTGTATTCGTTAGCGATGGTCTCGATGCCACTGCTCTGCACCACCACAATGTATCAGCTGCGGAAGCCCAGGCTGATGCTAAATGCGGACATGGGCATGCCTGGTACCCGCTGCTCCCTGCAGACCTGTCATGTGGCAGTTGGGGGGGTCTCGGCTGCCAGGCCCTGGATCCCTGCCTATCCCGCTCCCCTACTATGAGTAGCAGCCACCAACTGGCAGTGACCCTTCCTCTGTTCAGGTGTGCTGTGCCAGTCGATGGGGATTCTGCAAGGTGGGACCGCCCCAGAGTCCGAGTAACAGCCATCTCTCTTTACGAAGCAAGTGGCCAGGTCTGGGGAGCTCCAGCACTTCCAAAACTTGGGTGAAAATCAGTAAAAACTGAAGTGGCTTTTTCAATTTTCGGGGGGGGGGGGGGAATTTTGTAAAAAATTGAAAACTAAGGGCCTTACAGAGAACCAATCATTGTGGTCGTTTTTGTGATACAACCACTTGTTCATTAAGAGCAAGACCACCAAGTCATTTAGTATCTACCACTGAGCAAAGCAGTCAGCTGAAAACTCTCAGTTCCAGCTGCCATAAGGATCAGGAAAACACAGGAACGCTGATCTTCATTCTATTTTCTGCCCCAATCACGTGATACTGTTCCGGGTTAGAAAACATGATACCCTCCCACATGGACTCCAGTGGCTATTGTTACATCTAACTTGTTTTGATAAGAAAATAGAACAAAATAAAACTAATACGAATGGAAAAACAATACCCACAAACATTGCAGCCAAATAATAAAAGTCACATGAAGAGAGGTCAAAGACAGAGATCAGTATTTTGGACATTTGTCAGGATCTAGAGTTGCTGAACCTCAAGGAATTATTGATTCCACAGCTTTATTCTTAACCTGCTCACAACAGTTCCTTCTCTGGTGGCCTGTTTGCCTGCTGAGTGGATCCACCAACTGGAGTCTGTATTTGCTTTTATTTGTGAGTGAGTGTGTGTGCGGGTCTTCTGTCAGCGCAGGAATACTATTGGTAGCATTTCTGGATATCCACAAGAAACAGAGAGCTAGTGTCGTCTTTGGCTTTGTTTACATGTCATTTGGTTGTCTTGTGGAACTAACTCCCAGGGTGGCTATAACATACAACTTTGACACAGATGGTACAGTTTGCCAGTCACTTTCTGTAATGGGGTAACTGTTCAGCATTCTTTTGGTAGTATTTCTTCTGTTCTAGTTTCCTGATAGATATTTATTTTATAACAATTTAAGAGCTAATTGTCTTTGACTTTAGATCCTGGCATTAAAGTTTTAAACCTTCTGCCCATCGGTTTCTGAACTGGTGATGCTAATGTAGCCTAGCGAGGTGCATTGAGATATTCTAGTCAAGTGAAGTGGAGATCTTTAAATATGCCAGAGCCTTTTTAAAAATCAAGATCTTTGCTATTTGTACTGACATTCCCACTAATCTATTTGTCAATGCATGATAAGGGTTGACATGGTGTCTTGAACTGATGTATCGAACAGAAGGGCTGAAATGAGTCGCTTGTAACTTTGAGGCAACTATCTTTAATTTTACCTTTCTCCCTCCCCAGGTGGGCTCAGTGGGTTTTGCTTAGCATTTCAGACCTTATGCTGTGTGACATCGTTAGACAATGGCCTATGTACAGGATCCCACTGTTAGCAGCAATTTCATTTCTGTAGTGGTCCTGGTGAGTTTTTATGCTTGAAGGTGACAGACCAATCACATGGCACAAAGAGCAAACACTGAATAGCAAATACTCATTCCAACCATTTCATGACAAATCCTGAGACTAACATTTTCTTACAAACTATTCAGTGAACAATTACCCATAATGAAGAAATTAGTAAATTGATGCTCCATCACTGGCAGTTTTGAAATCAAGACTGGATGTTTTTCTAAAAGATATGCTCTAGTTCAAACAGGAATTAATTCAGGGAAGTTCTATGGCCTGTGTTATACTGGAGGTCAGACTAGAAATACAATCACAGTGATCCCTTCTGGCTTTATAATCTCTGAAGCTGCCGCAGCCTGTTCACAGTTAGTTCGCAAATAGAAAAGAAAGAGCTCTATATTTGTGAAACGCATTGTAGTTGGGAACCAAAGAGAGCATGCAATGAGTCTCAATGCATTCATTGTCTCTTCTACTCCTAGAAGATAGAAATTGTTGCATTAAGAAATGTAATTATTTGTAATGTATTGTATTTGTTTAACATCTGTTTATTTTAGCATATTTACATTAGAGTATATAATTATATTATTGTTTGCAGTGTTGTTGTAGCCATGTTGGTCCCAGGCTATTAGTGAGACCAGGTGGGTGAAGTGTTATCTTTTAAGTTTTCATTGGTCCAATAAAAGATGATATCTGACCCATCTTGTCTCTCTAATACTTACATTGTTATTTTCATGTTTACATTGCATTATTTTTAGACTGCTGGGTTACCTGTTCTGGGAAGTGATGCCATTTGCCTACTAGAAATCAAAGCTGAGTGAGTACTGCAAATATTTTCTGCCATTATTAGCTTAAATTTTTACATGAATTAACTCTGGCTGCCTTTGAACCCCTTTTGGTTTGTTTTCAGCAAACGTTCAGAAATGATGAACCTTGTGAAAGCTTTTATTTTTCTTGAAAGCACAGATGTCTAAAGAAGCACTAAGTTGCAAGTGCTTTTGCTGTCTTTGTTTTTGGCTGTCCTGGAATGTGACACATTGTTATTGCAGTTGCTTAAGGAAGGCTTTGGTTGCAGGTTTATCATATGCTCCAGGCTCAGCAATAATTTCCCCAGAGACTATACCGCATTCTTGATTTGCATGGCGTCTCTGGTGCTGGCTGGGCAATTCAGTTCTTGTCCTCTTGGCATCCTGTCTTAGAGAATGGCCTTCTATTTGTCCTTATTAATTCCAAGTCTCTATTGAAAAATGCCTGCTGCTCAGGAAGGCTCTCTCTGGCGCCTGGCAAGAGAAAACAGCACTGGTTTCTAGGAAGTTTCAGTGAGACACACACACGCGCGCGCGCGCGCACACACACACACACACACACACACACACACACACACAAAAATCATCTAAGGAAAAGCAGAGATGTTTGTGTTCCTGTCTTTGAAATGATTAAGAACACACAAAAAATTCCAGATATGTACAGTATGAAACAGGTGTAAAAGAGCACAGCTGTACATAATAGGCAACACAGAAACCCAGCTTTCAAAACACCAGCTGCAGTTATTGCAAAGTGTAAACTTTGGGCTTTGTTTCCCCAGAGTTTTGGGCAGAAGCCAAGCTTGTATATTGGGGGAAGGGGAAGAAAATCCAAAACAAACTCCAGTTTTGAGAGGAAAAATAAAAACCCTATAAGAAGTTTTTTTTATTGGGAATATCGTCCAAAACTATTAGGGTCTCTTAGCATTCCTGAACAGTAGAAATTGACTTGACATTTGTAAAATTGGCAGGGTTCCTATATATACATATTTTTATTCCAGTGTCCACTTAAAGTCTTCATTGAAGAACATAAAGTTGTCTGTTACATCATGGAGTCATGCATGAGTTTTCAAGAAAGTATGTGGCATAATTACTCCTCAAAAGTCGCACATTTCAGTCCATGCTTTGGGAGGGTTTTTGATTCCTTAGTAATTTCACACAATATACATCAAATGTTCTTTTGTCCCTTGTCCTAATTCTTAATAATGTGAATAAAACTACATTTCTTTTTGATTGTCCCGCCAACCTTTTCCTTCCCACTCACACACATTTTAGAGGGAAGAGAACTGAATTAATACACTACTACTTCCTGCTAGCTTGTGTACCTGGGACTTGCAAATCTTATCGTCCTTGATTCAGCAAGATACAAAAGCACATGCCTAGCTTTAAACTTGACTTCAGTGGGTTGAAGTTAAGGTTAGGTGAATGCTTAAGTACCTTGCTGAACTGGGATCATATTGTGCAAATCTTGCTTTCTGTGTGATTTTTGTCAAAATTGTATTCTAGGTGTATGATACATCATGTGTAGGAAATACACATTCAATATGTGTGAAAGGTATGAGAGGTCTCTGGGAAGCAGGTTCAAATAGAGTATATAGTGGCTTTCTTAAAATTATTCTTTCAGTGGGTGTAAGTTAACATATACTGCAGACCAAATTATAGCCATGTAGCTAGCAGAGTGCTCTTTGTGGGGAGAGAGGGCTCAGGAGGTTTTTCCTTCTTCTGCTGTACCCACACAGGGGGCACCCATCATTTAGCTGCAGATCTGGGGGAATGGATGAAGACAGGCTGGCTAACACTGCCAAGTATGCTAGTGATCCTAGACAAACAGCATATCAAGATGGGGTGATAGCGCATTGCATTCTTGCCCCTTTGCATGCAAGGATGGCCACATCTTTTCTAAGGTGTAGTAAGGGGAGGCTGTCACTGTGCTCTCCAGCCGGTGCTTCCAAGGCAAAATGCAGTACACCACTTCCCCTCCTTGTCACAGCTCAGCCCCTAAAGAGACATCAATTGTGACTGCAAGGCTTGAAATGCATCAGATTTATCTTGGTTCTAGTGGGGTTTGGAGAGGGTCCATGATGGTCTGTTGCCTTTTCCACGGCAATTTGTGAGGATGAAAGGCAGTGGGGTCTGCCATGTATGCCGGGCCACTGACCAAATTCCCAGTGTCGGAAGAGCATAGTACCTATAACCACCACCCAGAAAAGGACGGGAGTAACTGCCGAGGTGCCCTTGGCTTGTGAAAGGATTCCACCCCACCATGTAGGTCATCTGTACAAAGCTCATGGGCAGTGGTGTATAGGGCACATATAGCTACACACATCAGTGAAAAGCTGGCAGAGGGAGGCAGCGGGACACTACACTGCTAAAAATAATAGTGTAGATGGGGGAGACACTATTTGGGCATGTAGAGAGCTAGGCAGGGTACATACCCACGTGGTTCAAGAATGTCTTTAT
Source organism: Trachemys scripta elegans (assembly GCF_013100865.1). NCBI lineage: Eukaryota > Metazoa > Chordata > Testudines > Emydidae > Trachemys > Trachemys scripta. The sequence goes on from NC_048299.1 coordinate 172,232,482, forward strand.
TTGTCTAAGCAGTGCCTCGCCACCTGTACTGCTATATAATATACCTGTGCTGGGGGGACATGCAGTGTATGTGCTCTACATGCTGCTGTAAGGAGTGTGCAGTGTACATGCACCCTTAGTCAGACTTGGCATGAGATGGGTGACAAAGATTTCACCCAATATGTTTAAGGTTAATCTACATGTGCAGCTGTGTCTTTGATTGTAGCTCATAGTGTATTTCATTCATACCTGCAATATTTGTATATGTAAGGTTGCACTTTCAGTATGATATATGTTAACACATTATATTTCTATGTACAATTATTGATATCTATATTAACATGTAAACACATCATATTTGAGTGTAGCTTTGAAATGTTGAGACAATCAGAACACTTTTGTATTTTGTCCCCTTATCAGAGGTGATATTTAGTGAAATCAACAGTCATAACCATGGTACTATTAATGTTGGGCTTTGTGTAATACAAAATTCCACTGTGTTTTCTAGAATTCAAGGACTCAGCTAGGGAAAAGTTCCATAGGAAATTCTGGCTCAATACCCAAGCATTTTTCATGCATGTTTCAATTTCAAAAATAGCTCTGGTTGTTAAGGCTAATCTAAAGACAAAAACAAAATGAAAAATAAAAACTCCAAAAGTGTGTACAAGTTCACATCCTGATTCTTTCGAAATGTCAACCTTTCCCCACCAGAGTTTTTAATGTAACATGAAACATAACAAGTGACTAAAAAACTGTCCATGTCACCATTGTTATCACAGCAGGAAGTTTTCTAGCTTTATCATTTCAATGAAACTGAACTTATTTTTCTTTAGATATTTGAGGTATTTGTCAGTGTTAATGAAACAGAGAAACTGATGCCAGTGGCCACAGTCTGAGATTGCCAGCCACATTTTTGTCAGTGCGCCTCAGTCTTAGGCCTTGGCTACACTGGCACTGTACAGCGCTGCAACTTGCTGCGCTCAGGGGTGTGAAAACGCCGCTCCCACCCCCCCGAGTGCAGCTGTAAAGCGCCAGTGTAATCCGCGTCTGCAGCGCTGCACGCTCACTCGCAGCACTGCACGCTATTCCCCCTCGGAGAGTGTAGTGGCACGACTACACTCAAGCTTCACAGCGCTGCCGCGGCAGCGCTGTGAATTCTCAAGTGTAGCCAAGGCCTTAATTTCCAACATTTTATTCCTGGGACACCTTTGGGGAGTGATTGCCAGTGACCATTGTGCCTGAAGACCAATGCTGCTATGTGTTTATGTATTGGCTTTTGTTTAGCATTTGATTTGATTTAACAATGTGGGTTGTTGCTTTATGTTGCTCAGATGGTGAGTTCTTCAGAGGCATGACCATGTATGATCCACTACAGTGCTTGAGCGCACCATCATTTTACTAACAAATAATGTTTGCCCTGACATGTCATATACAGTTTTATCTTTTAAGCAAAGTGCTTGTTGCTTAAAAATAGGTTCTTAGTAGAACTGGTCAAAAATGTCACTCACTTTTCACAGGAAATGTTTATTTGCTTTCTTAAAATTTCCTGTAAATTTTGAAAACAAAAAACTGATGTTTAGTGAAAATTAGTTTTAGTGAACATTTGTGGTGTTCAATAAAAGTTTTCCATTTTTTAAAATCAAAAGCTGAAATGTTTTAAAAAACAAACCAAAAACGGAACTATTTGTTTCTGAAAAATTGTTGGTTTCTGTTTTTAGATGAAGAAACTGGAAAATGCTGATGAAACCAAATATTTTATGTAAAATTTTTAATTTAGTATGAAAAGCCATTTTTTATTGAAAAATATATTGATAAGAAAATTTCAGCCACCTCTAGTTCTTCATATAATCACCGTTATTAATGACTCACATATTCAGTAAAAGAGGAATTATTTGAAACACCCAGTGATTGCTTTAACAAATTAACTTTCAGACTCAGCTGCTTTTAGTTAGCAGTATTCCTACATTTTACTTTTAAATATTGTCAGACTAAACTATCTGAGTTTTTAAAGAAACTTGAAGTTTGTGACTTTTGTGAGATTCTTGGTTAAATATTATTGAAACTCTGGTTGAAATTCAGTTGCCTGGCTCAAACTCTTAGGTTGAAGAAGCTGGCCTTTGAAAAGTTGGGGGTGGGTGGAAATTGTCTATCCTAGCTAGTTCTGGCTTAGTGTACAATATTCTTTCTTGGCCAGTTACAATGGTCTCTTGCTTGAACAATTGCTCATTCAGTTCTCCATTACCCATGTCCTCATGCAAGTGTTAACTCTCACTCCCTCTAAAATGTTTCGGGCAAGCCCAGCTGAGGTCATAGTAATTGGAGATGGAAAAAGATCTTTTAGATCATCTTGACTATTCCCCTGCCATTGCAGGTTTGTTTGTTTTTCAGGGTGGGGGAGGGATGGGTATTTTCCAGAGTTTTCATCAGTCCATTTTGAAGTGTCTCAAGTGAGATGAAGTGACCTCTTCCTCCCTGGAGAAATCATTCCTCAGTCTAACAGACTTCACTGTTAGGAAATGTTTCCAGATAGATAGTCTACATACATTTTCCTTTGCTCAATTTAATTTTTACTTCAGGATACATCCCAGGACATCACCATTAATAAGCCAATCTTGAGGTTGTCTCATCAGCAACTTCCTGTTTGTATATTAGCTCATTCCCTGGGCAAATGTCAAGCAAGGCACAGCTCTCTTAACTCATTTCAGAACTCAGAATGTTAAGTTGCCACTTTAGGTTTTGTATCCTATTGTGAAAATCTTTTCCCTGAGGTTATCTGTGTTTAAAGTCAGGTGTGTTGGAGGGAGATAGCATGTCCTTTCCTCACCATTGTAGTTCTACTCTGGTTTTTGCTCATAACAAGCTTGAAACTACATATTTGGGCACACACCTAGCTCTCTGACTTTTTACTGGTTGGGCTTAAAATGCAAGGGTATGATTCTGTGCTCACTTATTCTGGTTCTGCATCACTCAGTTGGGTGAAATTCTGGCCCCATTGATTTCAATGGGAGCTGGGCACCTAACCTACTTAGGCACTTTTGAAAATCCCACTAAATACCTATCTGCATCTTTAGGTACCTAAATACTTTTGAAAATACAGCCCTGAGTCACTTTGTAAATGAGACTTAGGTTCCTAAGTCACTCGAGCTATATAAACCAAAAGCCATGTGCATGGCTGACTAGATAGTTACTGAAACTCCATCAGGCCTATGCTCTATCAACCCAACCTCAAATTCTATGGTTCAGTCCTTAAAGTCTCTCAAATGTTGTATCTTTTATGTCTTATTCACTTACTTCCCAGTGCCTCCAAAAATGTAAAGGAACTGACAAAATGGTGTATTGTAGAGATAAAGTATATTGCTTTGTGACCCATCCTAAAATCCTCAAAGATCAGTAATGAAAGCTATTTAAGGAGGTAGAACTGGCTTTCCTTACTCTTTTGAATCACCTAAAAAGTGCCTGATCTGGCTCCCAATGAAATCAGTGGGAAAAAAACAGTCTCAATATGATTCCAGGTTTTGTCATCCAGCCAAGCTGTCCTCAGCATAAAACCTGGAAAGACTAGGAGACAAAAGTGGTCTTAGGCCACCTAAATGCTACCCTGCCCCTTCGTCCAGGGTAATATTTGGTTCAAGTTAGGGTATTCTCCTCTATCTTCTACCCAGCTGCCTTCTTAGGAAATGGTGTAGCCAGATTGCAAAGCCTTGTTTTAATCAAAGGTATCATTTTAAGAACATGATGAATTATCATCTAGATTTATTGCTGGTAAATAAACTCATATAGTAATGTACTTCAACCACTATTCACTGGGGACAAAAGAAGGTTGAAACGGAAGTGCCCCATGTTAAATAAAGTATTCTGACCTTCCTGCGGTCTAGAGCTCTCTGTCAAACTAACCAGGTGAGGGATAATTTCCTATGCCATTCAGCATTAACCACAAGAATTCTTAGAATGCAGCAATGAAACACCGAGTGACAGGTCTCTAGCACAAAATCTGATTCCTGTCATTCATTTGTCATTTCAATATAAACTCGAAGCAGCAATAGAGCCATTGTATTAGGGTTTATCTGCATGGGGACATCCAGGAAAGTTAATCTAATTTGAGTATCAGAGGGGTAGCCGTGTTAGTCTGAATCTGTCAATAGCAACAGAGGGTCCCATGGCACCTTTAAGACTAACAGAAGTATTGGGAGCATAAGCTTTTGTGGGTAAGAACCTCACTTCTTCAGATGCAATCTAATTTGAATTAACTGACTGCATGAATTTGAAGTGGATTAGTTAAACCCCTATGTGAACACCCTCATTCAGAATTAATGTGGCCTTAATTCAGTTGATCTTAATTCACTTCCTAAGTGGTATATTGTGAAGCCAAAATAGTTGGCTCTAGCATTTTGCTTTGATCTGTTACAAGAAAAGGCTCCATGTACAACATCTGGACCTGGAATTGTATTCTGCATCCCCTGAAATTCTGAGAAAAGGATAGATCTGAAACTTCAGTTAAAGGCTGTCCCTGCAGATTTCAGTGAGCTTTTCTACAGGAAGGTACATCACACCGTGCTCAACAAAAAAAGAAACTGGACTTTCTGTTACAGTCATGATACATACTTACTGCTAACAACGGGCCAAAGTGTGGCCCCTTAAAAAAGCTTGAGTAAACAGGCTTTGCACAAGGGATCTCTGCATGGACTCTAGAGTGAAATAAAGTGATTTAACCTGACATAAGAGCATCTGTGTGAGAGTTTGCATAAGTTTAACTAAATCAATTTAAAAACCATTTTAGTTAAACCATTGCAATTTTGTAGACAAGGCCAAAGTTTAAAAAAAAGTGGACAGGCTTATTTAATAACACACTCCTCCTAAACCCAAACACAACAGCCGCATTCTAGTCCATGAGAGCCGGAAAATGATACCGACTAGAAACAAAAGTAAAACTGACTAGTTTAATTTCAGTGCCCAAATTCTTTGAAATGCTAAGGGTAAATGAATGGCCACATGGAGTGAAGAGAAACCTAAGCTATAAGCACTTTCTCTGGTTTAATAAACATACAGGTTAGTAGTAACAGAGATAACAATTTTTAAAAACTGTATGGTTCCAAAGTATGCTTTAAGTTGCATGCAAAATGTTGCTGAGGCCAATGCCAGAACTAAGAGCAGAAATTTGCCCCACAATTTTAACCTTATGTCCTTTCGTTTCAAATATCAATTTTTTTGTGCCTGTATCTATATAAAAAACCGTTCTGGTTGCATAATGTTGGAACCTTGACCAGGGTGAAAGGGGAAGAGGTCCCAGTCCTTTTTTTTTAATCTCTGATTATTATTCTGGCACAGCATGAATTCTCAATCAGCTATGGTATTTGAGTTCGCTGGCCAAAGAGCAGTTTTTGGATTGAAGTTGAACACAATGCAGTGCAGCCATAAACAATGTACTTTGTCAGTGTATGTGTTGTCTGTTCTGTAACATCATTTACCGCCTTATTTCTGCCAAGGCACACCCATAACCCCCTTGTCAAAATGTCAGATTAGATTGTTACAGAAATAGGACTTTATTCAGCTGTCCATATAGCACAGACTTACTGTTCCAAGAAAAGTAACAATAAATGGACTGGGCTGACAGGCTGGCAGTGTGTGTATGTGACTAAAATAAAAACAGAGACTTAATAGCTACCAGGGTGTTTAGCTTGATCTGGTGAACCTTGTGGTCAAAACTTTAATAAAACAATAGATTTAGTTGTGCAAGCTTTGCTAATTTAAAAAATAAAATAAAACCAGCACACGACTCTATGGGTATTCACAGTTGAGTCTATGGCCAAAGTTAAAGCTCAGTGCAGAGGAAACATTCTATGCACTTTGGGCCTGATCCAAAGCCTGGTGAAGACAATGGGATTCAAATGATGAGTTTGTGCTTAAGATAAAGTGTTGGGAGCCAGGAGATCTGGAATCCAGGCCTGGCTCTGCCATGAACTTCCAGTGTGGTTCTGGGCAAGTCATTTAGGTTAACTGTTTTCAAAAGTGGATGCTGATTTTGGATGAACCCAGTCTGAGACACCTAGAGCCTGATTATCAGAAGTACAGCACACCTACAGTTCAGTTGTGCTTGGCTCCAGTGAAAATCAGGCCATATTCATCTCAAGACGGGCGTCCACAATTAAGGGATATTTCTGTATGTTTGGGTCTCTGTAACTCAGTTTAGCTACCTATAAAATTGGTGTTGTGATCCTTCTTCACCTTTCAGGCTTAATTTACACTTGTAAACCACTTTGAGGTCTGGATGAAGGAGCTGCATTTGTATACTCCAGGTCAGATTTCCAAGGGTATAAGATGGCATGACTCCATAATGATTTACACCAGCTGAAACTCTGGCCCACAGTACTGGGAGATCTTCTCACTCATAGTATTGTTTAATACACATTTAGGTATGTGAATTTTTTTTGCATAGTTTGTTAATGTTACTATTCAATATTTATATTACTGAAGCACCTAAGGCTATAAGCAAGTCAGGGCACCTTTGCGCTAGGAATTCAGCAAACGTAGTAAATCACAGTCCTTACCCCAACCAGCTTACAAGCTACTTTTATAGCTTTTTATAAAGTAAAGTAGTTACCTCAAATCAGCAGGGTAGGAATGGGATAGAACTGCGGACTAGTCAGACTCTTGATTGGGGATGTTGAGAAGAGAGCACGAGGTCAGAGAACATTGGACAGCAAGTGACTGATAACTGCTTTGATATAGGGAGCAATGTTTGGGATACAGAGGGAGAGAAAGTGAGCAGAAACAGGTAAGAGGAATGAGGACTTTTTATTGGTGGAAAGGAAGATGTAGAAGAGGGACATGGATGGGAGGGGAATAGAGGCAGTCCTAAGCTTTCTAACTTCCATCAGGTTTTGGTTTGGCCAACCAGAGAGACTGAGGTCAACCACTAAATTTGTGTGTGTGGTTTCAGTTTGGGACAATCTCTAGTTTAAAATAAAGAGGAGGGAGGTACTTGAAGGGGCAGATCATGAGACTGACAAAAGTGGAGTTGGCCCAGGTGACATTTCTTTAGATTTAAGCCATCTTTTCATGGAAGGAATTATGACATTTCTCCCTAGGGGAAGTGGTTGGGAAGAGAGAGCAAGCGGAAAAAATAGATGCATCAAGGAGCTTGTTGCAATATTAAGGGTAGCCATTCAGTGTCACAGGAAGCGATGGTCAATATTGAGGCCTAGTTAAGAGCAGAAGGGCAGAGAGAATTGTAGGGGAACATGCTCTGGGACAAAGGTGAGGGGAAACAGAAGGGAGCTGATTGAGAGAGCAGATATTTGGACAGGATCAAGATTTTTGAGAGCATGAGCAGCAGAAGGATAGTATGGAAGGAAGAGGCAAAGCAGCAGTAAGTGCAGCCAGAGCAGGATGGCTGCCAAGACAAAGCAAAATACATGGATGAATAAACTCAGGTTGGGGAGAAACGGACTGTTTCCCATACTGGAACAACTTCTGGCAGTCTTAGCTGCTCAGAGGCCTAGCAGCAGTGAAAAGGTAACTAATCCAAGGGCATGTCTACATGGCAACGTAAAACCAGGATTAGTGAGACTTGAGCCAGATAACCCGTGTTAGGGAACCCTGGGCTTGAGTGTCTACATTGTATTTTAACCCTGTGTTAAGACTTTTCTAACCCCTGGTCAAGCCTAGGGCTCAGGCTTCCACATATCAGTGCGCAGGCCCAAATCAAAGTAACCATATCCCAGAGTCCCTAGCGCCCCTCCCTATGAAACATGGCCGCACTAGCCCTAGGACTGTGGTGCACTGTGGGAAACATTTACTGCCCACCCTGTATGTTACCAGGAAGCAGCTCACTTTGCAAAAGACTTGATCAGTTTGCTATCCATTGCAAACCCAGGAGGCTCTCTTACAGTATGCTTGCAGACCAGCAATCAGAAGAGAATGGGTGAAAGCTGACTTGAGCTGCTACCATTTGCAAAGGGTGAATGGCTTCCATTTTCAATAGCGTGGATTGCAGATTGTCAAGATACAGAGGACTAAGGAAGTTGTCCCACATAATTGTTCCCAGGATCCAAGTCAGGTGGGGCTGCATCTACGCTGCAAAAGCAATAGGGCTCAGACCCCAGGTCCTGACTTAACTTGAGCTCAGGCCCTGCACCCCTGCAGGTTCCTGGGACCCTGGGTCCAAACCCTGGGTTAGCGTAATTGCAATGTAGATGCAAAGGGAGTTAGACTTAATCCCAGGCTGAAGCATGAGCTTATGTTGCAGTGTAGACATACCTTCAAAGATATCCAGGGTCAGAAAAATACCTGGAAAGATGATCTCCTGCAAAAGTGCTACCTGAATCCAGGGAAAGGGATTCTCACAGACAGAGACACACACTGGGCCAGATCCTCAGGTATTATAAATCATTGTAGCTCTACTGGCAGCAATAGCTCAGAATCAGGCCCATTATTTACATTTACAAAATGAAGCAATGGTCTTCTGCACTAAGTGTGGATGAAATACACTGGCAAACAGCTCACTTCTAGACCAGATGGCTGAGCTGTTGTTCTTCTGAGAAAGAGAGAACCCATAATTGCCTGGACAGAGTCTTGCATACTATTATCACTTTGGCAGGAATGCAGTGAGGTGGCTTTTCTCCCTCCTCCCCCTGACCTTGTCCTCTCCGCACACAGGAATATACTAATCAGGGAAATATGCACTAGCTGCTTAGTAAAGGGGTCAAATCCATTTGGATGGAATTCCAGCCTTGCTGTGGTAACAATGGCAGGAAACTGGGGTCCATGTGTTGGCTGTTGCCTGCAAGTCTTTAGTAATAGATTGTTGAAAGATCTGGCCTGCCGTCTGCTGCTTTCTATTTCTTTCTGTTTGGAATGCTGTGATTGTTCCAAACACAATGGAGGATCTGCAGCTCAAGACAAACAGAGCAAAATTACGGGAACCCCTCAGTTTATTATGAAATTATTGTATCCCTGTGTACTATTTGTTCAGGCCACCAATTTTAACGTTAGCCCTAAGGGATCAGGTAGATTTTCTCACTTCATGGAATGTGAGCAGGCATGTGGTAAAATCCCCTCACCTACTTGAAACAAAGTCCCAGGAATGAAATAGGTGTCCTGGTAAACAGAGGTATCACAAACCTGGGTCTGAAATGTTTTAAATCACCTTGGTCTTCTCATACTTCATCCCTGCTTGTGCAACCTATCCTGCAGTGATTTGCCCATTGACATATAGAGGAGACACAAGAAAGACACACTGCACAACATTGGTGGACTTGTTACTATATTTTGATATGAGGGTTTGTTTTCACTTTTTGGACTTCAGTATTGTATGCTCCATTGAAATCTGTCATCAGTTAAGACAGGTATAGAAAAGGACCATACTTAATTCAAGAAGTACCAGTAACATCTACTGTAATGAATGCAGCTGTGAACGCACTGCAGTTTGGCCGAGGTTTCCCTGTCTCCTCCTGACCCTGAGATGAGGAGGAGGACTTCAAAGGCTTAGCCAAATGAAAAACAGTATAAACACACATTTCTCTATGAACATGTAATGCAACACTAGGGTATGTGCTCTCTAGCCTGATAACATGGAATTTCCCCCATACAATTGCTATCAGGTTGTTATCAATCCTTTCTGAAATGTAAATAATTGGCAGAATCCACCTGTGCAGACAAATCGAAGAATGCGACTGTATTCTGTAAATACTCTGACAATAAATAAAAAACCACAAACAAAACAAAAATACAGACACCATCGCCAAAAAAGGCTTCAGGGAAATGCTCCACTTCCCTGCTCATGGACATAACCCTGCGGCAGCCTTATTTCAGTCCCGGTTAGTTTTCACAGCTGAGGGCTGTGCATTCGAGGAATGACGTACAGTATATTTCCTCAAGGTCACTTCCTTTCCTTTAGGTCTGGAAGGAGCTTGTCCTGTGTGAATTCAGGTGGTTTGGAACTGAATCTGAGTGTGTGTTTCTTCAGACTGACTGCTCCAAACAGGAAACAGTTGTATTTGCATATTGTGTGTGACATATTTTTGTGATGAACAGACACATTCCAGTGGAAACAGAGCTTTGGAATTAAATTTGAATGACTCAGGGCTTTTGCTTCCCTTTAAATGTTACAGTATTGCCTTCCTTGTAAGGTATGATCCCATTTAAAGAGAAAACATCACCCAGTGTTGCTGTAAGGGTTTGCTTGTCCCCTGTGTTTCTCATTCTCCAATTATTCATCACTATGCTGCTGATCTCTCACTTGTGTTATGTACTGTCAAAATCAGTAAGACATTTATAAGGTACTTGGTACTGTTTAGCCAACAGTAATTCTGTTGGACATTCCTGGTGCTTTTGTTTTTAGGGAGAAATAAACTAGTTTTCATTAAAAGAGAACCAACTTGAGCCTTTGCCAAAAACTCAAATTGAATCTAACTAACCTCCTCCCGCCCCAACCTTAAATAGCTTGGATTACATTCTCCCCCTCCCCCGCCCTATTGTTTTTTATTTTCATGTACTTCTGTGGCCAGCACTGGAAGTGCCAAAATGCTATTAAAAAGTCTGTTACGTTGCAAGATTTGCAGTCCAAAAATCCAGATACGATTGGGAGCAAATCAGACACATGAACATTGGAGGTTTGCCTATGACTGTTTTTTGTCATTTTAAGTATACAGTATTCTCCTATTTCAAAGTTGTCAGTAAAATCCTGAATGTATACATCTTTGTGAGAGAATAACGTTGTGGTGAAATGGGGAATTAGGAATTGTGAGTAGTATACATGAGTCTAGATGTGAACAACCCGTGAAAGTACCATATGTACATCTGCTTCCTTATAGGTTCCTACATAACTAGGTGGGAGGGGAAAAAATGGCTGTGAACCGGACTCCTGCGTTCAATCTCATCTCACTCCTGAATTTTAGAAAAGTTCAGATCAAGATACTGAGTAAAATTTTCAAGAGCACTTATGTAACTTAGGAAAGTCAATGGGATTTAGGCTCCTAAGGGCCAGATTTACAAAGCTATTTGAGTGCCTAAAAATGCAGATAGGTGCCTGGGTTTACTTGCACACCTTGCATATTAGCAACATCAAGAAAGAGCACAGAGCTATTGTTTGCTTTTTGGCACAAAGACATTTGTTTTAGATATGTAGCTGTCTCAAATCTGGAGGATGTTCTTCAAAAGGCTACGAGGCTTAAAGTAAGTCTCTGATTTGGAGCCTAACCTAATTGGCAGCATCTCTTTAAAAAGTCTCAGAACAGGGATAAAAATACCATGCTGTTAACTTTGTGTCTTTTGCCCTGCACATTTATTTTGTTACATATACTAATAAAACAACAAGTGTGACAAACTTTTTATCTAGTGGATATAATAGTGCAACATCATTGAACTCCAAGCTGGCACCATGGGACTGATTTTGTTCCCCTTTGGACCGTGCCTTGGTTGGAATTGCAGTCAAGAGAATTAAATGCAAATTGCTGAGTGCCCCATCCTGTGTGGTGATAGGTGTCTGCAGTGAGCTTCTCTGCAGCTTCCACCCTAAGTCACTTGAATGGGGATTGAAGACACTCAGAACCTCACACACAGCATTCAGCACTTTGCATGATTGGCTCCTAATGCTGAATTTAATACAGTGTGTTTAATTCTCAAACTACCCACACCAAAAATTAAAGCTTCTGTGATTTCTAAACTATTCTTTTTTAACTTAAAGGTGTATATCAGAAAAAAATCTTCACCAGTCAAACCAGGACACAACTCCATATTTATATTAGCTGGTGTGATTGTGCCATTGTGTCAGGGCTGGCTCTAGGTTTTTTGCCGCCCCAAGCAAAAAAAATTTTGGCTGTCCCCCACCCCAGCCCTGGGCTCTCACTCCCCCCCGCGCCCTGCACCCTCTTTCCGCCGCAGCCCTGGGTCACTGGTAACTCGCTCCCAGGGCGGGTCATTCAGCAGGAATTTTGGGTGTGCACAGAACACAGACAGGACTGGTTCCCATATGGTTACAGAACTTCAGTAAAGTGGAACAATTTTCAGCTTGTGTGATTGGAGGATATCTTAGGGTTACCATAGTTAACAAATAAAAAAAGAGGACCTCCTGGCCCCGCCCATTTCCCACCCCCAACCCCACCCCTTCCCTGCCCCAACCCCGCCCTAACTCCACCCCCTCCTCCCTCCCACTCCCAGCCACGCGAAAAGGGCTGCCCGAGCGCTACCAGCTTCACGGTTTGCCGGGCAGCCCCCAGACCCTGCGCCCCTGGCCGGTGCTTCCCCAACGCAGCTGGAGCCCGGGAGGGGAAGCGCCCAGCCGGGGGCGCAGGGTCTGGAGGCTGCC